>NC_044395.1:68434275-68757002 GCF_006542625.1 Nomascus leucogenys | reverse complement strand
CAGAAAGGGCTGTCTGCTCTTCCCATTTCTACCTAAAAGCAAGGCATACATTTCCCATGAGAAAGGTTTTCCTAGGAAGGAGAGAACATTCTTATCACTGGAGATGGGAAGTCAATGCTGAGATATGTTTGCCAAGCAAAACTTCCTAAAGTAACCCTTATTTTTCATTAGTTTTCCCCATATACTCCCTAGTTACTTTCCCACAACTTGCTACCCCTAGAATTCCATATCCTTTTCCTTTGCCTTGTCACTTCTCCAAAAATTTACAGCCCTTGGTTAAAATGGTATATAAGCCTTTGGGTCTAACTACTTTTTTGGGGTTTTCACTTCTTGTCTGTGAGGTCCCTGATGCTATGTAAAATTGTTAACATCAAATAAAATTTGAATGATTTCTCCTGTTAATCATAATTTTTTTTTGTCAATTTAATTTCTCAGTTTAAGAACCTAAGAGGGTAGAGGAGAAGTTTTCCTTTCCCTACAAGGTAAAAAATTTTAAAAAAGTTTAGAGAATGATGGCTTTTGCCATGATTGTCACAAGGAGAATGCTGGGCTGGAGAGATGATATGGTGTCTGGAATCACAGTGCTGTATAGTATTCCTGTATCTCTCTCTCCTGCTGGGCCAGCCCCCAAGATTTAATTACCATGGGGCTTCTTGCTCATGTGTACTGTGCTCTTGGACGCAATAAACCATTCACTTACAACCTTACATCACAATGTGGCTCTGATGGATCCTGGTCAACACTTCCTAATCTCTGCTTTCTATCCCTGGGGAAACTGACTTCCTCCAACTTCAATTCCATTTCTCATTTACAGATGTTGCCTTTCATGTCAGAATCTTGCTCTAACTTCCAGCTTCTCTGACCAGTTTTCATGCTCCTCTTCCTATATTTGGCTTCTTTGGGTAATCCCTCCCCGGTTTCATCTCACCATAGGCTCTTTTATTGCAGTGCAGGCTGCACCCTCATCAAATTTCCCTCAGTCCTGTAAGCCCCAGAAAAGCAGTCCCGAGCAGGCCACAGCACCACCCTCCAGCCTGAACACTGAGATGTATTTGAGGGCCGAGGCCTTATCTTTCACCCTAGAGACTTAGGAACATGCAATAGAAAGCAGCCCTCAGAGTTGTCCAGATGACCACTGTAATTTTATCATGTGCTTTGCCAGCCTGCCTGTTCTCCTTACTGCCATCTTGCTAGCACTGGCTACGCCACTGGGGGAGTTTGAAGACCTCCTATTCCTTGAAGGTGTGAAAGGAAAATAAAGTTATTAGAAAACTGCATTCAAGAACACCTGTCAGAGTCCTATAGCTGATTATAAAAAAAAACTTTTGAAAAGGATAAAACAACTGTGGATGACAAGTCTTAGAACAGTCATAAAGACACAATTGACAAGGAAATTTGGTTGCTTTTGTGGCATACAACAATTTTACATAATAGTCATAATTACTACTGATAACGTATGCTAAGACATATCAGAATCACAGGAATTTCATACAATTTGGGAACATATACTAATAACACATTTATATAAATATATTTCTAATAACTTTGGAAACTGTGACACTAGAATAGAGGAAAAACTTCCAAGACTCCCATGGAGAGCTGAAATGTTCATGAATATCAAACAGAATAGTAGTTAACTCCATGGACTGAACTAATAGAAGACTGAAATTATCCTTTTATGACATTTTGTTTAAAACATTGCTGATCCTTTGTTTTTCAGAGCCAATAAACTTTTCTTTTGAGGTTTTTACAGCTTTTAACAATTGAGTACACTCTTATAAACAAAATTTGGAACATATTTCTCTCTACCTGATTTCTCAAAAATTTGGAAACTACTTGTGAATATTTTTAACTTATGGCAATATAGTCATTTGCACAAGTGCAGTAAGAATCTGTTTTCATTTGTAACAGGACACAATTGGAGACACAGATTATTTTACCTAGGTTTTGACTGGAATGGCATGCTTTCAGATACAGATGCCTTTAAGGATTCAAAGTTGACTTACAGAGCCAATGAAAACCCCTTGGGAAAGGTGGACCCATACCTTGTCTACACAGTCCGTGTACAGGTTCCTTACCTGTCGAAACCACCTTTGCAAAATTGTATCAGTGAGAGAAGTATAACAGTAAGCTAAGATAACACAATCCCCACCTTGCCTTTCCCTTAATTATTCCTGGGCTATTGGGCCAAGCTATGTTGGAAGACTTTTAGGCTATAGTTAAATGATAATAGGCCTTGCCCCAAACTCAACTGCTTTTGTAAAGCTAATGAGATGCCCTCAGGCTGGGAGAAGGAGAGGAGGCTAAATCCTGCTAAGGTGTAGACATAAACGATTGTCAGCCATTATTCTGGAGGTTATAAGATATGCTACTTCCCCAATTACTGCTGCAAATAACACCATTATTGTAGATTGGCCTTTTGAGATGTGTTTCCAGACTTTTTTGCATGTCTGATACCCATGGCTCCACCTGGACCAACAACCCCACTCCTGTGGCTGCACCCAGAAGCAATTTGGCCTGCAGGAGGACAGCTTCCATCCCTTGTGATTTCATCTCCACTCCAACCAATCAGCAGCAAGTACCTGTTACCTGGCCACCCCACCCCTTCACCAAAACTGCCTTTGAAAAACCTCTAACCTTACCAGCTTTGAGTGAAATGATGTGAGTAGAAATTTCATTTCCCATGTGGTGTGGCTGGCCTTGTGTCTGTTAAACTCTTTTTCTACTACAGTGCCGTGGTCTTTCTTTATGCAGTGGGCAGGAAGAACCCCTCAGGCAATTATACTGTGGTAAGTAAAGAATGTCACTTTCTGATAGTCCCAGGAGCCCCAAGTTTTCTTGGGAATTCAAGGAGAGGAATTCACCCAATTAATACAGATATTTGTGGGCAGAGGCTAGGCTTAAGGCATTAAAGTTGAATCTGAGATTCCTTATGGAATAAAGTTCCAGCAATGCCAACTAAAAAAAAAAAAGAGGAGCATATATGACAAATAATTATTCTTGCTGACTTTATGAAAATACCTCACCCAAGTATAATAAGATTAAAACTTATTTTGCAAATGAATTTGTCTTATGACTTGTCTTTAGTGAAAATAGGACTGGAGAGAGAAAAATTATGCTTCAAAAGTAACTATAGTACACTTGTTAGAGTCTAGTCTTGCCTAATGTTTTTCAGTTTTTATTATTTTCTACAGTTTGGACTGAATTCTCAAAATTTTCCTGGCTACAAGTCTCCAAAACAATGTTTTCAATATTTCTTCTTCTTTTTTTTCCTTTTCTCCCATTTTTCCTGATTTGAAATCACTGAAGATTAAGCTGTGCTTTCTTAAAGCTTTGTGAACAACTTAAACTTTAGAAGAAAATAATGGCAACCTATTTACATACCAAAACCACTTTCATACCTGTCTACTGATGTATGGACTTCAGAGTAATATGACCTATATGAATTTTCCAGGATTGTTCTTCATTGTTTGTTTGTTTGTTGTTGTTTTTCTTCCTCCCTCCCCCTGTTTTCTCTTTGTAGAATGTGTGACTTTACAATCTGCTAAAAATGAGCTTTCCTAATAATGTGAGACCTACCCGTCTAGGAATAAACCATCCTAGCCATGAGAGATCTGACAAAACCTCAGGTCAAAGACTCTTTTTCCTCTAAGATGCTTTCTTTGAAAGATTTTTAAAAAGAAAAGTGGGGAAATGCAAAATGAAAATAAATCTCAGGTCCCCCAAATCACTAAGCCAAAGGGAAAAGTTAAACTGGGTACTGTGGGCATACTTGCCTCCCATTCTATTCCTAAATAAGATACAAAGATACAAAAAAAAAAAAAAAAACCTACATACCTCCATCACAATTTGCCCACAGAATTCCTTGTGGATAAAAAACAGAACTCAAAGTCATCCCTCTGTTAACATGATACAAATGCATATCTGATTGCTTCCTTGCTCCATTATTTCACTAAACTAGACTAAGGCGTAAGTGACTCTTCCTGTAAATTGTGTATTCAGTGAAAGGCTGATCAGAAACTAAAAATAATGTGTCTTATCTTTGTGTCTTATCTACCTATGACCTGGAAGCCCTCTCCCTGCTTTGATTTGTCCTGCTTTTCTGGACTGAACCAATGTACGTCTTACATATATTGATTGATGTCTCATGTCTCCCTAAAGTGTATAAAACCGACCTGTGCCCCGACCACCTTAGGCACATTGCTTCAGGACCTACTGAGGCTGTGTCATAGGCACATCCTTAACCTTGGCAAAATAAGCTTTCTAAATTGATTGAGACCTGTCTCAGATACTTTTTGGTTTACAAAAGCCTTGTGACAATACTCTTGAGAAAAGACAGCTTCTAGCAGCAGAGACAGATACCTCCAAAATGGCCACAGGATCTCCTGTCTCAAGAAGACCTTTAAGCTTACCAACTCCATGTGCTAACTCCATCAAAACTGACCAAGGTGTAAAGGAGAAGATGGTGACCTTTGGGGAGCCTGGGGGGACCGTCTCAAAGGGCCCTTGTATAAGAGGGGACAGACTGGGGTTGGAGCTCCTGCCTGTGTCAAAAAGAAGGCTTGGAAGCAAGAGGATGAAGACGTGTGTTCAACTTTGCCTTGGGATCTGTCTCCATAGGTAGGGAAGGAGTATAATGAATGTGGGAACACTGCAGCTTGATTGAGAAACTCCAATTGCTTCACATGTTTTTCGCATTGCCCTTGTTTCTAAGAGTTTGCTGTGAAGAAACACTGTGTATAGAGTGAGTGTGTAAGTATGTGTGTGTGTGTGTGTATGGGAAAGAGAGACACTCATACCTACCAGCTGGCTTCATCTCTCTCTCACTCTCTCTATTTTATCTGCTCATTTTTCTGATATCTCTCTGTATCTCTTCTCTGACTCTTTACTCTTTTGATCTCTTGCTATTCCCACGCTTGGTTTCTCTTTCTTTCGTCTCCACCCCTTCCCTTTTTGGGACTTAGTTGCAATTGTCAGTGTTGCCTGTAGCCAGGCCAGGGTGGATAGGCAGGGAGGACTCATTTCATCTCTTGCCTCCACCCTCCAATTATAGTTGGTTCCATGAGTCTCATTCCTCCTTTCTTCAGGTGTGACTCTGAATCTGGCACAGTGGGCTCCAGACCTGGTGCCTTCGCAGTAAGTGGCCTTTCTGCTCTCTCTGTCACCCTAACTACGTAACTGTGTCTCACTCTTTTATCTTCCCATCTTGGTCTCTGGGTCCTGGTTCTTGGCAGTCTTGTTTTTGTCGCTAGCCTCATCTTGGTCAAGGCACTGGGAAAGGCCAGTCCCATTCCCGCCTGTTCCCCTGGACTCTGGGGTACTCGCTGAGCAATGGGCACAAGAGGCCTTGGAGGAGGAGGAGAGGTGCACAGGAGGGAAGGCTTGCAGTGGCCTCCTCAAGGTGTCTCCCCTCCTCAACCACCCCTGCCCTCTCACTCATGGGAGACGCTCTTACACGTACTTCACAGAGCATATGGAGACTCAGACATGACCATGCTTATCTTCTGACCACAAAACCCACACATTTGACTTTCTCTGCCAAACAACCTCTCTCACTTTCCTCAGGAATGAATGGATCCTGTTCCTTCCAGCCCCCTGTCAAAGGCAATCTTTTGCCTTTGCTTCGAATCCTGTCCCAATCCCCATTCTCCATTCCCTCCTCTGGTGCTTGCCTTTCTCTTCTGCATTTCTAACCTGACCGCTCTATGGGAGGCTTTGTGTCAGCATCCAGGTACATTCCGCTCTTTCCCATGTTAAAGCAAGCAAAACCTTCCCTGGACTTCACATTTCCCATATTACCTCAGGACCTTTCTCATCACTTTTGTTACCAAGCTTCCAGAGAGATTTGTCTATACGTGTTAACTCTATTTCTTTACCTCTTACTGTTTCTTTGCTAAGTTAATTTTTATCTTTTCAAAGTAATATGTGGTTATGGTTTCTAAAGTCAATAGGCATTAAAAAGCTTATGCCCTGGAACAGTCGTCCTTTCCTCTCCTGATGCCCAGTCTCTTTTCCCTGAAACAACTATTAATACATTAGATTTTAACTATTTCTTCTTGCATCTCTGCATTTTGAAGTAATATGTGTACTGTATATCACTATCTTTTGATTCAACATTTTAGGCATTATCTATCAACTTCCTCTTCTAGTACATTCCACCACCATCCTTTCAATATAATTATATTTTAAGTTTTAGTTAGAGCAATGTTCAATGGTTACACTATGATTTCTATGCAAACATTATTCACACTTGAGTATATTAGTTTACTATTATATTTCCAATTTTATTTTTTGTTTCTCCTCTTGCTAGTAATTTCTTTATTTTACTTTCATTTATCTGGTTTTCTTGGAAGTTACTGCTAGCTTTTTCCACCTTCTAATAGCCTCCCAATAGGCTCTTTTAGAAGGCCAATAGCATCAGCTAATCTAGCAAGTCTTTTTTCTTTTTCTTTTTTTTTTTTTTTTTTTTTTTTTTTGAGACGGAGTCTCGCTCTGTCACCCAGGCTGGAGTGCAGTGGCGCAATCTTGGCTCACTGCAAGCTCCGCCTCCCAGGTTCACGCCATTCTCCTGCCTCAGCCTCTCTGAGTAGCTGGGACTACAGGCGCCCGCCACCACGCCTGGCTAATTTTTTTGTATTTTTAGTAGAGACGGGGTTTCACCATGGTCTCGATCTCCTGACCTCGTGATCCGCCCGCCTCGGCCTCCCAAAGTGCTGGGTTTACAAGCGTGAGCCACGCGCCCGGCCGTCTTTTTTCTTTTTTCTTGGAGACATTCTTTTGGGAGAAACCTGTTCTCTTTCTGTCAGGGCTCTCGGGCATCCTGAGCTCTCTAGGCCAGAGGACTGACTGCCTTCTGGGAATTTGTTTTTCTCCTTTTTCTTTTTTGTTTTTTTTGAGACAAAGTCTTCCTTTGTTGCCCAGGTTGGAGTGCAATAGTGCAATCTCAGCTCACTGCAACCTCTACTTCCTGGGTTCAAGCAATTCTCCTGCCTCAGCCTCCCAAGTAGCTGAGATTACAGGCATGCACCATGATTCCCGGCTAATTTGTGTGTTTTTAGTAGAGACAGGGTTTCACCATGTTGATCAGGCTGGTCTCAAACTCCTGACATCAAATGATCCACGCACCTCAGTCTCCCAAAGTGCTGGGATTACAGGCGTGAGCCACCGTGCCTGGCCTGTTTTTCTCCTTGTTTGAATTCCTACTTCATGGAGCTCCTATCTTCTTCATTTTTTCATTCTCCAGTGATTTCAACAACTTAGAGAAATGGTGCACTGGTGGAGGATACGGTGGTGACAGTGCTTCAATTCTTTCGTCTCTCTAGTCAAACTGCTCCAGCCTAGGCTGGGGTTAAGTGGTAGAGGAGGAGTGTGGGTTTCAGGGAGGGACGTGGGAAGTCTCCTGGGCTCTTTTTCTCTTGGTGACAGAATAGTTCATGCCTTCCACCCCTCCCTTGTTTCTCAACTTCAACATTTGAAAAAATGAGGTCAAATTTCCCACTGGTGAGCAATTGCCCATCCCATTGACAGTCATCCCACTGACAGTCAGTGGGTGGTTCTGCTTCACAGAGGCTTGGGGCAGGTGGGGAGGGGCCCTTCTGTTCCAGGCCTACATATATGAGGAACTGTTAGGTACCAGCACCACCAAACAGAAGTGAACTAGTGAGTATGGGCTAAGAGAGCCCAGACTTGGACCTGTAGAGCTGTCTGACCAGGAAAGGGGATCTGTTTCATCTCAGTCCCCAGGCTTTGCTTACTGGGCTGCTGGATCAGGGAGCTGAGTTCTCCCTGCCTCACCTCCAGCTCCCCAAGTCTGAACTGTGGTAAGCAGCCTAGACTGGACATCTTCTTGGCAGGTTCTAGTGTTGTCTTTTCTTTCCTGAATTATTAAATAGCTCTGCCAACATCAGAAATTTGCAGGGAAGCCCTGAGTCTTCCCATGCAGCCTGAAGCTTTGTTGTAAATTCATCCCGCTTTCACAGGCCTGCTTTTCCAAACTGGCCTATGACTCACAGCCAAAGTCCCATGTGTCCTAACATGTTCCAAACATTTTCTTTCTCTGTCAGTATGTAGTCAAAATGTTGGTATTTGAATCGCAACAACTCTCTGTGTTCCCAAATTCTCTTTTGAACACTCTCAGTGATGAATGTGACATTGTACTACTGAGATGGGTTCCCTATGGGCCTTAGGTCATAGGTGTATTTCTGGATTCTGAAGGCTTTCTATTAATTGTTGCTTTTCTTTTCCAAAGACTGCCACCTGGCCTACATTTTAGTTCTACATTAGAAACACAACTCAAAATCCTGCTCTCCTTTCCCTGTTACTTTAGTATTTATACATGTCTCCAGTTTCTGGTAACATTTAGCCTAACTTCCTGGTTCCTGACTCTGTCTTCTATTTGTTTATCTTTTGAGTTTTTTCTGTCTCTCTCTTCCACCCAGGGCATAGATCACAGTTTAAATCCTGCCTCTTTGCCCAGTGGCCTAGCTCTGGAAAACTCTGAAAAACCGTTTTTCTCTGACTGCCAAATTTCTCATGTGGAACAGTACCTGAGATGATTTCTGAGATGATCAAAAAGGATATGTAAATCACCTGGCACAAAGTCAGCACTCACAGGTGGCGGTTCCTCTTCGCATCATTATCTGGATTTGTTTCCTTATTTGAATTAGGAGACTTCTAGCTTTGCAATCCATGTGTGACTGAGGCCAGGAGGCTGACATGTGAGGCCAATGGGTTGAGCGTAGATTTTTTTTACCTTCTTGCCATACCACAGCAGTTCCAGCAAATGTGCTCCAGCTCTCTATAGGTTCACACAGCCAGGGACAGGCTCACTTTTAAAACTTAAAACTTGGCCGGGCACAGTAGCTCATGCCTGTAATCCAAGCACTTTGGGAGGCCAAAGGGGGCAGATCACCTGAGGTCAGGAGATTGAGTCTAGCCGGGCCAATATGGTGAAACCCCATCTCTACTAAAAATACAAAAGTGAGCTGGGCGTGGTGGTGGGCACCTATAATTCCGGCTACTTGGGAGGCTGAGGCAGGAGAATTGCTTGAATGCGGGATACGGAGGTTGCAGTGAGCTGAGATCATGCCACTGCTCCCCAGCCTGGGCAACAGAAGGAGACTCTGTCTCCAAAACAAATAAAATAAATAAAAAACTTAAAGTTTTTTTTTCTTAATCCATCCATCTAAGGAGGCATACAGAACCTAATAAAGAATGTTTGTGAGAGGGAAAGAGGAAGGGAGCGAGGAGAGAGAGAGAGACAGAGATAGAGTTTGGGAGAGAGAGAGAGAGATTGAGAGATTAACACACCTACGTACCTTCCTACCCATTTGCCAACACAGTCACATGTCACCGGACAAAGAGGCAGAGGGGAAAGACTAGGAAAAATCCCCTGCTGTTTCATCTGCTTGTCTTTCTTGGAGCTTTGCACATGTATCTCATCTCTCCCTGGCCTCCGCTCTGTAGCTTGCCAAGCCCCCAGAAAGGAGGGTGGACCTCTCAGCAGTGGACCTCTCCTTTTGCCTCTTTCTCCAGGTCACTGGTCTTCTGGTCTGGACTTGACCCTTCCCTCAGATCACCATGGCCATGGCCAAGGCCAGAAACCCCCGGGAGGCATTGCTGTGGGCCTTGAGTGACCTTGAGGAGAACGATTTCAAGAAGTTAAAGTTCTACTTACGGGATATGACCCTGTCTGAGGGCCAGCCCCCACTGGCCAGAGGGGAGTTGGGGGGCCTGATTCCAGTGGACCTGGCAGAATTACTGATTTCAAAGTATGGAGAAAAGGAGGCTGTGAAAGTTGTCCTCAAGGGCTTGAAGGTCATGAACCTGTTGGAACTTGTGGACCAGCTCAGCCACATTTGTCTGCATGGTGAGTGTGGAGCGGGGGAAGGGGAGGGCAGGATGGCACTGGGACTCCCCTCCCGCCATGGCATTTCCAGAGCTGCCTGTAGCCTGTACCTTATGCCTTCTGTCACCTTGTCCTCTAGTCCCTGGTGCCCCAGAGTCCTTGGTGGGCTCCAAGCCCACCTGAGGGCTCCAACAACTGTCAGGAGGGGGACTGAGCCAAAGCTGGGATTTATTTAAGAAAAGACTAGTCTTTCTTCCCCACCTCCTACCTCCAGTTGCAGTGGCAGAGAAGGGGAGAGTCTGAAGAAAGGGGCTTAGAGACTGGGAGGGTGTTGGTGAAGGGATTTCCACTAACCAGAAGAAATAGCATCAGGATGTAGGGGTCAGACCTGTCCCTAGCTGCTTCCTGGCAGGCAGCTCAGGCTGCTTCTAAGTCTTCTGTGCCCCTGATCTCTCAAGGAACCACACTACAGAATGGGTGGTGTGGAACCTCATGGCCTCCTAGTTCTTCCTATGGGTGCCTGGGGGGAGAGGGGGATCTTTTGGTGCCTTTGCTCCCTCCCATAGGCACCTTTCATGCCTGAAAGCTGCTCTGCTACATACAAATGGGAGGGTTTCACGGACCCAGAGTCATGGCTCTTTCTGAGAAGCTGGTTTATCTTTAGCATTTGGCTTGTCCTTTCCCAAGAACAGGCTTATCTTACTCCCTTTTGTATTCCTATAAAGGAATACCTGAGACTGGGTAATTTATAAAGAAAAGAGGTTTATTTGGCTCATGGTTTGGCAGGTGGTACAAGAGGCATATTGTCAACATTGACTTCTGGTGAGGCCTCAGGAAGCTTTCAGTTATGGAAGAAGGCAAGGTCAGAGCTGGTGTGTCACATGGCAAGAGAGGGAGGAAGAGAGAGGGGAGGAGGTGCCAGGCTTTTTTAAACAACCAGCTCTTGTGTAGCTAATAGAGCAAGAACTCATTCATTACCGTGGGGAGCGCCCTAAGACATTCATGAGGGATTTGCCCCCATGACAAAAACAACTCCCACTAGGCCCTACCTCCAACATTGGGGATCACGTTTCAACCTGAAATTTGGAGGGGACAAACATCCAAACTATATCAAGGTTCCTATCACTTCATCATCCTCAGGCATCCCTTTCCTTTCCCCTGTCTCTGTCCTCACCTCTTCACATGGAGACATTTCACATGAACACTCAGACATTCATGCATTCTCACACAGGCATTTTGCACTTACATGTATTCTTACAGACACACACTTGCTGATGCACACTGACATGACTTCCCTGCACAACAGTACACAAAGGTCCATGAGCACATGTGGATACCAGCATTCATGCACAAATATCCACACACACAGAACACACCCTTGCACACTCATACAGATGTGCGTATGCATACTGCACCTGCACACACACACTCATGCACACATACAGTGGCCCCTCCCCATGAAGCCAGAACTATAATCTCAGCGAGATCCAAGTTGGAGACATACAAGAAGACTAATGAGCAGAGTCAGTTTGGAGGGGCCATTTTGCCTTCTAAAATTCCCATTTCACCACCTAACATCCCATTTGTTTGGCTCAGATTACAGAGAAATATACCGAGAGCATGTGTGCTGCCTCGAGGAATGGCAGGAAGCAGGAGTCAATGGCAGATACAACCAGGTGCTCCTGGTGGCCAAGCCCAGCTCAGAGAGCCCAGAATCACTTGCCTGCCCCATCCCGGAGCAGGAGCTGGACTCTGTCATGGTGGAGGCTCTATTTGATTCAGGGGAAAAGCCCTCCCTGGCCCCATCCTTAGTTGTGCTACAGGGGTCGGCTGGCACTGGAAAGACAACTCTCGCCAGAAAAATGGTGTTGGACTGGGCCACCGGTACTCTGTACCCAGGCCGGTTTGATTATGTCTTTTATGTAAGCTGCAAAGAAGTGGTCCTGCTGCTGGAGAGCAAACTGGAGCAGCTCCTTTTCTGGTGCTGCGGGGACAATCAAGCCCCTGTCACAGAGATTCTGAGGCAGCCGGAGCGGCTCCTGTTCATCCTGGATGGCTTTGATGAGCTGCAGAGGCCCTTTGAAGAAAAGTTGAAGAAGAGGGGTTTGAGTCCCAAGGAGAGCCTGCTGCACCTTCTAATTAGGAGACATACACTCCCCACATGCTCCCTTCTTATCACCACCCGGCCCCTGGCTTTGAGGAATCTGGAGCCCTTGCTGAAACAAGCACGCCATGTCCATATCCTAGGCTTCTCTGAGGAGGAGAGGGCCAGGTACTTCAGCTCCTATTTCACGGATGAGAAGCAAGCTGCCCGTGCCTTCGACATTGTACAGAAAAATGACATTCTCTACAAAGCGTGTCAGATTCCAGGCATTTGCTGGGTGGTCTGCTCCTGGCTGAAGGGGCAGATGGAGAGAGGCAAAGTTGTCTTAGAGACACCTAGAAACAGCACTGACATCTTCATGGCTTACGTCTCCACCTTCCTGCCGCCCGATGATGATGGGGGCTGCTCCGAGCTTTCCCGGCACAGGGTCCTGAGGAGTCTGTGCTCCCTAGCTGCTGAAGGGATTCAGCACCAGAGGTTCCTATTTGAAGAAGCTGAGCTAAGGAAACATAATTTAGATGGCCCCAGGCTCGCTGCTTTCCTGAGTAGTAACGACTACCAATTGGGACTTGCCATCAAGAAGTTCTACAGCTTCCGCCACATCAGCTTCCAGGACTTTTTTCATGCCATGTCTTACCTGGTGAAAGAGGACCAAAGCCGGCTGGGGAAAGGGTCCCGCAGAGAAGTGCAAAGGCTGCTGGAGGTAAAGGAGCAGGAAAGGAATGATGAGATGACCCTCACTATGCAGTTTTTATTGGACATATCGAAAAAAGACAGCTTCTCGAACTTGGAGCTCAAGTTCTGCTTCAGGATTTCTCCCTGTTTAGCGCAGGATCTGAAGCATTTTAAAGAACAGATGGAATCTATGAAGCACAACAGGACCTGGGATTTGGAATTCTCCCTATATGAAGCTAAAATAAAGAATCTGGTAAAAGGTATTCAGATGAACAATGTATCATTCAAGATAAAACATTCAAATGAAAAGAAATCACAGAGCCAGAATTTATTTTCTATCAAAAGCAGCTTGAGTCACAGACCTAAGAAGGAGCAAAAATGTCCTTCTGTCCATGGACAGAAGGAGGGCAAAGATAATATAGCAGGAACACAAAAGGAGGCTTCTACTGGAAAAGGCAGAGGGACAGAGGAAGCAGATGAGGAAGTTAGGTACAGTGGGATGGGAAGCAGGGAAACGGGGACAATCACGCTGAAGGGTTGGAGGAATGAAGGGGTGAAGGGACAGACAGGAAGATGGGGAAAGACAGACAAAGTTAAAAAGGATGGAGAGAGGAGAATCAAGACTAATGGGTACTAGAAGGAGTGAAGGACAAAAGAACGAATAGAAAAGAGAATTAGATTCGAGACGATCAGAAGATATAAACATAGGACCTGGGCAAATGTGCAGTGAGTCCTTAGGAACAGCCTCATGCACCACCAAGTTCTTTAGTACCATCCCCAGAGGCTGTTTATAACTTCCTACAGTATAGAGTACAGTTTCCATAGCTCCTCTTATATGTTAATGACCAAGCATTTGATTCTGACATTTTACTCTTTCCTATACAATATACTATTTCAGAGAGGGCTTCTGGAAACATTTCCAGGAATTGTTTTTACAGCCTAAAGCTATAGGGATACAGACATGTAAGAAAGGCAAGGATTATACATTTTGAATTCATCATGCTGTGTCCCGACCTGTGCAAAAACCTGGCATAGAATAGTGTGTAGTAAAGGTTTATTGAATGTGTGTCTAGGGACCTCTTTGTCCTCAATCTGAAATTAAGTTTATATAATTAAAGATTTTGATACACGGATGTTGGCAATTGGGAGAAGGAAAGGATAAATTTGGAGTTACATACCAAGGCTCCACCAGATGAAAATAGTGCCTGACTGTGGATTTCATGGGCAACAAAAGCAAATGTAACACAAGAACTTATATTGGTGTTATAAGCAGGTCAAAATTATGCAAGAGATAATATAACAGTTTTATGGGCTAGAAATAATAAACATAAATTACTTATACTTATTATTGCTAGTTGAATATGCACAAAATATCATTGATGTGAGAATCAGTGTGTTTTACTGGAAAGATTAGGAACACTGGTTCTAATAAACCTGGTTCTAAATACTGGATCTAAATACTGGATCTGCCATTTTCTAGCTATATACCTTTGCTCAATTACTTATCTTTTCCAAGAGTCAGTTTAAAACAATTTATAAAATAAGAATTGTAACATTTATAATTTGGGGAAATATAAGGTTTAGACCTACTACTGCTACTGCTACTAGAGTAGCAGAAACCATGGCAATAATAAAAGCTAACACATTTTAGAGCTGTTGTTGTGTGCCAGGTTTTGGGCAAGCATTTACATACACATACAGTTTAGTTTTCTCCCATTTTAAAAATGTACATAAATGTTCTATTGTGTCTTGGCCTCTTCCCCTCAACATCTAGTTTTTATATGTTACACACAATGTTGCCATAATTATTTTGAATGTCTTTTCTGCACATATATATTCATTTGTGTTGGATATACCTAAAACTGGAATTTCCAGGTCAAAGGATATATATGTCTTTGGCTATAGAAGATAAAAGTGAGCAATTTTTCGAAGTCGTTGTATTAATCTTCTTTAATAGTGTGTAAGAGTTACCACTATTCCAAATCCTTGTCAACACTTAGTATTGTCAATCTTTTCACTTTAGCTATTCTTGTGGTTACATAATCATGGTTTTAATTTGCATTTTTCCTGTGAGTAATGAGGTTGTCTATAAAAAACTTTATTGGCTATTTAGATACACCCTTTGGTGAATTGACTATTAACTTTTTTATTCATTTAAAAATGTTAACAATATCTCTCATGAGCATATATGCAAAAACCCTCTACCAAATATGAGTAAATTGAATCCAACAGTGTATAAAAAGAATTATATATTATGACCAAGTGAGATTTATTTCAGGTGTATAAGGCTAGATCAGTATTTAAAAATTAATGTAATTTATCACATCAACAGGCTAAAGAAGTAAAATCATATGATCATATCAACAGATGCAGAAAAACATTTCCAACATCTATTTATGATAGAAACTCTCAACAAATTAGGAATATAGGGGAACTTCTTCAGTTTGATAAACAATATCTACAAAAGGCCTATGGCTAAAATCATACTTAATTGTGAGAAAGTAGATGCTTTCTCCATAAGATTGGGAACAAGGCAAGGATGCCTTTTCTCACCGCTCCTATTCAACTTTGTGCTGGACATCCTAGCAATGCAATAAAAGAAGAAAAGGATGCAGCCATAAAAAAGAATGAGATCATGTCCTTTGCAGGGACATGAATGGAGCTGGAGGCCATTATCCTTAGCAAATTAATGCAAGAACAGGCAACCAAATACCACATGTTCTCACTTATAAGTGGGAGTTAAATGATGAGAACATATGGACACATAGAGGGGAACAACACACATTGGGGCCTATCGAAGGCTGAGGGGTGGGAGGATCAGGAAAAATAACTAATGGGCAGTAGGTTCAACACCTGGCTGATGAAATAATGTGTACAACAAAACCCCGACACAAATTTACCTATGTAATGAACCTGCACATGTGCCCCTGAACTTAAAATAAAAGTTAAAAAAAGAAGAAAAGGAAATAGAAGATATAGTGATTGGGAGGGAAGAAATAACATGTCTTTGTTCACAGATGACAAAATTGTCTATGTAGAAAATGTCAAAGAATTTATTTTTTAAACCCTCTGGAACTAATAAGTAATTATAGTAAGATTGAAGGATACAAGGCTAATATGCAAAATTCTATTGGTTTCTTATATACCAGCAATGAACACAACACCATCTACCTTAGCACCAAAAAATACTTACATATAAACCAATTAAATATTTAAAAGATCTCTATGAGGAAAATGACAACACTCTGAGGAAAGAAATCAAAGAAGCTGTAAATGAATGGGAAGATTTCCCATGTTCATGAATAGAAAGACTCAATATTGTTAAGATGTTAGTTTTCCCCAATTTGATCTGTAGATTCGATGCGATCCCAATCAAGATCCCAGCAAATAACTTTGTGGACATTGATAAGCTGATTCTAATGTTTATGTGCAAAGGCAAAAGACTCAGAATAGCCAATAAAATATTGAAGAAGAACAAAGTTGGAGGAGTGCTGCTATCCAACTTCTTCCTACTATAAAGCTACAGTAATCAAGACAGTATGGTGTTGTTAAAATAATAGAGAAATCAGTGGAGTAGAACAGAGAACCAGAAACAAACCCACACAAAAATGGTCAATTGATCTTAGACAAAGGAGCAAAAGCAATTTAATGGAGAAAGTTTACTGTTTTCAACAAACAGTGCTGAAATAACTGGACATCCACATGTAAAAAAATGAATCTAGATGTAAAATACAAAAGTACTAATATAAACTGCTAGAAGATAATATAGGAGAAAATCTAGGTGACCTTGGGTTTGGTGATGACTTTTTAGATATAACAGCAAAAGCATGAATCATTAAAAAAAGAATTAGTTGGCTTCATGAAAATTAAAAACTTTTGCTCTGTGAAAGACACTGTTAAGAGAATGAAAAGATAAGCCAAAGACTGGGAGAAAATATTTGCAAACACATATCTGATAGAAGACTTGGGTAAAAAAATATACAAATAGCTCTTAAAACTCAATAATAAGTAAACAGTCTACTTAAAAAGTGAGTAGGAGGCCGAGGCTGGTGGATCACAAGGTCAAGAGGTCGAGACCATCCTGGCCAACGTGGTGAAACCCCATCTTTACTAAAAATACAAAAATTAGCCGGGCATGGTGGCGCACACCTGTAGTCCCAGCTACTCAGGAGACTGAGGCAGGAGAGTTGCTTGAATCCAGGAGGTGGAGGTTGCAGTGAGCCGAGATTGCACCACTGCACTCCAGCCTGGCAATAGAGTGAGACTCTGTCTCAAAAAAAGAAAAAAGGTGAGTAAAAAGATTGGAACAGGTAGTTTATTAAAGAAGATACACAGATGGCAAATAAATATTTGAAAAGATGCTCAACTTCATATGTCATTAGGGAATTGCAAACTAAAACCACAATAAGATACCATGACACCCCTGTTAGAATGGCTAACATCCCAAATCCTGGCAACACTAAATGCTTGTTAGGATGTGGATTAATGGGAGCCTTATTCATTGCTAGTCAGAATGCAAAATGGTACAGCCACTTTGAAAGACACTTTTGCAGTTTTTTACAAACCTAAACATAGTTTTACTATATGTAAGATCTAGCAATTATGCTCCTAGATATTAACCCAAGTGAGTTGGAAACTTATGTCCACATAAAAACCTGCACATGAATATTTATAGCAGCTTTATTTGTAATTGCCCAAATTTGGAAGCAACCAAGATGTCCTTCAATAGGTGATGGATAAGCAAACCCACATAATGGAATAGTATTCAGTGATAAAAATAAATGAGCAATTAAGGCATGAAAAGTTATGGAGGAGCCTTAAATGCAACTACTAAGTGAAAGAAGTCAGTCTGAAAAGGCTACATACTGTATAATTCCAAATATATGCTCTTATGAAAAATGAAAAACTATGGAGACAATTAAAAAATCAGTGGTTGCCAGGGGTTCAAGGAGAGTCAGGGAGAGATAACTAGGTGGAGGCACAGGCACTTTAGGATAGTAAAACTATTCTGTGTGATATTATAATGATGGAGTCATGACATAAATTTTTCAAAACCCATAGAGCTATACAATACAAAGAGTGAATCCTAATGTAAACTGTGGCTTGTACTTAATAATAGTGTATCAAAGTTGGTTCATCAGTGATCACAAATGTGTCACACTAATGCAAGATGTTAATAAGAGTAACTTTGTGAGGGGTTGGTGGTGGTGGAGGGGGTATATAGGAACTTTCTGTACTTAAAAAAATTTTACTGAAGTATAATTAGTTGAATACAATAAATTGTGCATATTTAATATATAAAATTTGATGAATTTGTACATACACATACATTTGTGAAACCATCACTACAGTCAAGGTAGAAGACATAACAAACCTCCAAAAATGTTCCCGTGTCCGTTTTTCTTTTT
Source organism: Nomascus leucogenys (assembly GCF_006542625.1). NCBI lineage: Eukaryota > Metazoa > Chordata > Mammalia > Primates > Hylobatidae > Nomascus > Nomascus leucogenys. Next base: position 68,738,968 of record NC_044395.1, on the reverse strand, counting down.
GTGTGTGTTAAAAAAACAACACGAAATTTACCCTCTTATAAATTTTTAAGCGCATAATACAGTATTGTTGACTATATGTGGGAATTCTGTACTTTCCACTCAATTTTTCTTTAAACCTAAAATTGCTCTTGAAAAACTAAGGAAATCTGAATAAAGTATGGACTTCAGTTAATAAAAATATATTTAACTTTACTGATATATAGGATATTAAAAATATTCTGGGTGTTAGGTTGTTTATCAGTTAATATGTGTCACACATATCTCTTCTTATTTTTTGGCTTTTTTTTCAGTCTCTTGATGCCTTTTGATAAAGGAGTTCTTAATTTACTCATTTTTTCTTTTATGATTAATAATTTTATTTTCTGTTTAAGACATTTTCTATCCTGAGAATATAAAATAATCTTCTATATAAACTTCCAGAAACTTTATTGCTTTACTTAACATATTTAGTCTCGTAAACCACTAGGAATTAATTTTTGTGTATGATGTGTGATAAAGTTTTATTTTTTCCCACTAGCAATAATCAGGTGATCTAATACTATTTATCCAAGAGATCAACCTTTCTCCACAGTTCTGCAGTATCACCTTCACCATAAATCAAGTGTACATAAGTCTCTTCTGATCTCTCTATTCTTTTCCATTGATCTATTTGTAGATTCTCATGGCAAATACCATGCAGTTTTTATTATGGTAGCTTTGTAATAAGTCTTGCCACCTGGTAGTGGAAGAACAACAACTTTTCTTCTGGATTTTTGTGGCTATTTTAGGTCCTTCGCATCTACACTTAAATTTTAGAAGCAGTTTGTCAATTTATAAGAAAAACATTAGGATTTTAGGGTTTTGATTGAAATTGCATGCAATCTATAGATCAAATCTGGGAGGACTGACAATTTTATAATATTGATCCTTCTAATCCATGTACATTGATTGTATATAGCTCTACTTTTTATATACATTTGATGTCTCACAGCAATATTTTGTAGTTCATATCTTTTGATGGTATTTAATATAATTCTAAGTGCGATTCTTAAATTTTTATTTTCTAATTGTTTTTACAACTAGCTTTTTATCAATCTAATTTTTTTTGTATGTTGATCTTCTATACTGTCATTTCCCCAAATTTACTTATTTTTTAATAGTTTAAGAGCAGACTTTTTGGACCTTATATTGACACATTATGTTGTCTGCAAATAATGACAGTTTAATTTCTTCATTTTTAATCACTGTACCTTTAACTTATTTTTGGTGCAAATTGTGTTTATCTGTAGATTCTGGTCTTATTTCATTAGACTTTTCTTGAAAATGTTTTTTTTTTTGAGACAGAGTTTCACTCTTGTCACCCAGGCTGGAGTGCAGTGGCATGATCTCAGTTCACTGCAACCTCTGCCTCCCAGGTTTAAACAATTCTCCTGCCTCAGCCTCTGGGGTAGCTGGGATTACAGGCATCTGCCACCACGCCTGGCTAATTTTTGTATTTTTTAGGAGACACGGGGTTTCACCATGTTGGTCAGGCTGGTCTTGAACTCCTGAATTCAGGTGATCCACCGGCTTTGGTCTCCCAAAGTGTTGGGATTACAGGCGTGAGCCACCATGCCCGGCCTTCTTGAATTTTAAAAAATAATTTTGCTGGGTGTGGTGGCGCGCACCTGTAATCCCAGCACTCTGGAGGCTAAAGTGGGAGGATTACCTGAGTTTAGGAGTTGGAGGACGGCCTGGGCAACATAGCAAGAGCCTGTCTTTAAAAAGTAAATGTATATATGCATGTATAATTTTGTATTTCTTCTTCAAAGAGATCAGTTATATACATTGGATTTTCTTGGTTTGCTTTCCAAGTCTAAAACTTTTCTGTGGTCATTTAAACCTTTTATTTTCTGTTTTATTTTTCTTTATTCTATTTTCTATTTGTCGCTATGTTTTGGCAAAGAGGAGTCATTACTAAAATGGTGTCCCTATTCGAACCATTAAAGAGGAGTATGCAGGAAATGTAGGTAGGACATCTGTGTCAACCTGTGCATTGGTCACCAGTCTCTGAGCTGTGCATTTGTATTGCCCCTGTATTTGTGTACTTTAACAATTGTGTAAATAATAACTTCATAATGACTTCTAAAAAAAAAGTATGTTCTCCTCTTTAATGGTTCTGATAGGGACACCATTGTAGTAATAATTTCATTTATTATTCAATATCCTTTGTGAACTCTGGTAGCGAGTATTTTATAACTTTCATTTTTTTAACTATATATTTCCTTAATGCTTATATTTGTGCTTTGTACTCTTGTTTTAGAGGAGCAGTTTCTTCATAGGTATTTAAAATTATTGGCTTTTCTTTTTTGGCCACAATTTTTACTGGCTTCATAGCAACATTTTTATAGTCACTGTTCTTAATATGCTATTTCCTCCCTGAAACTTTTTTTTTCTTATAGTCTCTGCTTCAATATCATGCTGTTTCTCTTTTGATTATTTCTCACATTTGAACAAGTTAACTTCTTTCTGTACCTTTTTTTGCGAAAAGGCTTTTTGGAGGAAGGGCTAGGGTCATTCAAGCCAACAGGGATTCTCTTGGTTAACACTAAAGTTCTTTAGAAGTTTGCTACTCAATATGTGGTTTGTAGCCCAGCCACACTGGCATCATCTGGGGGCTTGCTAAAAATGCAGAATCTCAAGGCCCACCCCAGAACTACTGAATTTGAATCTTCATTTTCAAAAGATCTTCTAGTGATTCATAGGCTCATTGAAGTGTGAGAAGAAAGAGGGGCTTTCTTTTTTGTCCTTAACAATTCTTTTTTTTTTTTTTTTGATACGGAATCTTGCTCTGTTGCCCAGGCTGGAGGGGAGTGGCGCGATCTCGGCTCACTGCAAGCTCCACCTCCTGGGTTCATGCCATTCTCCTGCCTCAGCCTCCCGAGTAGCTGGGACTACAGGCACCCACCACAGTGCCTGGCTAATTTTTTGTATTTTTAGTAGAGACGGGGTTTCACCGTTTTAGCCAGGATGGTCTTGATCTCCTGACCTCGTGATCCGCCCTCCTCGGCCTCCCAAAGTGCTGGGATTACAGGCGTGAGCCACCGTGCCTGGCCAACAATTCTTAATCTTAGGTGAGTGCTATGACTTTCAGTGTCAGGAGTAAGGCTTTTTCAGTGATTTTACTTCTCTCCTAGCAATATATTTCTTTTGCTTATTATTTGGTGTTTCTTAGACTGATTGGGGGTGGGAAAAAGAGTTTTTTTGGTTGTTCTTACGCCTATTAGTCTTAGGCAGGTGCTATGACCCTGAGTCTCAGGAGTAGGGGTTGCCTTGACCCTGCCCTAAGAATAGGAGACATCTAATAGTATTGGTATGTGATCCTGGGCCCAGAACTTTTTCCTGCCCCTATTCTAAGGGATAGAAGATATTTTTTCTTTTACCCTTCCTCGGACGGCAATGTATCTTTACTTGTGCCCTGGGGTGACAGTTAGATATATTAATACATATAAATAATGTTTTATATATATTATTATATCTAATAATATATAATACAAATTATATATAATAAAGTGCATATATTTTAATAATGTAAAAATTTAAATTATGGTATAAACACAAAATTTACAATCTTAATCACTTAAGTGTAGAGTTCAGTAGTGTTAAGTATAGTTGTATTATAATTATTTTAAATTTGAAATTATTGTAGAATTATAGAAAAGTTTCAAAAATACTACAGAGAGATCCTGGTACAATATCACATGCCTGTAGTCCCAGCTACCCAGGAGGCTGAAGTGGGAGTATGTCTTGAGCCCAGGTATTTGAGTCCAACCTGGGCAACATAGTGAGATCCCATCTTTAAAAAACAAAAACAAAAACAAAAAACTATAAAGAAGTTCCTGTTCCTGTATATTCTTCACCCAGATTCTACTTATGTTAACATCATACATAAACACAGTATAGTTATTAAAACTAAGCAATTAGCATTGGTTTAATGCTATTAGCTTAAATACAGACATTATTTGGATTTCATCAGTTTTTACACTAATGTTCCTTTTATGTTCTAGAATCTAATCCAGGATCCCACTTTGCATTTAGCTGTCATGTCTTCTTAGTCTCCAATCTCTGACAGACATTCCCTTTATCTTTCCTTTTCTTCCTACATGACCTTGACTCCTTTGAAAAGTACTGGTCAGGTAAACTGCAGAATGCTTCTCCATTTGGATTTGTCTGATGTTTTGAAGTTACACATTTTTGAGAAAAATGCTACAGAGATGATGTGTCCTTCTTAGTGCATCATATTAGGAGGTACGTGATGTTAATATGTGTTATTATTGGAAATGTTACTTTGGTCATTTTGTTAAAGTGGGGTCTGCCAGGCTTCTCCACGTTGAAGCTACTATTTTCCTTTTGTAAGTAATATATATTTTGGGGGAGACACTTTGAGACTATGTAAATGTCCTGATTTTCCTTAAAATTTCTCCCATTAATTTTGGCATCTATTGGTGGGTCTTGATTACAGCTATTATTATTTGGCTAGAATGGTGACTTTCCTATTTTCCTCATTCCTTCTACATTTAGAAGAAATTAATTATAATTTTCTTTGTAAGGAACTCCCCCCATGTAAACTTTTTTCAAATATGATATTCATTGGGAAAGTGTAGAAATCATGGCAGTGCGATGACTTTCACAAAGTGTGTATTGCTGGTGTCACCATCACTGAGATCAAGAAATAGAACACACTGGAATTCTGGAACCCTCCTCATGCCCTCTACCAGTCACTACCTTGTCTCATTCCAAAGGTCACCACTATCTGGATTCTAATCTCACAGATGACTTTTGTCTGTTTTTAAACTTTATATAAGTGGAAATATATGATACATACTCTTTCGAGTTTGCTTTCTCTACTCTCCATTATGTTTTTGAGATTTACTCTTATTAATGCAGTGGTTCATCAATACTTCTTTGTATAATGTTCTATCATTTCGCTAAACTACAATTTTCCCATTTACTGTTGATAAACATTTGAATTATTTCCAGTTTTTGGCTATTAAGTATAATGCTCTGAACTTTCTTGTGCATGTCTGTTGGTATATATGTGTATTAATTTCTGTTGGATATATGCAGGAGTGAAACTGCTGAATTGTAGGCCATGTGTACGTTCATCTTTAGATGACATTACCAAATAGATATCCAAAGTGAATGTAATAATTTGCACTGCCATCAGAAATGTATGAGACAAGTGGCCAACAAACATGAAAAAATGCTCAATATCACTAATCATCAGAGAAATGTAAATCAAAACCATAATGAGATATCATTTCATACCAGCCAGAATGGCTATTACTAAACAGTTAAAACACAACAGATGCTGGCAAGGCTGTAGCGAAAAGGGAACACTTATATACTATTGGTTAGAATGTAAATTGGTTCAGCCCCAGTGGAAAGCAGTTTATAAATTTCTCAAAGAAATAAAAATGAACTACCATTCCACCCAAAAATCTCATTTCTGGATATGTACCCAAAGGAGAATAAATCGTTCTACCAAAAAGACACCTGCACTCATATGTTTATTGCAGCACTATTCCAATAGCAAAGACTTGGAAACAACCTAGGTACCCATCAATGGTGCATTGATAAAGAAAATGTGGTACATATACACCATGGAATACTACACAGCCATAAAAAGAATAAAATCATGTCTTTGGCAGCAAAATGAATGCAGGTGGAGGCCATTATCCTAAACAAATTAATGCAGAAACAGAAAACCAAATGTTGCATGTTCTCACTTATAAGTGCGAGGTAAACCCTGGATGCACATGGACACAAACATGGGAACAACACACACTGGGACTCCAAAAAGACGAAAGGATAGATGGAGGCAAGGGCTGAAAAACTTCCTGTAGGGTACTATGCTCACTATCTGGGTGACAGGATCAATAGAAGCTGAAACTTCAGCATCACACAATATACTCTTATAACAAATATGCACGCATTTCCCCTGAATCTAAAATAAAAATTAAAATGAAAAAAGAAATGTATGAGAGTTCTAGTTGTTCCACACCTTTGCTAAAAGATGGAAAGATAAGTGTCTAGGGAACACACTCTGCTTCCACTACCCCAACTTGCATCACTCTAGTATATATTTGAGGTGGGAAGAAGAAGAATTTGAATAAGTTATAAGGTTGTATTTTTTTTTTTTTTTTGTATTTGAGACGGAGTCTCGCACTGTCGCCCAGGCTGCAGTGCAGTGGCGCGATCTCATCTCACTGCAAGCTCTACCTCCCAGGTTCACGCCATTCTCCTGCCTCAGCCTACCGAGTAGCTGGGATTACAGGCACCCACCACCACGCCCGGCTAATTTTTTTTCTATTTTGAGTAGAGACAAGGTTTCACCATGTTACCCAGGATGGTCCTGATCTCCTGGCCTGGTGATCCGCCCGCCTCCACCTCCCAAAGTGCTGGGATTACAGGCGTGAGCCACCGTGCCAGGCCAAGTTTAGATTTTTAAAGAGATTAAATTCTTAATAGTAGGATGAAACTAGTTTAACAACTAACTAGCTGAAAACATACATAAGTCTGCCCAAGATGTCATCAGGAGAAATACTATGGAATGGGAAAGGATTTTTTCATGATCTAATTGGTAATAGTTACTGGAAGAAACAAAAACACCACATGCTCCAATGAGTTAGAATTTCTTGGTAAAAATTGCATGTAGTTGTTGAGTCTTCTAGCCTTTAAGTCTTGCATTTTTTTCTAATAATTTCTTTGTCTTTCTGTGTTGCATTTTGGGGATACAAACTTAATTTTTGCTATTGTGGCCATAATGAAATTAATGGTCCCTATTGTGAAATCTCACCAATGCTAGAGCTTATATACATGAAATCTGCATTTATGGACATCATCCTAAATCTTATGATTTTTTTCTTGCTAAAATTCTTGTCATATATTTGTCTTTTATGGGTACAGCCAATGTCACTTATTACAAGTGAAATCTGGCTACTCCTTAGAAAATAAGAAACTTAAATCTCTGTCCTACTTTCGGCTCATCTCTCTGCTAATCTGTTGAACTACAGTTTGAGATCTAAAGGGTACTTAGAAAACTGGAGAAGAAAGTGGTTTTACACACACTGTGGTGTTATTTGGTTGTAGGCCATTGCACACAATTTGAATTTGTAAAGATAAAAAGGACTGTGTATTTTGGCAATACCATAGATCAGAGATATTTCTCCAGGTTAGTTCATTTGGTCGAATTCATCCTTTTAAGTCACTGCGTAATATTGAGTATCGCACTATTTATACAATAACACAGTATTTGTTGGCTATCAGTTCCATTTTTTTTGCCACAACAAATTATGATGCAATAAACAGCTGTATGCATATATATCCCAAGGGGGTGAGCTGGATCAAGGAGTAAATGTACTTTTAATTTTAACAGATATAGTATTGCTACATTACTTTCTGAAAAGTTTCTACTTTAGATAAGCCTGAAGATATACTCAATGCCACCATCTTGGGAAAGCACCCAGATCCCACTAAATAGAGATAGGATTTTCATTTCTGTAGCTAAAAACTTATCTGTGAATGACTTGGGAAAGTTAGTTCAAACTTGGGAGGGTCAAACTGGGAACCATCAGATTCTAAACTCCAAATGGGAATACACTTAGCCATTTAAGGGAATAATTCAATTTGCTTCATGTAACCTGAGAATATGTTAAAAAAGAAAATTTTATCGGACATCTTTTTGTTGTCAGTACACTGGATGCTCACTGGAGATCCATTTCATATGAAGCTAAGTCACATAGAGTCAAATTAATTCAAATCAATCAATTATGCTTTTTGTTGTGGTTCATTTATATCTCTGTTCAATTAATAAATCTACTATCTATCTAATTACCTTCCACCAACACATGATAGGCACAGGGGCTTTAAAACTGAATAATCCCTGCCCTTGAGGGACTCACAGTCTGTTGTAATCACAGGGTCTAAATGGCCACTGAATCCAAACTTTTATATGTATCTACTTTTACATGTATCTAAGACCAGGCTGATAAAAATAAGTTTGAGCTGTCAACATATGTTTGACTATGGGATGATTTAACAGGTGTATTGATCCATTCAGTCTTGTAGCCAGTCCCAATGAAATGAATTTATGACTTTGCCAGATTGCCTGGGCAGGTGGATAGTGTCCTTGACCAGATTGGCTCTAATCACACCTTTGCTCATTAGACCCACTTTTTGTTGAAACAGCTTGAAGTCAATCTTCCCTCATTTTGAAGATGACATTATCATTTCCATAGAAGTAGGGGTAATTATGAGACATTTATTTCAATCCAAATCTATTCATTTTAACACCTAGCACAATAAAAAAGTAGTAATTTTGAAACAAAACTCTGACAGTTTTCTGTGGAAAATATTAAAAAACCCATTATAATTGGGGAACAAATCCTAATGAACCTACCAGGCTTGCGTGCACACCTCTCCTAATCATCTCTGCCACTCTCTCCTTCACTCTTTGCTCTTTGGTTTTTGTAATGCATTAAGCCCTTTCTTCTTCATGTTATTTCATCTCGCTTGTTCTCTTTCTTTTGTTATTGCCATCATGAACAGAAAAATGAAATAGAATGGCATTCTAGAAGTGGGTATGAGCCTAAAGAGTGTTAATGTAATTCCTCTGCTTTTGTAGACAAGGGAACTGAGGCACAGGAACTTCAGCTGTATTTCAAGGTACTATCTTTGGTGAGAGAGGTGCTTCTGGGGTTCAGTGGTTATGTTTAAAGCAAAGGTGCAGAGTCCCACAACCCCCTATGCAGGGTCTTCAGTGCCTGCTGGTGTTGCCAGGATCCAAGCATTCATATTTTTTAACTATTGTAGATTAGGTTCTGCAGGAAACGCTGTGATAGAGATTAGTGTGCAATGGGATCAACATCTGTGGAAGGGAAGGAAAGAAGGGCAGGATTTAGCGAAGAAAGTTGTTGAGTTTTGAGGCAGACTTCCTGAAGGCTTCAATGGACTGAAGGCAGGGATGACCCTTCAGAGATGTCCTGACCTTCAGAGTGGGGGCCAAGCCCTTATTCTCTGCCATTGATCAGTTAGTAGATACAGCTGCCCCAGGTGAAGCAGTCCTTTTAGGGGCTGACAGCTCAGGCCTTTCTGGCAACAGCACTCGCAAAATCTTCATTCCTGAAGATTCTTCATTCTTGAAGGTAGATCTGGACAGCTTATCCCATAGGTCACCAAACTGAGGCTTTCTTAGAAACTATTTCCCCAGAGATGTGAGAGAGATGACCTCTCCTTTACAAATTGATTTTCCTGCTCTTTGAAGGCAGTCCCCTCTCTTAAGACTCTGCCATTAAGCCTCCTTAAGATGAGGACACAGACTGTGCTCAGAATCTCAGTCTTACTGCCCTGGCCCTGTTCCCATCTTCCCACATCTTCTGGCTCCTCACTATTCTCAGTGAAATAAAAAATACATCAGAGAGCTTCAATAGCCAGACCAGATCAAGCAGAAGAATGAATATCTGAACTTGAAGATCAGTTGTTTGAAATCACCCAGTGAGTGAAAATAAAAATAAAATAAATAAAAAAGAATGAAAAAGGCCTATAGGACTTATGGGACACAATTAAGCAAACAGATATGTGTATTATGAGAGTTCTGGAACAGATGGGAAAAGGCATAGAAAACCTATTTAACCAAATAATAGTTAAAAACTTTCAGAGTATTGGGAGAGATATGAAGACCCAGATCCAGTAAGCTCAAAGTCCCCAAACATATTTAACCCCAAAAGATCCTTCCTGAGGCACATTATAGTCAAACTGTTAAAAGTCAGAGATAAAAAGAGAATTCTAAAAACATCAAGAGAAAAGCATCAAGTCACATATAAGGGAATCCTCATTAGACTTACAGCAGGTTTCTCTGCAGAAACTCTATAAGCAAAGAGACAGTCATATTTTCAAAGTGCTGAAAGAAAATAATTGGTGGCCAAGAATACTATACCAAGAAAAGCTGTCCTTCAGAATGGAAGGAGAAATAAAGTTTTTCCAGACAAGCAAAAACTGAGGGAATTCATCACCACTAGACTGACCTTTCAAGAAATGCTCAAGGGAGTCCTACAAACAATGATAAGTCCAACAATACCACCATCATAACACCCTCCCCCACCCTCCCCAAATTTTTGCTGATCCCATTGCCTGCTGATGGCACTTACTCTGTTGCTTTGCTTCTTAGGTAACAGACTCATAGGAAAGAAGATAATTTCTGTATATCACACTTCCCATTTCCCACTTCAAGGGTTTCAATGGATTTTTCTTTTTTTTTGCATGACTCAGGGGACTGGGACATCTGTATAGGCTCATAACAATGCCTTTACAGTCAGGTTCTTAGCTTGTTCAATGAAGGGATGGTCAATTCTGAGAAGACTTCTTCATTAATAGAGTGTGTGACTATTTACTTCTTGACTTATTTTAAGAGGGTAAGTATATCCCTTTTCCCCTCACTCCTAGACTCAGGAACCAGTTCCAAAGGTGTGCAAAGCCCTTGAAGTGATTTATTTATGGACTTCCCTGCCCATGTTTCTATTTACTCATCCTCTCTTTCACCAACATTTGAAATCTTGTCTTCTTTATGTAACACATTCATATCCAGGACTATGTATTACTATTTATCCTCTACAATATATATGATTTTGCTCCATTCATTACATCCTAGTTCTACTTCTGTCCAGTCCATCTTGCAAAAATAAATAATGCAATATTATTGTTGCTCAGCTTTCATCTCACCTCCTTGTATTTATATAATAATTTAAAGTATACCATGCTTTATGTATAGAGCATTTGTGTGTTGAATCACCATCATTCTTTGACCTCCTTCTCCTATAAACAATACCTTCATTTCCCTTGGGGAATTTTTTAAAATTAAACATTTTCAGGTATGCATAGTTAGAATTGATGCTGTACCTGGTTATAGGATAGAATGCCATGAAAATTGCATATTAGGTAGCATTTCTCATCTCATTCACAGTCACAGTGTCTGGTTTATGAGTGGATAGTCATGTAATCCCACCATAGTAAATGATATAGGAGGGGTTATTGGATTAGTTTTTGCAAATGAAAACCCTTTATCCTCAGGATAACTGGTACATTGCCCACTGGATACAGAGAGGATCTATCCCTAAGTGTTGTTAGCAGCCTTATTGCCACTAAAGGGAAAATATTCATTGAGAATAGAACCTACTCTAGGAAAGCAGAGATGAGAAATAGAGAAAAAAAGAAATCCCGGTCCTGGCAACATTATCTGAGTTTTGGATAAAGCCAAGCCTACAGATTCATTAATCCCTATACTTTGCTGGAACTGAGCTAATAGTCTTATTGATTGCTCAAATCAGTGTGAACTTAACTCTGAGTCCTCTGATTGTTACATATACCTTGTAAAGTTAATAACATCATCTTGATTTTATCAAAAAAGTAATAGAGCCAGAGAGGAGACGTGATGCTCAAAGTCATTTTAGTTCAGATGTTTTGACTTCAAGTTAAAAAGTTTCGACTATAAAATTATCTAAAAGACTTTCCCCCAAAATTTAGTATTTCCATATTACTACTAGAAAATATAAGTTTTGGTATCTCCAGGCTTTCCACAAAGTAACTTCAATTTACTTGCCATAACACATTTCCTACCATTGCACAAACTGTCTATCTTGTCCAATCAGATCCTCTGTCCAAATCACTCTGCCTTTACTCACGCTCACATTCTTTTCTCTCTTCTGCATTTGTGCCTATTTATTAACATTCATTCAGTCTCTGCTTTCATTTCTTAATGGGGAAGGTCTTGGTGGAATTGGGTCTCTCGTGTGAAGAGGTGTTAATTCCCTATGGAAACCTGGAAGAGTTGTATTCCAAGTTTGTGCAGTGGAGCTTCCTTGTCCCCATACAGGAAAGTCTGTATAAATTGTGTGTAAGTTCTCCAGAGAAGATTTCTCTCAGGGCATAAAATTTAATGCAGTATAATTTAAAATCAATGCATTGAATCACTAAGTTGTATTTATGGAAGTGCTTTTTAATTGAAGAGGTAAAACATAAATGGGATGAAAATCAGGGACAGGGAATAGATAAGGAACTGAAGATTCTGCTTTGGTGCTTGTTGGTGGGTTTGCCATCTGTAGTTATCCTCACTGATAATTGGAGATATTTATCAAGTGATAACTCAGTGCTCAGGTAAGAAAGTCAATTGCTGTGCCTTTCATATTCACATAAAAGTTTGGACAGTAATTAGATCTATAAACGGTTTGCTTGCACAAATCATCAATTCTTAGAGGTATGTAGTTGAGGGAGCGGGGTGAAGGTGATCAGAAATAAGTCCAATTGGATAGAAAGATGAAACCCTGACGAGGGAGTTATTTGTCCAAGATTATACAGAAAGTTAATGCCAGAGCCGGTAGAACATATCAGTGAATTAGCTAAATCAGCATTATGTTGTTTTATGTTAAAGGGAAAAGATGGAGCATTTAAGTTCAGCTTAAAAAAATTACTCATGAAGGCAGTAATATAGATTTGTTCTATAACTTTGCTTTATCAGCTCCTTAAAAGTTATCTATTTTTATTAGGATACTCTAAATTTTCTCATTTTACAAATGTATTTGGTTTTATAGGCCTGGAGTTGAAAATATAGTTTTGTCTATTAAAATGGTACTTAGGCATTTTTTTTTCCTGCCAAGTCTATTTTAGGAGATTTTTTACATCCAAAATATTTTGTTATAGTTAATACATATATTTGATTTTTAATATCACAATGGTCAGACTCAATAAATCAATTGCCTTTTCCTCTCTGCTAATGTCCTAATGATATGAAATCAAGATGTCTTCAGCTTGCTGTGTCCTTCTCTCCTCCTGGCTTCCTCTTGTCCCACAGTAAAATTCTGCTGGTTTTTGAAGCATCACACAAAGTCCAGATTAGAGGTCCATGCTAGTGCTAAGGTGTCATTGAATACGTTCTATTTGAGCAAGGCAGCCTTCCTCCTTATGCTTTTTCTCCTCTGCTTAATGGACCTTCCACCCATGCCATCTTGTGATTATGGTTTCCCACCCTCACTGTCCATTCAGAAGTAATGTTTCCGTCATTTACATTCCTAAAGCAATTTTTATCACTCTAGTTCCCCTTAAATGCCAGCCTGAGAAGTGGGCATTGTATTCTACTGATAAGGGGAGACCCTGAAGGTTCTGGGAGGGAGGGTGATGTTATTTTGTCAGAAATTTGAGGTACAGATTGGAGGAAGGGGTATAAAACATGGAATAGCCAGTTAGGTTTCCATTTAAAGGTAGAGGAGGTGAAGAGAGAGGAAAAGAGGCAGTGAGGTGGAGCAGTGTCAGCAGGGGTGGACTCATGAGGCCAGGAGGACTCCAGATTTTAAAGACTTGTGGGCCCTGATAGTGAAAGGAATACTGGGAGACAAGGATGGTTGATCTGGTTGAGAGCAGAGAGAATGAAGTTGCTTTGCCCTGAGAGGGGCTCTGGAGGGGCAGTTGGATTGGGAAGAAAATGGTCATCTCTGCATGGGACTGGCAGGCCCAAAGTGACTCGGGCAGCATGTGTGCTGCCTATGTGCCCACCCACCACTACTCCATGTTCCCTTCAGCCCAGCTCCCATCTGACTGGAGTTGAGGCCTTGCAGCCTGCAGTTTGCAGTCTGCAGTTTTCTATCAACAAATTAGAGAAACACCTATGTCAGAGCCAGAAGGGATCATTCTGCTGCTTCCAACCCATACAGATGGGGAACCCAAGTGCAGGAGAGGCAGAGACCCATCTTGGAGACAGTGGCAGAGTTAGGACTGCAGCCAAGTTCCAGACTAGCTCGCAATTCAGGTGTAACCAAAATGCAGGTTCAGTTGCTCTTTGCTTGCAGAATCCAATTAAGGGAAGAGGTATAGGCTCCTGCCTTTAAGGACACTGCTTCACTTTTTGGGAAGAAAGCAGGGGCTTTTAAAGGGAGACTAGGCATTAAGAGAGGAGAGAGAGAGCAACCTACATAACAAAGATGTTGCCAGATAACATTTACTGTTATTTTGTACTTTAAAAACAAGATTTCTGAACCAAAATACTTCACTTATTTGTATTTTAAAGATTCATAATTACACGTCATCGGCCATTCTTCAAAAGTGCCAACCTGAAGTTCTGTCAAAATGAGCTTGTCATTACATCTGCTGTCAAGAATTCCAGACACAAACTCACAGCTATGGGATTATGACTTCATACTCGATATACCAGGTCCATAAAAACAATATAAGGTTCAACTACTGAAATGAAAACACAAAATCAAAGCCGTGTGGTTGAATTCATCCTCCTGGGCTTTTCTAACTTTCCTGAGCTCCAGGTGCAGCTCTTTGGGGTTTTCCTAGTTATTTATGTGGTGACCCTGATGGGAAATGCCATCATTACAGTCATCATCTCCCTAGACCAGAGCCTCCACGTTCCCATGTACCTGTTCCTTCTGAACTTATCTGTGGTGGAGGTGAGTTTCAGTGCAGTCATTATGCCTGAAATGCTGGTAGTCCTCTCTACTGAAAAAACTACAATTTCTTTTGGGGGCTGTTTTGCACAGATGTATTTCATCCTTCTTTTTGGTGGGACTGAATGTTTTCTCCTGGGAGCAATGGCTTATGACCGATTTGCTGCAATTTGCCATCCTCTGAACTACCCAGTGATTATGAACAGAGGGGTTTTTATGAAATTAGTAATGTTCTCATGGATCTCAGGGATCATGGTGGCTACTGTGCAGACCACTTGGGTATTTAGTTTTCCATTTTGTGGCCCCAATGAAATTAATCATCTCTTCTGTGAGACTCCCCCGGTACTAGAGCTTGTGTGTGCAGAAACCTTCTTATTTGAAATCTATGCCTTCACAGGAACCATTTTGATTGTTATGTTTCCTTTCTTGTTGATCCTTTTGTCTTACATTCGAGTTCTGTTTGCCGTCCTGAAGATGCCATCAACCACTGGGAGACAAAAGGCCTTTTCCACCTGTGCCTCTCACCTGACATCTGTGACCCTGTTCTACGGCACAGCCAATATGACTTATTTACAACCCAAATCTGGCTACTCACCAGAAACCAAGAAACTGATGTCATTGGCTTACACATCGCTTACTCCTCTGCTCAATCCACTCATCTATAGCTTACGAAACAGTGAGATGAAGAGGGCTTTGATAAAACTATGGCAAAGAAAAATGATTTTAAACACAGTCTGATTGTGTTGAGAAGCTAAGATTTGGCCACTGCCTGAGTGAACTCTATTTAAATTTAATAAAGGTGAAAACAGATTGCATTTTTTGTATGAATATGTAAATTTGTTGAGTTTTTAAGATTGGAAAATATATCTCTTTCAATAAAGAACTGCTGTCACTTGTTTTTAATAGATACATATGTTCTCATAACATCATACAACAGTTTATTCATTCATTTCTCTATTATGAACATCCAAGTAGCTACTGGATTATTGTCATTAAGACAGTGCTTCAATAAATGCCTTGTTCCATATGCTCATATGTACTGATGTCATTATACCTGTGTGATAGATTTGCTACAGTGAGACTGATAGGATGAGGAGTATCTGTGTTTACAAATTTTATTAGCTATTGCAGAATTACTTTTCAAAATGATTATAGTTCTTCAGACTGGCCTGAAGGCTCACTGTGCTTTGGTAACAGGGTAGAGCTTCAAGAGACCAACAAATAGAGTGATGAGGTTTTTGTTTTTGGATTGAAAATGTGTTCCATGGATGAGTAAAAAAAAAAAAAAGTGCATCTATTTTTGGGGGCCCAAAATGGTTCTACTTCATGAATTTACACAAATTATAATCCCAGACTGGATTTCTCTTGGTATCTTTCTAAATATTTATCCAATGTGGGTGACCAGAGAGCTACATGGGAAGTTTCTCAAATTCTCATTTGATAATACCAGTATCTTTTTCATTTACAGACCACTGGTTTAGAAAGTTTTATGAAGTTTCCATTTGTAGTCTGTTATAGGAAAGTGAAATCTTGGGGCCCCAAACTCACTATGCCAAAAGGAAAAGTTAAGCTTGGAAACGGACTCAGGCAATAAAACTGCCTTTCCTTTTGTTCCTAAATAGATAGCTACAAGACAGCAGGTCACCTATCTTCCCAGGTTACCTCCCTCAATTGTTTTTAAAAATAATTGGAATAAAACTGATACTGTGATGTTAATTAAGATTAGATATACATATTCTGCTAAATGAAGGGGTGTCATTATAATTTGTGTATATTATTTGGGATTAGACAATACATATATATATCTGTGTGTCTATTTAAACTGTTTTTAGGTTTATAATTGTTAAACAAATCCCTACTGATTTCTTACGTGGTCTCTATTACATATGAAATTTGACATAAATATCTGAATTGTTTATTGGTATTATTTCAATTCATATAGAGTTGACAGAATTTGAGTTTAAGGAATTCCAATATGAAATCAGATCACATTAATTCTAAATGTGTATGGGTATATTTGTATATGGTCTACGCACTGATTTGTAATTTTTTTGAGGAGTTACACACTGTCACTAGTAAATCTGGTTGGTCTGGGTAAATGAGTTCCACATTGCTTGGGCTTTTGCATAGCCTTTATCTCTGCTGTCAGGCCACTTTGTTCTGTGGGCATCGTGCCAGCACTGGGGTAGCTGCTGACAGAAGAAGTAGGCTAATTTGTCAACTGGGTGAGTCATTTTACCTATTGACCAGGTGTTAACACAAGATACAAAGACCTTCACACTTTATGCCCACTCCATATGTCTATCAATATGCCTCTACTCTAGACCTCCCTGCTGCCAAACTCCCTATCTTTTCTTTCCAGATCAGGTCAATAAACTTTCACTTATCCAGTCTTGCCTACCAGCTTCCTGGTCCAGCACCCTCAGAACCAGTACCATGGTTCTCCCCTTGTTGGTGAAGGTCTGTTAGACCTTGCAGCTCTTTTGTGTTATTGTCCCATTCTTTCCTTATTTCCCTGGCTGAGTTGTGCTGTGACTTAACCATATTTATAGGCCTGGTGTTGAGGAAAAGAGGTGAAGGCAGTTTCTGATGGTGCACCTCTTCAATAATCTTCCTGCTCTGAATAGGGAGGGGTTGGTCACTTCTGCAGTATTAGAAAGTTTAGTGATATCCTGGAAGTCCAGATCTTTGGAGGCATCCACCTAGAATTCTTATCCCATGTGTCAAAGCCTTAGATTTTTTCCAACTCGAGATCCAGATTTGGCTTAACATAGCTACCTTGATTAAGCATGCAGGTATCATTGAAGTTCAGCCACTGTGACTACTGAACCCTGAAAATGATCTCCATCTTTTCCTGCCTGCTTGTTGCAAGAGATGAGGATCTCTTTGTGAGTGACTGACACTCTTGCTCTCACATTTAGTTTTCAATGGTTTGTCAATTGACTCATCTTTTGTTATCTATCTGAAGATCAATGCAATGTAATAATGTTTTAGTCTGTTAGCATTGCTGTAAAGAAATACCTGAGACTGGGTAATTTATAAAGAAGGGAGGTTTACTTAGTTCATGGCTCTTCAGTCTGTACAAGAAGCATGGTGCCAGCATCTACATCTGATGAGGACCTCAAGCTGCTTCCACTTTTGGCTGAAGGGGAAGGAGAGGCAGAGTATAGAGATCACACAGTGAGAGAGGAAGTGAAAAAAGAGAAAGAGGGAAGGTGTCAAGCTATTTTTTGCAACCATCTCTAGAAGAACTAACAAAGTAAGAACTCACTCACTCCCCTCATCACCCTAGGGAATCAATCTGTTAATAAGAGATCCACCACCATGACCCAAACATCTCCCACTAGGCCCCACCTTCAACACTGGGGATCAAATTTCTTTTTTTTATTGTTATACTTTAAGTTCTAGGGTACATGTGCACAACGTGCAGGTTTGTTACATATGTATACATGTGCCATGTTGGTGTGCTGCACCCATTAACTTGTCATTTACATTAGGTATATCTCCTAATGCTGTCCTTCCCCACTCCCCCCACCCCTCAAGAGGCCCCAGTGTGTGATGTTACCCTTCCTGTGTCCAAGTGTTCTCATTGTTCAATTCCCACCTATGAGTGAGAACATGAGGTGTTTGTATTTTTGTCCCTGCAATAGTTTGCTGAGAATGATGGTTTCCAGCTTCATCCATGTCCCTACAAAGGACATGAACTCATCCTTTTCTATGGCTGCATAGTATTCCATGGTGTATATGTGCCACATTTTCTTAATCCAGTCTATCATTGATGGGCATTTGGATTGGTTCCAAGACTTTGCTATTGTGAATAGTGCTGCAATAAACATATGTGTGCATGTGTCTTTATAGTAGAATGATTTATAATCCTTTGGGTATGTACATAGTAATGGGATTGCTGGGTCAAAAGGCATTTTTGGTTCTAGATCCTCGCCACACTGTCTTCCACAATGGTTGAACTAATTTACACGCACACCAACAGTGTAAAAGCGTTCCTATTTCTCCAGCACCTGTCGTTTCCTGACTTTTTAATGATCTCCATTCTAACTGGCATGAGATGGTATCTCATTGTGGTTTTGATTTGCATTTCTCTAATGACCAGTGATGATAAGCTTTTTTTCATATGTTCGTTGGCTGCATGTATGTCTTCTTTTGAGAAGTGTCTGTTCATATTCTTCGCCTACTTTTTTGATGGGGTTGTTTGCTTTTTTCCTGTAAATTTGTTTAAGTTTCTTGTAGATTCTGGATATTAGCCCTTTGTCAGATGGATAGATTGCAGGAATTTTCTCCCATTCTGTAGGTTGCCTGTTCACTCTGATGATAGTTTCTTTTGTTCTGCAGAAGCTCTTTAGTTTAATTAGATTCCATTTGTCAATTTTGGCTTTTGTTGCCATTGCTTTTTGTGTCATCCTGATACCAAAACCTGGCAGAGACACAACAAAAAAGGACAATTTCAGGCTAATATCCCCAATGAACATCGATGCAAAAATCCTCAATAAAATACTGGCAAACCGAATCCAGCAGCACATCAAAAAGCTTATCCACTACAGTCAAGTCAGCTTCATCCCTGGGATGCAAAGCTGGTTTATCACATGCAAATCAATAAGCACAATCCATCACATAAACAGAACCAATGACAAAAACCACATGATTATCTCAATAGATGCAGAAAAGTCCTTCAATAAAATTCAACACCCCTTCATGCTAAAAACTCTCAATAAACTAGGTATTAATGGAACATACCTAAAAATATTAAGAGCTATTTATGACAAACTCACAGCCAATATCATACTGAATGGGCAAAAGCTGGAATTATTTCCTTTGAAAACAGGCAGAAGACAAGGATGCCCTCTCTCACCACTCCTATTCAACATAGTATTGGAAGTTCTGGCCAGGGAAATCAAGCAAGAGAAGGATATTCAAATAGGAAGAGAGGAAGTCAAATTGTCTCTGCAGATGACATGATTATATATTTAGAAAAACCCATCGTCTCAGCCCCAAATTTCCTTAAGCTGATAAGCAACTTCAGCAAAGTCTCAGCATACAAAATCAATATGCAAAAATTACGAGCATTCCTATACACCAATAATAGACAAACAGAGAGCCAAATCATGAGTGAACTCTCATTCACAGTTGCTACAAATAGAATAAAATACCTAGGAATCCAACTTACCAGGGATGTGAAGAACCTATTCAAGGAGAACTACAAACCACTGCTCAAGGAAATAAGAGAGGACACAAACAAATGGGAAAACATTTACATGCTCATGGATAGGAAGAATCAATATCATGAAAATGGCCATGCTGCCCAAAGTAATTTATAGATTCCATGCTATCCCCATCAAGCTACCACTGACTTTCTTCACAGAATTAGAAAAAACTACTTTAAATTTCATATGGAACCAAAAAAGAGCTTGCATAGCCAAGACAATCCTAAGCAAAAAGATCAAAGCTGGAAGCATCATGCTACCTGACTTCAAACTATACTCTAAGCTTACAGTAACCAAAACAGCATGGTACTGGTACCAAAACAGATATATAGATCAATGGAACAGAACAGAGACCTCAGAAATAATGCTACACACCTACAATCACCTGACCTTTGACAAATCTGACAAAAACAAGCAATGAGGAAAGGATTCCCTATTTAATAAATGGTGTTGGGAAAACTGGCTAGCCATATGCAGAAAACTGAAACTGGACCCCTTCCATACACCTTATACAAAAATTAACTCAAGATGGATTAAAGACTTAAATGTAATATCTAAAACCATAAAAACTCTAGAAGAAAACTTAGTCAATACCATTCAGGACACAGGCATGGGCAAAGACTTCATGACTGAACTTCATTTTCTACTTTTAAAAACCTTGCTTTTATTTATTACAAAATTAATTTATTTCTTTTAAATTCAAGCAGTAGATGTATGAAATAAAAATACCAAAGTGTCTCTCAAAAATATTTCTATCTTTTTGATATCCAAGTCACCATGACGGTCTTCTAAGGTATAAAGGCATTCCCAACTCCATCATTTCTAAAAGTAGCCAATCTAAATTATTTCATGTCTATTTTTTTTCTGATTCTTCCTATGTACATAAAACACTGATATATATATACATATATACATAATTTTTATAAAATGAGCATAAGAGTTTTGACATCTAGTTTTTTAAAGTATGTCATTAGTTTGTTTCTAAGACTAGTTTTTCTTTTCTATTTTGGGCTTTTTTTTTGTAGTTTTATTACAAGGAATGCTGTATGTATACGACTGCCAAGATTTTGGAATTTATTGAGATTTTCTTTTTGACAAAACACACAGTCAATTTTTGTAAATATTCTATAGATATTTTGGGATAAAAATATACAGTTAATGAGATGAAAGTGTTCTTCTATATTATATTTATTCTCATTACCATCTGTTAAATCAACATTTTATTATTCAAATCTTTCCATTTTGTATTTTTTGTTGTCTGCTCTCTCAAACTTTGAGAAAGTGTGTTAAAATCTCCGCATTTTGATTATTGTTATTATCAATGACATATTGGCTTTAAACTGGAGATTAACATTACTATTATTCCCCCCTTATCCTTTTAAATATGTGTCTGACATTTTTAAATACACTTTTTGTTGAAATCTAACATATGTAAAGTGTACAATTCATGACTCTACATCTTGATGACTTCTCACAAATTGTACATCACCTGTGATACAGTCACTGACATCAGTTTATAGAGCATATGAGTACAACAGAAGCCCGCATGGGATGTCATGGGGTAGGAATTATGAAAAGCACCTATTAGGCAGCTTTTCCCATCTTTAGGGCACAGGACTAGTTCATGAATGGGCATGTAATTCCACCATGGGGACTAATATGGGAGGGGTCCGTGGACTGCTTCTTTGAGAACCCGCTTTCCTCAGCATCACTGGGACATTTCCCACTGGAGACGGAGTAGGGAGAATATCTCTATGTGTTGTTGACATCCTTATTGCTGCAAGGAGGAGAGGGCTTTCTTGAGAATAGAACCTACCCCACAAAAATATAGATGAGAAGAAGAGAAGTGGAGCCTTGGTGTGAGCACATCATCTGCCTTCTGGATAAAGCCAAGCCTGCAGATTCATTCATCTCTACAGTCTCTTGAGACAGAGCCTATGGCCTCCTTTATCGCTCAAGCCAGTTTAGACTAAACCCTGAGTCCTCTGATTCCCATATACATCCTATGAGATTAATATCGTTATCTTTATTTTACAGAGAAAGTAATAGAACCAGAAAGTTGAGTGATGTGCTCAAAGTTATACAAGCCTGTCAGGATATTTTGACTCCATGTTAAAAAGTTCTTGAGTCGGAGAGAGCATCCAGGCACTCTACAAAGCACCTTTAATCTACTTGCCATATCTCCCACCGTTGCACAAACTGTGCATTGTGTCCATGCAAATCCTCTAGCCCTAGGTCACCTGCCTTTGCTTGCACCCTCACTCCACCCCTCCCTTCTTTCCCTATCGACAGTGTTCATTCAGCCTCTGCTCTCACCTCCTACTGGGAGGTGTCACAGTGGAATCGAGTCTCTTGTGGGAAGAGGTGCTTATTCCCCATAGACATAAGAAGGAGTGATGCTCCACGTTTGTGCTCTTGAGCTTTCTCACCTGAGGGGCCAAGTTTCAGCCTCTTTAGTTATCACACAAAAATACAGGAAGGTCTCTATGAAGTGATTACATGTTCTCCAGGGAGGAATTCTCCAGGGCAAATAATTCTATGCCATATAACATTATGGAATCAATGCTCTGAATCACTCAGTTGTGTTTACGAATAGGTGGCTTTTGACTACAGGTGAATCTTCTGATAAAGTAGTATGAAAATTAATGAGACAGAGTCAACAGGTGAGAAAGTGCAGATTCTGCTCCTGTGCGTTTTGGTGGGACTTGTGTTTATAGTTGTCCTCTGATAGTTGGAGATGCTGTTGAAGTGATAGCTCAGTGCTCAGGAGTCACTAGGCTCAGCTGAAACATTTGAATCAGTAGACTTTTTGGTTTGATGTTAGTCAATTGCTTTTTCTTTTCAGAGAAAAGTTCAGGCAATAAGTAGAAGTGTTAGTGCTTTGCGTGCATAAATCATCATATTCTGGAGTTTGCAACTAAAAGAGAACTTGGTCAGTAAGTCCAACACTTACCTCTTTCCATTGGCAGGCTGAAGCCTTGGGAAGGGAATGATCTGCATAAGTATTACTTGTCAGTGATCTATCCAAGTCACCATGACGGTCTTCTAAGGTATAAAGATTTTCTATTTTTTACAGCATTCTATAAATTTTCTAATTTTTAAAACCAATCTACTTTTACGTAGTTGGAACTGAATACATGTTGTTCTTTTTTTTTTTGCCATTAGAAATGCATTTTAAATATTTGGCCTCACAGAGTCTGGTTTTAATAATTATAGGAGGTTTTTTGACATCCAAAATACAGTACAATTTTTGTGGTTAAATACAGTCATTTGATTTTAATACATGACTATGGACAAATTCAGAAATAAAGCAACTTGTCTTCTCCTGTCTGCTAATGTCCTACAGGTCTGCACTCAAGACAGCACTGTATGCCGTCAACTTGCTGTGTCCATCTGTCTTCCTGGCTTCCTCATCTCTCACAGTGAATTTCTTTTGGTTTTCAAAACATCACACAAAAGGCAGTAGGCCTCCATTCTAGTTTTATGGTGTCATCAGTGCCTCCTGACTTGAGCAAGTCAGTTTTCCTCCTCCTGCCATTCTCCTCCCACCTAATGGCCTTCCATTCATGACATCCTGTGATTGTTTGTTCATCCTCCCTCCCCTTTCAAATGTCATCATTCCTTCACTTAAATTTCTACAGCACGTGTTATTAATTTCCAATTGTGTTGTGTGCTGACTTCTCTTAGGCACTCTATTCCTTAAAAATATGCTGACTTCTCTTAGGCACTCTTAGGCACTCTATTCCTTAAAAATAGAGTCTAGGTTTTTCTTATTTTAAAATTCATTTATTCAAAAATGTTGGTTGAACACCTATTATGAGCCAGGGAGTGTTGTAGGCACTGTGTGTAGAGCAAAGAAGCAAACAAAATCTTTGCCCTCTGGGAGCTAAGCTCTAGTGAGGGATTTTATATATATATACACCCCACTAGAGCTTATATATATATATAATATAAAATATTAATCCATTTATATTTATATAAATATATAAAATATACTTCACACATATTTCTTTAAAAAAGGATAGAGAATATATTATATTCTATGCCATATGTTATAAAATCAATGCACTGAATCACTTAGTTGTGTATATATATGTGTGTGTGTGTGTATATATAGAGAGAGAGAGAGAGAGAGAGAGAGAAAGAAAGAGAAAGTCCTGGGGTATGCACTACGGGGAGGTACTAGTTTATGCAGCATACTGGTTAAGGGGTTAGAAGCTATTTTATGTAGTGTGCTTAGCTCTCTGTTGTGCTCTGGATTCACGTGTATTCCTGAGGGTGCAGAGCCTAGAAAATGGTAGCTGGTTAATCAGTGCTTGTTGAATAATTAATGATTAAATGAATCTTTTGATGACGAGTATAGTGGGAAGAGAGAAGAGAGAAAAGGAGAGAGAGAGAGAGAGTGAAATCTTTTAAATTACACAATGATTCCCCAAATGGTTTTTTTTCTTAAGTCATCACGGTCAGAAGGACAGACCTTGGAGATCTGGCCCCAAAAACTTCACATCCAGGTAAATCCCAATATAATTGGCCAGATCCAGGATGGGCAGAAATCTGTAAGCTTGAAGCCAATTCACATAGTCTATAGGTCACCTAATATGGTTGTGTTGAAAATTCATATCCCCTCTATGTTTCTACAGAATGTTGTTTTCTTTCTCCAAGTCATATATAGGTACTTTGAATCTAATTAATATTTTAAATACGTTTATATCAAATTTGCTGTAACATTGGATTATTAGGCTATTATCAAATTTGTTGGGATATCTTTGTCAATCTATCTACTTTTTTATATTTTATTTTTTGTGGTCTTAAGTTTTGCATTTATGTAAAATTCAGTTAAATAAAGAACACTTGCAGCAATGTTATGGGATTGGAACCTAAGGTATAAAGTATTTATATTTCCTTTAAGGCTATGTTTAATTTTCAAATAGTATCAAGTAAATTTGATATTATTTCATAATTTTCAGACAAGATCTCTGAGCCAGAATTCTTCATTTCTATTTTTTATATTTGGAATATAATCCAAGTATTTGGTCATTGTCTAAAATTGCCAAAGAAAATTTCTGTCAGGATAGGCTCCTTTTTACATCTTCTGCCAGAATTTCTGGGGTGAATGCAGACTGGAACTCTTAGCTAATGGACTGTGGCTTTATTCTTTATATACTATGTCCATAAAATCAATGCATGACTTCATTACTGAAAATGGAAAGACAAAATCAAAGCTGTGTGGTTGAATTCATCCTCTTGGGCTTTTCTAACTATCCTGAGCTCCAGGGGCAGCTCTTTGGGGCTTTCCTGGTTATTTATCTGGTGACCCTGATAGGAAATGCCATCATTATAGTCATCATCTCCCTAGACCAGAGCCTCCACGTTCCCATGTACCTGTTCCTCCTGAACTTATCTGTGGTGGAGGTGAGTTTCAGTGCTGTTATTATGCCTGAAATGCTGGTAGTCCTCTCTACTGAAAAAACTACAATTTCTTTTGGGGGCTGTTTTGCACAGATGTATTTCATCCTTCTTTTTGGTGGAGCTGAATGTTTTCTCCTGGGAGCAATGGCTTATGACCGATTTGCTGCAATTTGCCATCCTCTCAACTACCAAATGATTATGAATAAAGGAGTTTTTATGAAATTAATTATATTTTCATGGGCCTTAGGTTTTATGTTAGGTACTGTGCAAACATCATGGGTATCTAGTTTTCCATTTTGTGGCCTTAATGAAATCAATCATATATCTTGTGAAACGCCAGCAGTGTTAGAACTTGCATGTGCAGACACATTTTTGTTTGAAATCTATGCATTCACAGGCACCTTTTTGATTATTTTGGTTCCTTTCTTGTTGATACTCTTGTCTTACATTCGAGTTCTGTTTGCCATCCTGAAGATGCCATCAACCACTGGGAGACAAAAGGCCTTTTCCACCTGTGCCTCTCACCTCACATCTGTGACCCTGTTCTATGGCACAGCCAGTATGACTTATTTACAACCCAAATCTGGCTACTCACCAGAAACCAAGAAAGTGATGTCACTGTCTTACTCACTTCTGACACCTCTGCTGAATCCGCTTATCTACAGTTTGAGAAATAGTGAGATGAAGAGGGCTTTGATGAAATTATGGCGAAGGCGAGTGGTTTTACGCACAATCTGACTGTGCTGAGAAGCCATGTAAGATTTAGTCACTGCATGATTGTATTCAATCTAAATTTAATAAATTTAGATTTATTAAGTTTGCATTTTTTGGCATGAGTATGACTAATTTCTTGTGTTCTCCAAGTTTGATTGTATATCAGGAGCATCTTTATATGTTAATGTTTTTGGTTTTTTTCACCAATGCATAATATTCCTTAATATTGAATATAACACAATTTCAACAATTTGTTTAGCACTAGCCCTACTGATGGTTTTTTTTGTCACAAATAGATAATACTAAAACAACCATTTTTTATATATTCATAAATTCTGGTGCTTTAATTTTTACAGAATAGCTTTCACAAAGTAGGTTCGAAGGGTCAAAAGAAATGTGAGTTTGCAAGTTTTCATAGATATTACTGAGTTACCTTTCTAAACGATTTTAACAACTTCAGACTGACCTGAGCACCCATCCTATCCCACTGACTATGTTGAATGCCAAGAAGCCTACAATAATGAGATGAGATTTTTGCTTCTGTAGTGAAAATCTCTTCCATAAGTAAGTAGGAAAGAGCAGTTATTTATTGAGAGGAACACAATGTCTCTATTCAGGGACCCAGAGAGGCTATAATTCAAAACTAGATATCTTCTGGTTATTTCAGAATATATATTCATCCAGTGTTTTGAGTAGAGAACATCATGTGATCATTTTTGAAGGTCATTTAAAGTATGGCTGTCCTTTCCACTTATAAACTATATTTTTTGAAACTTGGTCAAATTTCTTTCATAAGGCAAAAATGCACCTCATACAGGCCAAACAATGTATGATTGTGTTTTTTTGTTGTAGGACATAAATATGATTACCTCATTGTGCCTATTTTCTATTATCCTTGAGTCATATCAATATTTATGTGCATCTTTCCAACATAAAATAATCATATAATAGTCTTTCTAGTTATACATAAAGATGAATAATTAGACACATTGTAACATTGAAATGTAACATTTCATCCTTGCTTCTTATTTTAATATTGCTATAATAAATAGAAAGGGTTCTACTCATTAAATCTATATCAAAGGAGTTGACAACACCCTTCATTTCTGCTCTGGGGGTGAAGGTGGGGTAATAAAGTGGTTAGAACACTTCTACGAAGCAATCATTCATTTGATGGAAAACTCTTTTTTTCTTTACTACTACTTCTGCCAAAAATAAAGGTGAAGGTGCAAATCTATTGGAATTTCAAAAAAAGAGAGAAATTTCATGAGAAGAAGGCTGAAACCTTGTGGGTAATGATGCAGGACTTTTCTTCTCAGTCACTTTGGAAGCTGGGGACCCCTGACCGGCAACACCCCACCTGGGCCTCGCTCAGCCACACTGGCATGCCCCAGCTCGCCTGTGTTATAGCTTGTACCTGCATTCGGCAGTTCCCAAGCTTTTGTACCACACCCAAGAAGAATGAGGATATTCTGGATATTGATGCTGGAGAATTTTACTGAAGGACAGAACAACTGTCAGCAGAGAGGGGATATGGGGGGTGGTTCCCCTACTTGAAGGCAGGAAAGCCCCCCCATGGTGGCTGGGTCCAGGGCCTTTTAGGGACTCAAAATGGGAAGTGCATGCTGGTTTGTGAGTATGCAAAAAGGTCAAAGTGAAGACACCACTCAAAGGTGGGCATGACAGTGTAGAAAAACCAATTAGGAAAGGGTAGGTATATGTAAAATAGGTGAAGAGTGGGGACCAAACAGAGGAAAGTATGCGAAATGGGAAGATAAGCTCTCAATCTAGTCCTAGGGTTTAACTTGCAGCTTGGCTTTCAGGCTTTAAACTGTCTCCCATCTGCCTAGGCATTTGGCTGCCTCCTGTCGCTATCAGTAATATCTTAATATTGTATAATATTGTTTTCATTTGGGCACCAAACAGCCCTCAGCAAAAGCGTTTGATTGGATCCCATCTCTTGATATCCTGAAATTTCTTTCTGATCGCTTTTAAAAGAACCAATTAAGTAAGGCTTATGTAAAATCAGCAAAGAAGCAAACAAAGGAAGCTAAATACAGAAGTCTTTTTAGCCATTCTTTAGTTCATTTTGTTCATTGATTCTGTAAACCAATTTTTTCTTAAAAAAATTCTTTACAAAAATGTCGTAAGAGAGCTAAATCTCATGAAATAGACTCTGCTCTTGAAGGATTTACAGTGTATTGGTCATTAGATGTTGGAAGGTCACTATATTCAACCCTTTCCTCTTTCATTGCCTTTGTGATAAATAAAAGCCTGCATTGGCAAGATGTTTATGGAACTACAATAAGAAATGAGGTCACTCTAATTCTAAATTTGTACGTGTGTGTGTGTGTGTGTGTGTGTGTGAATCCAAGTATATGCTGGTAATTCATACATTTGTGATGTTATGTGAGGAGATAGAAATAATCACTAGTAAATTTAGTCATAGTTTAAAATTTTTATGTTATTCTGATGAATAGAAATTGTTAGTATGCTTCACACATAATAGCCTAATCATATCATTTCTGTATACTATTCTTCATGGTGATTTTTAGTTATAGTCACCGTGGCTACTACTGATGCTAGTTGTCTAGTTTATGCCCATTCTCCTTTTTCTTTAATGGAAAAAATCCCATTTTTGTTCTTAAAGTTACAGGCAAACATCAATCAATATGTGTAAGGAGGTGGACAGTGTTTCTCTGCAGAAACATGGGATAAATTGAAGTGGGAGCTTCCAGGTCACAGGTAGATTCAAAGATTTTCTGATTATCAATTGATTGAAAGAGTTATTATCTAAAGCCTGGAATCAATAGAAAGGAGTGTTTGGGTTAAGATAAGAAGTTGTGGAGACCAAGATTTTTATTATGCAGATGGAGCCCCCAGGTACCAGGCTTCAGAGCTCTTATCAGACCTAAAAAAGTTCTATACCTTTAGTTAATTCTCTCCTGGATCAGGGAAAAGATATGGAAAGGGAAGACGATTCCCTACAGAATGTGGATTTTCCACACAAGAGACAGCTTTGCAGGGCCATGCCATTTAAGAACATGTCAAAGAAATATATTTTGGGGAAAAAAATTTCAATTTCTTTCAGGACCTACTATCTGTCATGAATCACCATACTAGAATCAGGTTTGAATTTGGTATCTTACTGTTACAAAGAGTCTGTTTCTGTCTTAAGATCTCTGTTTTAATGGTAGTGCTGGTCAATTGCATCCGAATTCCAAAGGGAGGAAGTTATAATGACACATGTCTAACCTACCTCTTCCTGTCATGGTCTGAACTAGTTTTTCAGGTTTACTTTGGAATGCCAGTGGCTGAGAGGGGAGTCCATCAGTAGGTTGGGGGCCTTAGAATTTTATTTTTGGTTTATGAAACTTAAAAATCTAACACTTTCTTTTCATTGGCAAGTGTAATGTTACAATTTATTGTGATAATGAGAATGAATTTCATAACTATTTCAATGTTTTTCATGTTGAATATTTCAAAATGATAATTGTTAAAAGAATCTAATTGGGAGGCCATTAGACCAAGGAGGCTTTGGCACTCTAAATTCCTATGTGAACCAACCAGAGTCCGGTGTAATCAGTAAATCGAAACTAGAAACAGCACCAGTCAGAAACCACCAACTAATTTCTAACCAATCAAAATTATTTTCTTTGTCTTGCTTATGCAAAAACTTTATAAAATTTCCCCTCTTGCCTTTCCTGATGGAGTGATAGCCCCTTGTGGTCTGGTGCTGCCCCAATTCTTGAATCTCTGAATGCTCCCATAAACTCTTTAAAATTGAAATGTACTGAAGTTTTTCTTTCATCATAAGGAAGTGCTATTCTGCAGCACGCACATGCAAAGCAAGAGCAGTTACTACCAGGTAGTTAAGATGGAAATGAACATAAGACTATGTAAAGGCAGAGATTTGGGGCCACCTTGTAGAGCTGTGCCCACAAGAGGCCCCTACCTGATAACTGCCCACTCTGATTCTCTGAATGAGCTACAGTATTGCGTGTATGTGGCACTCCTCTGGGCACCTGGAACCTCTTAGCTGCCAAGGCAGCAGCTCATTGTTTAAAGCATCTCCTAGCCTTCACTCAGTGGCTTCCGGCAGAGTGGTGATGTCAGACATCACTTACAGTGCTCACTGTCTGTGGGGAACAGAGGGTCCCATCAGACACACATCTGTTTCAGACAGTTTCTGAGAAGCCCACAGAGAGACCAGTGACAATGTTCTGGGACTCTGGTTGCTTCAGGTATTGCCTGGGCTCTCAGAAGTCTAAGAAGATCAATATCTCCTGGTAAACTTTTAATGCATTTGAAATACACCAGTTCATCCTAGCCCATTAACTGAGGAGATGTGTGCTTCTCAAATTTTAGGGCGCAAAAGCATCACCTGGAGAGCTGATTAAAACACAGATTCATGGACACCTCCCCAGAGATTTGGATTCAGTTGGTCTGGGGTGGGGCCCAAAAACTTGCATTTCTAAGAAGCTCTTAGGTCTTGCTGATCCAGAATTACACGTGCAGTAGCCCTGTCCTACAGGATCGTTTAAATATTTGAGACTTATTAAAGGAGTTATTTAATAATAAATGTAAAGTACTTAGAGCTATGCCTGGCATATGATAATCACTCAACAAATGTGGAGTTTTAACATTTGCTATTTTGTGGTTTGTCTGGGTTGGAGAGCAGAAATTTTATGTAATTCCTTTAATTGGTAAGGCTTTAAGCAAGCATTTTCTTGTTTTCCCCAGCTATCATTCCCAGGTTTGTGAAAATAATCAGATATTTTAGTATAATACTGTTGTTATTTTTTTCTATTATACCTCTTTTCATAGCCTTTAATTTATTATTGCATTATATGTTGTTATAAATGACTAAACTTATTTTAAAATTGAACTATAAGATTTTCTGATTTAAAAATGGCTTATTATTTTTGTATCCTACATGTTCCCTTTTCTTCAGCTGTTTTTTTCAGATGAAGTTTTATTTGGTTTCAGTTTCTCCAACAGTTATTTTTTTCAAATGTTGTATAATTGTTATACATTCTGCATCCTTGCATGTCTAAAACAGTTTTCCATTTGCCTTTGTTAAATAAAATTTACAGGAGGCTATTGATTTAGACTGAGCTCCTGCATTGTGCCCTAATAGATCAAACCAAAATGGAGTTGTCAGAGGCATTTAAACCATAGTGACTCCATCTTGTATAGAGGTTGGGTAAAATAAGGATGGAACTTAATGAGCTGCATTCCCAGGAGGTTAAGGCATTCTTAGTCACAGCATGAGATAAGAGATTGACAGGACATACAGGTCATAAAGACCTGGCAGATAAAATAGGTTACAGTAAAGAAGCTGGTCAAAACTCACGAAAACCAAGATGGCAAGGAGAGTGACTTCTGGGCATCCTCACAGCTCATTATATGCTAATTATAATTCATTAGCATGCTGAAAGACACTCCCACTAGTGCCATGAAAGTTTACAAATGTCATGACAATGTCAGGAAATTACTCTATTTGGTCTAAAAAGGGGATGAACCCTTAGTTCCAGGAATTGTCCACTCCTTTCCCGGAAAACTCATGAATAATCCACCCCTTGTTTAGCATATAATCAAGAAATAACCATAAAAATGGGCAACCAGTAGCCCTCTCTGAAGGTTTGCTGAAAATCAACTCACAAGGCAAATCAATAGGAGAAAAGGCATGCAAAATGTTATTTTAACGTGTATAGCCTGGGGGAATTGCAGGAGAATGATTACCCAATAACCCAATGGGACACAGAAACTTATATACCCTTTTCATAGGAGGGGAGGGAGATGGGGAATGTAGACAATTCTTCTGAGGGGTAGCAAATGATTATTAGGGGAAGAAAATGGACAGAAATTAACTCATAAATGATTCTTTTTGGAATTTGAATGAACCTGAGAGACGGTCATTTTCTTATGAAAAAGTCCTTCCAGGTGAGGTTGCATTCCTGTCTCCTTTTTTTGTGATATGTAATGAGATTTCAGGAAGGAGAAGAAAGGCAATTGCATTATTTTTGGAAAAGAAGCTTTCCGGGACAGATAAGAAAATCCCAGAGATAGCCCCTTCCTGCACTGCAGGCGTGTGTCTGGGGGTAAGACAAGGTTAGAGGGACCTTGATTCTGAGGCAGCTTCTAGGCCCCTCAGCATATCAAAGTGCCAGTCTTTGGGGCAACACTTCCTGAGCCCCAATACCTGATTCATAAATTGTTCTTTGCTCAAATAAATTCTGTTAAATTTATTTTGCCTAAAGCTTTTATTTTAAAATAATTTTTCTATATGCCACAGGTTTGGTTGGCTATACAATTTCTGGGTTTCAATAGTTATGCTTTAAGAAACTCTAAACAGACTGGGATCGGTGGCTCACGCCTGTAATCCCAGCACTTTGGGAGGCCAAGGTGGGTGGATCACCCGAGGTCAGGAGTTCTAGACAAGCCTGGCCAACATGGTTAAACCCCATCTCTACTAAAAATACAAAAATTAGCTGGGTGTGGCAGCAGGCACCTGTGATCCCAGCTACTGGGGGGGCCAAGGCAGGAGAATCACTTGAACCCGGGAGGCAGAGGTTGCAGTGAGCTGAGATCGTGCCATTGCACTACAGCCTGGGGGACAAGAAGGAGACTTTGTCAAAAAAAAAAAAAAAAAAAAAGAAAAACTCTAAACATTATTTCACTGTTTTCTAGTTCCAGTATAGCAAAAATGAGATTCGCTTTTATTTCTGCTCTTTTTTATTTTTGGGTATAGTTTCTACCCCACTTCTGCTTTCTTAATCTAAACTCCTATGAGTACTGGAGCTATCAGATCAATTCTCCATGTCTCCTATCTTTTTCATGATAATTTTTACTTCTCATTAATTTTATGTGAATTTCAATCAAATTCATTCTGTGAATTTCTAACTCATCATTTGGTATTCAGTGTTATCTATTTGGTTACTCCATTTCTCCACAGAGTTATTTTTAAAACCATTTTAAGATTTCCCCTATATTGTTTTAAAATTTATCTTTTTTTTTTTGAGAATATGCTCTTTTAAAAATCATTGAGTCTTTCTACAATGATAATGCATATTTTCAAGTTTTCTTCTCTTTCTTGCATTTAATCTGTTTCAGTCTAGGAACATTTGCTCTGGTCCCTTGCATTGATACGTCAACTGAAAGAAGAAAAAAAACTGAGGCAAACAATATAAGTAGAGAGTTCATTTGGACCAAGCTTGAACACTGCAACTCAGGAGCGTAGATGCAAGTTGCCCTGAATATACACCCCTATGAGCAGCAGTTACAAGTGGGTTTTTAAAGGAAACAAAGAGGCAGTTCCCAAGTTGTTTACCAAGAATTTACATTAAAATAACATAAGCTATTGATTGGTTATACATTGTTCTTTGTATCACAAACTCCAGGAACACGAAGATAATGGGCAAAGCAGCTAGTCAGGAACAAAATGTCTTTAAACAGTTGGCCCTGCGTATGGCTGTGAGAGGTGTGATTGAGGTCCCATAGCCATACTCATGTCTCTCTAGGCCTGACAAATTTTGTATGCTTCACATAACTTAGATGGCTCTGAGCAATTTTTTTTCTCATTTCCCACCTGTTGATCAAAAATCTTTCCATGGAAGCATTAATGATCAATTTCTGCTTAGGTTAGAGTGATAAATATCCTTCCTCCTTCAGTTTGAGAAGGCTCATGATAATGCTGTCTCACATGGGAAGGAGAGGTGAGGAAATGTTTCAATGAGGAATTTTAAGACTGTCAAAAGCCAAACTGAGATGGCATCACAGGTGGCAAAAATGGCACCTCAGTCAAGTATGTAGTTGCTGTTGCTTGTTGAATCATTGTTACTCTTCAGAATATCATGAGTTTAGTCTTTGTAGAAGAAGTAAAACAAGAGATATATGTAATGCACATAGGAATTATAATTAAAAAAGAATTTGTATATCAGAACAACGACAAAACCTATTCTACTGGGGAGTCAACTAAAAATATCATGAAGGAAATTAAATCCAATTTCTTCTTTGGAGGATTGTTAGAGCTGGGAAATTATTCAGAATTCAGTCTAAATTGTAGAAAAATAGTAAAAACTAAAAAACAATGGTCAGGGCTAGAATCTTGCAAGATGGATGGTATAGTTTCCTTCTAAAACAATTTTTTCTCTCCCCAGTTCCCCATTCCTACCAAATATAAATGTTAGGAGGACAAATTTATTGGCTAAATAAGTTTTAGTATTATACTTGGCCTGATTATTTGCAAAATGTGCAACAAGAAGAATGATTGCCCATATAGGCTCTTTTCCATTGACTTTGCAGAACTTTTTCATAAGAAATCTCAGATTATACTTTTAAAACCTCTCAAGACTAGTAAGTCAAGCCAGGGATTCACCATGGGACTGCTAGTAACATATGTAAAAATTGAGTGAATTCCTATCTTCTCAATGACCCAAAATATCTTGTGGTTCCTGGGTGCATCAGAAAATGACAGTCTGTACTTACCGCAAGCTGAGGAACCTCGTAAGGGAACCATGTGGGCAAGGCATGAGGCCAGTCTCTCCCATGTCTATTGGCTTTATAAAGTCAGCCTCAATTCCTCAAAGCAGTTTGGTCACATTCAAAAATGTAACATTCCAGCCAAAGCCTTGGTAAAATAACCAGTGTATCCAACGTGTTCTGTTACAAAAGAAAAGAGATTCTTATTGATCTTATGCAAATAACTATATTGCCACAAAATACAAATACTCATGAATAGTTTCCAAATTTTAGAGAAATCAGGTAGAGAGAAAGGCAGGTGTTTTAATTTTGCTCACAAAAGGTTACCCAGCTGCTGTTAAGCTATAATTAGCTAAAAAGAGACATTTTCTTGACTCAGGAAAACAAAACATAAAATAATCAGTAATGTTTCAAACAGAAAAGTTAAAGAAAGCATTTCCATCCTCTGTCAGGCTAGCCCCATGTATTTAATTATTATTCAGCTGGATGTTAGGTTAGTAATCTTCATGAATGCATTCATTTTTTAAATTAGAGTTCTGAATGTTTTCACTCAGTCCAATGATATGATGGGTGGAATCTAGCCACTGGGAGCATTTCCTTTCTGTGTGTGCTGCCAGTAGATGGAAGTGCAACAAAAGTCTGGCTGCCTCCCTGCACCCCCAGCAGAGCTGCCTCCCTGCACCCCTAGAGAGCTGCCTTCCTGCACTCCCCGCAGAGCTGCCTGGGCTTCTGAGTATAAAAAGTAAAATAGAGGTTCCTCTTCAAAGAGAGTTTCCTCCCCATCTAATTAGGAATAAATAGTAACTTCTCTCAGAAACAAAATTTATTCAAAGACCTGTGCTAACATTCTTAGATATCTGCTAGCTATAATAAAGAAATCAATGTACTTTGTGTTCTTAACTCCCACAGTTTAGCCTAAATATTTGCCCTGGCATGCTTACACTGGTCCAAGCAGGCATTAAGTCATAGCCTGTTCCTCTTCCTTATTTGGAGGTGTTTTTACCTTTCTCAGGATTCCACAAGTTACTTCCTCCTTTGTTCTCCTCTGCCTTTGCCTCTTATAAAATGTTCTAAGTTTCTAGCTAATCAGGACAAATACAGAATGTGAGGTGCAGGGAGCTGAAGGCCCCTGGGACGTGACCAACTCAGCATTTCGCTGGAGGCTATATGATCAAACAGCAAACTGTTTATCATGAATGCAGGATGTGGGCAAACTCACACTGCCCTGCCACCAAAAGGTTTGCTGAGGGCCTCACTCCCTGGCGCTGGGCTCCTTGAAGTTATCTATTGAGAAGTCTAGCACCTAAGAATGCAGTCTTGCAAGCCTGCTGTGAATCAAGCTGCTGGCCAACAACCACCCCCCCACCTTCTGGCGATCTCTATTGCCTAATAAATATGGAGGGCAGTGTAAAGCCCAGGGCCCTTGTCCACTACAGACAAGGTGCCCTCTGACCTATACTGCCTCCTCCAGTTGCAGAAACATCTGTACCACCTCCTTTGGTGGCAGAAATAGAGACCCCAATACAAAGAATTTCGTGCTCTGCTGCCATAGCTGGAGAGCCCTTAGGACCTCGCGCTTTTCCTATTTCCATAAGGCCTGATCCTAACAATGCACAGCAGGTTACTGATGAACACACTCCCTAGACTTTAACTTGTTAAAGGAATTAAAAGCGAGTGTGGTAAATAATGGCGTACAGAGCCCATTCACCTTAGGATTGCTAGAATCTGTGTTTGGTGCTATGCGTCTTTTACCCTTTGATGTGAAACACTTGGCGTGAACTTCCTTGTCGGCTAGTGCAATATCTGATATGGAATTTAAATTGGCAAGAAATGTGTGCAGACCAGGCTAGACAGAACCGTGCTGCTGGAAATGGAGACATTACAGAGGATATGCTATTAGGTAATGGCCCTTATTCAGACCTGGAACCTCAAATGGGACTCCCAGACGTTGCTTATCAGCAGTGTGCACAGGCCACTAAATGCACCTGGGCCACAATTCCTGAAGAAGGAGTCCCAGTACAATCCTTTTTACATATCATGCAAGGGTTGCAGGAACCCTATGCACAATTTCTTGCATGATTACAAGAGGCAGTGAAGCGTCAGATTCCTCATACTGCCGCTGCAGAAATGCTAACCTTAACTCTAGCTTTTGAGGATGCAAACACAGATTGTAAATGTGCACTGGCACTGGTGAGGTGTACAAAAAACTTAGGAAATTTTCTCAGAGCTTGTCAAGATGTAGGAAATGAGCTTCATCACTCTGCAATGTTAGCACAAGCAATAGCTAATTTATCAGTTGACAAATCTAAAAGGAGCCAAGGGTCAAACCCAAAAACGGGAAAATGTTATAATTGTGGAAAAACTGGACATTTTAAAAAGGAATGCTGCCAGATCTCAGGACAGAAAGGACCTTACAATGCAGTGCCCCACCCAGCGGAATAAACACCAGGATTCTGTCCTCACTGTAACAAAGGAAATCACTGGGCTAATCAGTGCCACTCAAAATTTCATCAGAATGGCACCCCCCTGCCGGGAAACGAGATGGGGGCCTGGACCCGGGCCCCACAAACAATAAGGGCATTCCCAGTCCAGACCTCAACCCCACTTCAGGGGTGGGTTCCTGGAGGCACATTGATCCCCTCACCCCAGGAACACCAGGAAGTACAGGATTAGATCTACCCGCCACAGAAAGAATCACATTAGTTGGTGGAGACAAACCTATCAAAATTCCCACTGGCATTTGGGGACCCTTACCAGCAGGATATATGAGACTAATTTTAGGCAAAAGTCATCTTAACTTGCAAGGGATTACTGTAGTGATTGGCTCTGATTATGAAGGAGAAATTCAAGTAGTTTTAATGTCACAAGATCTTTGGGTTTTTGAACTGGGAGAATATATTGCTCAATTATTGCTTATTTCCTGCGAATTACACCCTTCTCCATGAAAGGAGAAATGAGGAAATAAAGGGTTTGGGAGCACAACTACACGGGAAATCTATCTATCCCAACCCATAGCCTCTAATAGACCCACCTGTGTAGTACAAATTAAAGGACAGATATTTTATGGGCTTATGGATACAGGAGTTGATGTATCAGTAATATGTAAAGACAATTGGCCCCCATCCTGGCCCTTGCAATTAACTTCTACATCCCTAGTGGGAGTAGGAACAGCTCAAAGTGTTCAACGGCATGCTGAGATTTTATCTTGTCTTGGTCTGGATGGACAGTCACGTACTTTTCAGCCTTATGTTGCAAGTATAGCCATCAAATTATAGGGTCGAGACTTACAGCATGGGATATGAGACTTACAAATGAAACCTTTGATAACCCAGAATTTAAAATGTTAAAGAACATGGGATATCAGAAGGGAAAAGGTTTAGGAAAATTTCTTCAGGGAAATCCTAACCCAATATCAGTAACTGGAAAAACAGATAGCAAAGGGCTAGGATGTCAGGATTTCTGAGAGAGGTCATTGATATTTCTCCTCTGCCCACTGCCTTACCATTAGAATGGCTCAGTGACAAACCCATATGGGTGGATCAATGGCCCCTATCTCAGGAGAAACTGACACAACTTCAACAGCTAGTAAAAGATCAGTGGGATGCTGGACACAGAGGAGTCAGTTAGCTCCTGGAATTCTCCAGTGTTTGTTATTCCGAAAAAGTCCAGAAGATGGTGACTGCTACATGATTTAAGAGCTATTAATACACATATAAAATGGATGGATGCCTTACAAAAAGGTTTACCATCTCCAGTGGCTATTCCAAGAGTCTGGCCTCTTGTATTAATAGATCTTAAGGATTGTTTCTTTACTATATCCTTACATGAGAAGGATAAGCCTTGATTTGCCTTCTCTGTGCCTTCTATTAATCAAAGAGAACCTGTTTCTCGTTATCAATAGAGAGTTTTACCCCCAAGCCATGCTTAACTGTTCTATGCTATGTCAACATTTTGTAGGACAGGCATTAAAGGAGCCTTGGAGTATGTTTCCTACTGCTTACATCATTCATTTTATGGATGATATTGTTTTGCCCGCTCCTACAGATCAAATCCTACATTAGTTATTCAGAGAAATGAAGTAGGCTTTGACTAAATGGAATCTCAAAATAGCTCCAGAAAAGGTACAAACAACTTCCCCATACGAATACTTAGGAATTATTGTTATGGAGAGAAGTGTACGGCCTCAGAAAGTAGTTCTCTGTAAAGACGGGTTACAGAATTTAAATGATTTTCAACAATTATTAGGAGATATTAATTGGCTACAGCCGATGTTAGGTATTGCTACCTATCAACTTACACATCTTTACCAAACCCTGCAAGGAGATTCTACTTTAAATTCCCCGTGGCAACTAACTAAAGAGGCAGAAGCCGAATTACGGCTTGTAGAGAAAATGTTACAGCAGAGACCTTTGCTTTTGTTTATTCTTCCTACCCCCCACTCTGCAACAGGACTTTTGGGCCAGTTCATAGACAAGTCTGCAACAGTAATAGAATGGCTCTTTCTGCCTAATCAAACAGTCAAAACCTTGCAAGTTTATCTTTCTTTAATTACACAAATTGTGACTATGGGCAGGCATAGGTCAAAAATGCTTACGGGATATGACCCTGACAAAATTATTGTTCCTTTGGACTCCCAGCAACAAGCCGCAGCTTGGGAAATGTCAACTGCCTAGCAAACTGCTTTTGCAGGTTTCATGAGTGCTATAGATAATCGCTACCCCTCAGACAAAATTTTACAGTTTTATAAAATCCATTCTTTCATTCTTTCTGTGATTACTCATCACAAGCCTATTCCAGGTGGACAGACTTATTTTACTGATGGCTCTTCAAGAGGTCGTGCTATCTATGCACCTAAATATACTCAAATAATAATGACCTCTGGGGCTTCAGCTCAATGCTCAGAGCTAATTGCAGTCATTCAGGTTTTACAGCTCACAGCTTCAGATCCTATCAACATTGTCTGTGATTCAGCTTATGTTGTAAATGCAGCCAGTTGCATAGAAACTGCTACAATTAAAAGTACACTAGACCCAGAACTGTTTAATTTATTTTTAAGACTTCAACAAGTTACTCATTCTCATGCAGCTCCTTTTCATATTTCTCATATTCGTTCTCACACACAACTTCCTGGACCATTATCCCTAGGGAGTGATAAAGTAGATAAATTGATTTGTTCTGTGTTTCAGCAAGCTCAAGCATCTCATGTGCTTCTGCACCAAAATACTTCCACCCTTACTTGCATGTTCCATTTATCTTGCAGCCAAGCTAGGGCTATAATACAAGCCTGTCCTACTTGCCAGCATGTCCCTGGAGCCACACCTGTAGAAGGCTGTAACTCATGAGGTTTGGCAAATGGATGTTACACACACAGTTACCTTTGGTAAGCTTAGCTATGTTCATGTGACTATAGATGTTGCATGCTACATGCCAAACAGGTGAGACAGCTGGTCATGTATGGTGACATTGTCTGTCATCATTTGCCCATATGGGGATACTTAAACAATTAAAAACTGATAATGGACCCACTTATACCAGTCATGCTTTTCAGAATTTCTTATAGCTTTGGGCTATAACCCATAAAACAGGAATTCCTTATAATGCTAGAGGACAAGGCATTATAGAGTGGGCACATCAAACATTACAATGCATGTTGAAAAAACAAAAAGGGGGTATAGGAGGCCAGCTACTACCTCAATCAAAACTACATTTAGCCTTATTTAAAATTTTATTTTTTTTAGACAGGGTCTCGCTCTGTCATCCAGGCTGGAGTGCAGTGGCACAATCTCCGCTCACTGCAAGCTCCGCTCCCCAGGTTCATGCCATTCTCCTGCCTCAGCCACCCGAGTAGCTGGGACTACAGGTGCCCGCCACCACGCCTGGCTAATATTTTTGTATTTTTAGTAGAGACGGGGTTTCACTGTGTTTGCCAGGATGGTCTCGATCTCCTGACCTTGTGATCTGCCCGCCTTGGCTTCCCAAAGTGCTGGGATTATAGGTGTTAGCCACCACACCCAGCCTCTACTTTAAATTTTTTGACTCCTAGTATGGATGGTAAGACTCCAGTAGAAAGACATTGGCAAATGTTAGAGGAAAAGAAGAAAGTTTATCCAAAAGTGTTATGGAAATCCCCGGAAGAAGGACAATGTAAAGATTCAGTGCATTTACTGACATGGGGAAGAGGATATACTTGTGTTTTTACAGATGGACAAACCCTGTGGGTGCCCTCAAGATGCGTGTGACCATGGAATGGGAGACTGGAGGAACCCAGGGTGGCCAACCATGGGCCCGGTCCTTCTGGTACGAGCCATGAGACAGCTGAGCCTGAGCGCAAAGAGAGAGAGAATGCCAGCCAGAGTCATAACACTGTTCTAATGCTATGTTTTCTGTAAAATTGGTTGGACCCCCAATCAGAGAATGAGAGCTACCCAGTCTGGCCTTACATTCTTTCAATTAATACATAAACAAAAAGTGGGATATGCAGGGAGCTGAAAACCTGTGGGACATGACCAACTTAGTATGCTGCTGGAGGCTATATGATTAAAAAGCAAACTGTTTATCATGAATGCAGGATGTGGGCAAACTCACACTGCCCTGCCACCAAAAAGTTTGCTGAGGGCCTCACTCCCTGGTGCCAGGCTCCTTGAAGTTATCTATTGAGAGATCTAGCGCCTATTGTTCTAAGCATGCAGTGTTGCCAGCCTGCTGTGAATAAAATGCCGGCCAACAACCACTCCCCTCTTCTGGCTATCTCTATTGCCTAATAAATACGGAGGGCTGTGTAAAGCTCAGGGCCCTTGTCCACTAGAGGCAAGGTGCCCTCTGACCCCTTCTTCCAAATATACTCTTTTGTCTCTTGTCTTTTATTCCCGAGTTTGCCCCTTTTGTTCAGTCCCCCTAGGTCCGTGTGGGTTACAGTGAGGTCCCATTCCAGCCAATGGAAACCAGACACAGCAGTAGGGTGGATGCGTCAGGTTATAAATAACCCTGTCTCCTTTGTTCGGTGTACTCTCATGGCAAAACTGCTGATGAGTGTACCCTTTCTGTAGAGAATAAAAATGGCCTTGCTGAGAAAATTAAATGTGTGTTCAAGCTTTGTGGCACCAGGGAACAAGCATTTCAAACGTGAGTGACAGTCAAGTCTCACTTTTAGTCATGTTCTACATTATGGCTGAACTGTGTCCCCTGACATTCATATGTTGAAGTCCTAACTTTCAGAATGTGACTATATTTAGAGCTAGCGCCTTTAAAGTGGTAATTAAGATAAAATAAGGTCACTAGGGCTGGCCTTAATCCAAAAAATCTGGTATCCTCATAAGAAGAGGAGATTAGAA
Organism: Nomascus leucogenys; assembly: GCF_006542625.1. Taxonomy (NCBI): domain Eukaryota; kingdom Metazoa; phylum Chordata; class Mammalia; order Primates; family Hylobatidae; genus Nomascus; species Nomascus leucogenys. The sequence continues at coordinate 68,697,358 of NC_044395.1, read as the reverse complement.
CGCAGACATTACACAGACTGAAGGACGGCCACGTAAGGACACGGTGAGAAGGTGGCCATCTGCTAGCCGAGAAAAGTAGCTCATAGCAGTTTGAAGAATGGGATGTATGCAAAGTTTATCAGGCCCAGACAGACATGAATGAGTCTTCAGTCATGCCTCTCACACCCATGTCAGGAATTAATCATTTAAAGGCAAGGTTATCATCAATAGCAATAAATAGCAATAAATGTCTTTGCCACACTGCTATTAATTGCAGAGGAGGAAATGGGGTCACTCTAAGTAAATTCTTCAGGGCCACCTAATTTTTTTTTTTTTTTTTTGAGATGGAGTCTCGCTCTGTTGCCCAGGCTGGAGTGCAGTGGTGCAATCTTGGCTCACTGCAAGCTCCACCTCCTGGATTCACACCATTCTCCTGCCTCAGCCTCCCCAGTACCTGGGACTACAGGCGCCCACCACCATGCCCAGCTAATTTTTTTGTATTTTTAGTAGAGACGGGGTTTCACCGTGTTAGCCAGATGGTCTCGATCTCCTGATCTCATGATCCGCCTGCCTTGGCCTCCCAAAGTGCTGGGATTACAGGCGTGAGCCACCACACCTGGCCCAGGGCCACATAGTTTATTAATGGTATGTGAAACTTATTGTCTGTCATAATTATTTCCAAAGAATATAATAAAAAACCTATACTTTGTTTGAATGACTCATGTGGTAAAAAGCCAGCAAAGATGTCTCAAATGCTTATCCTAATGAAATGTAATCAGAATGGAGAATTAACAAGGTAGCTCCAAAGAACTTGTTAAGAAGGGAAAGACTATCATTGGGAGTTTAACTAAATAAATCCATACTTTGTGGATTAATAACTTGACCATAGAGTATACATCGGTGTGATTTTCATTGCCACTGACCTAACATCTCTATCAAAGCCCCCCACCCTTCCCTGTGCCTATGATTACACTCTGCAGGTCATGTCTTTATTTTTATTTTGAAAATATAGCACACATACAAAAAGGTATATGAAAACTTGTATGTATAACTTAAGGAGCAATAATTAATATTCATGTACCTATTAATGGACCAAGTGTTTGAACTTTACATGCCCCAGAATCCCTGGATACATTCTTGCTTGATTGCATGCCAATCATTCATTTCCAGAAGAAATTACTATCCAGAACTTGTGTGAATAACTCCCTTAGTTTTCTTTATTGTTTTTACCACCTAGTAACATGTCCCTAAATAATAGAGTGCTTAGTTTTGCTGTTTTTAATCTTTATATAAAGGATTTATTCTGCATATGCTCTTCCTTGGCTTGTTTTTTAGTTTAGCATTGTTTTTGAAATTCATCCATATGGATGTAAGTAGCTGTAGTTTAATTTTCTTTTTTTTTTTTTTTTTTTTTTTTTTTTTTTTTGAGGCGGAGTCTTGCTCTGCCGCCCAGGCTGGAGTGCAGTGGCGCGATCTCGGCTCACTGCAAGCTCCGCCTCCCGGGTTCACGCCATTCTCCTGCCTCAGCCTCTCCGAGTAGCTGGGACTACAGGCGCCCGCCACCACGCCCGGCTGATTTTTTTATATTTTTAATAGAGACGGGGTTTCACCGTGGTCTCGATCTCCTGACCTCGTGATCCGCCCGCCTCTGCCTCCCAAAGTGCTGGGATTACAAGCGTGAGCCACCGCGCCCAGCCGAATGTACCATAACTTATTAATAAATTCTACCTTGAGGGAAAAAAAAAAAGGCGGGTTTATATGCTCATCAATGAAATAACCCCAGGGGAGTGACTGAGAATGTCACCACAAGTTGTACCATTTGACCCTCTCCCATTATCTTCATGTTTCTGGAATTTTTGATGCAAGGAACAATGTATAGTCAATTAGTAGCTTATATTATTTTAACACAAATTTTTAGTAAACAACTTAGGAACTGCCCCTTCTTTTTTCCTTTAAAAACCCATGTATAGTCAGGCATGGTGGCTCATGCCTGTAATCTCAGCACTTTGGGAGGCCAAAGTGGGAGGATCCCTTCAGGCCAAGAGTTTGAGATGAGACTGGGTAACATAGGGAGACCTCGTTTCTACAAAAACAAGCAAGAAGCAAACCAACAAAAAACTCCACATATGAATGCTGTTAGCCAGAGCACATATACAGGGGAACTTGAATCTGTGTTTTCTGGGTTGCAGTCCTCAAACTTGGCCCCAAATAAACTCTCTGCTTATATTTACTTTGCCCCAGTTTCTTCCTTTAGGTCAACAAAGCCAATGAAAAAGGCCTCAGGTGAAACAAAATCTATTGATACTTTAATCTTGGGCTTCTAGCATCCAGAATTATGAGAAATAAATTTCTGTTTAAGCCACCAGTCTGTGATATTTTGCTATGGCAGCCATAGCAAACTAATTTAGCCTGTGACATGTGAAGGCTGGGGTCAAATTCTGCAGCCAACTTCTTCACACAAGGAGCCTTTTGGGTTTCTGAAGTCCCTTGATTTGCTCACTGCTAACAGCTAACAGGCATGTCCTTTCCCTTGCATAGTTACAACTGGCCATGCTCCCAGTATTTATTTTCTTTTTCTTTTTTTTGAGACAGAGTCTGACCCTGTTGCCCAGGCTGGAGTGCAGTGGCACCATCCCAGCTCACTGCAGCCTTGACCTCCCAGGCTCAAGCAATCCTTCTGTGTAGCTGGAACTACAGGCATGCATCACCACACCCAGTTGATTTTTTTATTTTTCGTAGAGACAGAGTCTCTCTATGTTGCCCAAGTTGGTCTTGAACTCCTGGGCTCAAGCAGTCCTCCCACCTTGGCTTCCTAAAGTGCTAGGATTATAGGTGTGAGTCACCATGCCCGGCCCTAGTGTCTATTACTATACTTTTATATCTTCTTGGGAAAAGGAGCATCTCAAAGAGGTCAGAATTAATTAAGTGAAGGCATTACTTGACATTTCTTCACTGGGCTGTTTCCACCTATTTCCCAACTCAAATTACACATAGACACATTATTCAAACTAACTCACCAAAAGCTTGTGCAATAAGGACAAGAGCAAAATGTAGCCCAAATAGAGAAATAGAGAAATTCCTTCAATTTAAATAACAGGAGCGCTTTGATCAAGATGGCCTTCAACATTCCCCTCAGCTTGAGTAAACTTAAGACAGGTTTTTTTTTTTTTTTTCCTGACTCTAGGTCCCTGACCTCTCTTTTCTTAAATCACTCGAGAAAACTTGTAATTGCAAATTTTTTCTCTGCCTCCTTTGAAATGTATGTAAATCTGCTTAGAAGCCTCTTACTAGTTTTAAATGTAAACATCAAAAGAAATAGCTACTTATCTTCCAGTCTCCGTGGGAGGGTAGGAGCCTAACTTCAGTAGACCTTTTGCTTCAAGTTATACAAGTACCTCCTGTTATAAGCAGAGAAAGTTTGCTTTGGGTAAGGCCAATTAGTGAACACCATTGTCTTATGATTCCCTCTACTCCAGCTGTTAAAGTCTCTCCAGGCTTTTGTTTAGCTGAGTTGAGTTTAATCTCTGTCCCTTGTTGCAATAGTCTTGAATAAAGTATCTCTTCCTGTTCAACTTTGCCCAGTGCAACTTTTATTTTGACAGCTCTTTTAATATTAATTCATATAGAATGAAAACTCCAGGGACCCAAACTACCAAACCCATATAACTTACCGTCTACATTAAGATGACTTTATCATTTCACTGTTTTCATTAACATAACTTTGCTATTCCAGGAGACTCCTGACCAGGCTCGAGGCAAATAACTTGGTTGTTCATTACAATAATGAACTGTTGAGAAGACCTAGCAAGTCTTTAGTAGGGATCATCAACAGAAAATTTACACACAAACTCTCCCAACCCCTTCTTTTAAAAATGACACATACCGTGGTGAGTGTTTGAATATTCTGGAAGCTGCCAGTCACTCAAGGTCTGATCCAAGAAACTGGAGCAATGTCACTTCCACAGTATTCTGTTGATCAGGCAGGGATGGAGTTCTTTTTTGTTAAAGGTTTTTCTAAGGTTTTAACAAAGGGTCTTACAACCACTCCCTGAATTTGATCTTTGCCCCCAAACCATTTCTTTCTTTTAAAATCATTCACTAGAAGAGCCTGGGAATGAGGGACATATTTATTTTGAATATAGCAAGTTCTGGATCCTTTATATTTTCTCTATATTCTGTTAAAAAACTTAATAGTGTGTTCTTTAGCTTATTTTTTTCTCTGCTAGTATTTTTTTATATGCAGCTAAAAGAAATCAGCACTTACGATATTCTGCCTGTGAATATCCTTAGTCAGATTTGCCATTTTATTGATATGTTTTTTATTTTCTACATTGTTACAGTGATGATTTTGTTAACTGTTTGGCCAAGACATCTTTTGGGTGTTCTTTAATCCAGCATCTGATAACATTTTCCTCACTGTCTGCAAGTTCTACATCAACTATCTCCTTGAAGCTCCTCAAACTTTCATCATCAATATCCTCAAGCTGCTTCCTGATTCTGCCATTTCTCCCATCCCAAAGCCAGTGTCTATTTTTAGTTTTTTCTTATGGTTGCATTGTTGATGTGACATTTGAATTAAGTAGTGAAGGATGAGTGTTATTTGTATAGAGACTATATTTGGTGTATGTCTCTCTTTCGTTCTCTCTCTCTCTCTGTGTGTGTGTGTGTGTGTGTGTGTGTGTGTGTGTGTGTGTTGGGCTGTTACTTTCTAGCAGTTTCTGCCAAGACACTGTGAGAGTGAGAATGGCCAGTTTGAGAAAAAAAAAAGCCATTTAATCTTTAACCAACAATGTTTGTTGAACGATTTTTATATACTAGGCACTGTGCCACGTGCTGGGAACACAAAGATAAGCAAAGTAGTCTAATGAGAGAGACGATTATTAGATAAATACATAACAAAACATAATTATAATTGTGATAAGTGTTATAAAGAAAAAACACAAAATATCTTGAGATTATAATAGGAAGAACTTATCTAACCTGGAGGGGTGGCAGGGAGAGGAGTGGTGCTGAGGACAGGGAAGTCCTTCCTGAGAAAGTAACACTTAAATGGAGTGTTAAAGGATGATGGGAGTTAGCCAGGCCTAGCTGTGGAGGAGGGAGCAGTTTATCTGGAAGGAATACAGTGTTTGAAGGTATGAATATGAAGGAGCTTGATGCCACTTCAGGAACGGGAGAGGGCTGGAGAGGGAGAGGGAGGAGTAGGATGGAGCGACAAGCTGAAGGCAGACTGTGCAAAGCCTTGTAGGTACAATAAGAACTTTGAACTTCACCTACTAGCAAGGCAGTGGCAATTGCTGTGGCCCCGCTGAGAGTGGGACTTTCACCTTAGCTTAGCTTGGATTAAGCCTTCCCTTCCGGTGTTCCTTACCTCGACAAATGGAACCCCCACCCACTCTCTGCTCCAATCAGAATGGGGGGTTTATCCCTGACACCTCTGCAGTGGAAAGGCAGCAATGTGAATGTTTCTACCCATATTTAAGAAATCAAACTGACAGGACTTGGTAAGGATTATATGTGGGGAAAGGGTAGGAGAAAGAAGTGTCAGGGATAAGCCCACCTTTCTGGTTGGGGGAGAGAGTGGATGGGGGTTCCATTTGTAGTGATATGGATCACTGGAAGAGAGGGCTTTTTGGGGTGAAATCCAGTTTTGAATGAGTAAGGTGTCAGATGCCTGCATGAAATCAGTCAAGTAGATAGCTGGGGTATATAGGTCAGGCTCAAAACTGTGGGGACAGAGTTACAAAGCAATACCTTGAGAGGGCTGCCTGATCCAGGGAGGATCTTCTTAAGTCGGAGAGATTGCAGAATGTTTGAAGTCCCATGAAAAAAATCCAATAGAGGAGAGAGATTGAATCAGTGTGGCACAGGCCCTGTGCTGATGTGGTTTGTATCTGAGGAAGAGACAGACAAATGGATGAAGTAGTATGTGCAAAACAGAGGGAAGAGTAGAGACCCATGATGCTACAGGGCTTCCAGGGACCAAGCAGTTCAAATTAAGAGACCAGAGGACAGGGTAGCAAGGACAAAGGAAGTGGATCTAAGAAGAAGCTTGAGAGTGAAGCCTCCAAGCCCTAGATTAATAAAAGCTCCAGGAAATAGTTGGCTCTTTATGCCAAAAGAGAGACTAAATTATTACTGCCATCTAATGGCTAAAGTGTGTAATTGCTATACTCTCACTGCTCAAAGTCCAGGGAATTAAACTTGATTATGGTTTACCAACGTTTATCTCATATCAGCTCACAAAAAGCAATAGTATCAATCACATCAATTCTGGGAACAACAAATTTGGGTCGGTGATAAATGTAGTGGAAAGTTTCATGTTCCTAATAGGTGTAGGTGTATCTTTTGTTGGGCTTAGGAGCAGAAGGGCTGAGGTGCATGCATCCTCAGTTCCCTTCCCCTGTCCCAGTATTGCTCTTTTTTTTTTTTGACCACCACCATCACCGTCACCACCACCACCACCACCATCACCATCACCACCACCACCACCACCATCACCACCACCTCCACCACCAGGATCGCCACTGCCACCACCATTACCACCACCACTATCACCATCACTACCACCATAATCATAACAGCCACTACCACCACCACCATTATCACCATTATTACCATCACCACCGCCATAATTATAACTGCCACCATCACCACCACCATCACCACCATCATTACCATCACCACTACCACCATTGCCATCACCACCATCATTATCGTCACCACCAGCACCATCACCAGCACCAGATCACCACCACCATAATCATAACTACCACCATCACCACCATCACCACTGCCACCATCACCACCACCACCACTATCACCACCACCATCACCACCAGCGCCAGCACCACCATCACCACTACCATCACCACCACCATCAATGCCACCATCATCACCACCACCACCACCACCACCCACATCATGACCATGATCATAATTATAAATCCTAAGCCCCACATAGTACACATTCACAATCATGGATTATGTCTGTTATCTAATTTGAGTATGTGTTCATAAGTTGAAAACCACTTATTCGGTGCCTACCATGTGCCGGTTGCTGTGCTAGATGTTAGTCACAAAAATCAGGCACAATCGCTCATTTCTAGGAGCTTACAACTGAATCCCTGAAGTAGATACAGAAAGTATTACAACGCGTTGTGTTGAGTGTTAAAACTGTCATTAACACTTGTGTTATGAGACTTCCCAAATCGAACACTTAAGGGTAGGAGTCAAAAGAATTTGGGGATAGGAGGCAGGATTAGTTTGCAGCTCCCACTCAGACAGAGCAGCATGTGGAGACTCACCTTGTGAACTTTTGCTTCAAGAACTACCACAGGAACATATCAGGAAAGCTGAGAAAATCCACAGACTCTTTGAAGGAACTGGATTGGTCCTGCAGGCTCCCTGAGATATCAAAAACTCTGAGTAAGCTTGCTTTCTCAGTAGGGAGGCTGGTGGTCTGGGGCAAGTTCTCAGCCCTGGTCACTAGCTGCCTGGAAATAGACTTGGTGCTACTAGGGGGGCATGATGGGAGTGAGACTAGCCTTTAGGACTGTGGGCTGCATGGGAACAGGGCGAGGCCTGTAACTGCTGGCTTTCCCCCACTTCTCTGGCAACCTGTACGCCTCAGCAGAGGCAGCCATAATCCCCCTGGGAACATAGCTTCATTGGCCTGGGAACCACACCCCCATTCCCCACAGCAGCCACAGAAAGCCCCACCCAAGGAGAGGCTGAGCTCAGACACACCTAACTCTGCTCCCACCTGGTGGTCTTTCTGTACCCACCCTGGTTGCCAAAGACAAAGGACATATCTCTTGGGAGCTTTATGGCCCTGCCCATGGCTTGAGAAATCTGAACACTTAACCACGTGACCCAAGGACAAGTTTGCATCCTGCCTCTAGTACTGCAGCTGATGCATTCTTGAAAATGCCACCTCCTGGCTGGAGGTCAAGCAACACAAAACCAGCACACTAAACAAAAATACAAGCAAGGACCCTCACAAAGTCCACTTCACTCCCTTGCTACCCCCACTGGAGCAGGTGCTGGTATCCGTGGCTGCAAGACCTGAAGATGGATCACATCAGAGGACTCTGCAGACACTCCCCAGTACCAGCCTGCTGCACAGTAACTCTGCTGGTGGCTAGACCCAGAAGAGCAACAACAATCACTGTAGTTTGGCTTTTAGGAAACTCCATCCCTAGAGGAAGTGGGGCAGTACCCCATAGGACAAAAGAATCTGAAAGCGGCCCTTGAGTCCCAGATCTTCCCTTTGACATAGTCTACCAAAATGAGAAGGAACCAGAAAAAACATTCTGGTAATATGACAAAACAAGGTTCTTTAACACCCCCAAAAGATCACACCAGCTTACCAGCAACGAATCCAAACCAAGGTGAAATATTCTGAATTGCCAGAAAAAGAATTCAGAAGGTCGATTATTAAGCTAATCAAGGACGCACCAGAGAAAGGCGAAATCCAACTTAAAGAAATAAAGAAAAAATGATAAAGGATATGAAAGGAAAAATCCTCAGTGAAATAGCATAAATAAAAAACAATCACAACTTCTGGAAATGAAGGACACACTTAGAGAAATGCAAAATGCACTGGAAAGTCTCAGCAATAGAATTGAACAAGCAGATGAAAGAACGTCAGAGCTCAAAGACAAGATTTTTGAATTAATCCCATTCATCAAAGATAAAGAAAAAAGAATTTTAAAAAATGAACAAAGTGTCCAAGAAGTTTGGGACTATGTTAAGCGTCCAAACCTAAGAATAATTGGTGTTCCCAAGGAAGAAAAGAAATCTAAAAGTTTGGCAAACATATTTGAGAGAATAATTGAGGAAAACTTCACCGGCCTTGCTAGAGATCTAGATATCCAAAAACAAGAAGCTGAAAGAACACCTGGAAAATTCATTGCAAAAAAATCATCACCTAGGCACACCTTCTTCAGGTTATCTAAAGTCAGGACAAAGGAAAGAATCTTAAGAGCTGTGAGGGAAAAGCATCAGGTAACCTATAAAGGAAAACCTATCAGACTAACAGCAGATTTCTCAGCAGAAACCCTACAGGCTAGAAGGGATTGGGGTCCTAGTTTTAGCCTCCTTAAGCTAAACAATTATCAGCTAAGAATTTTGTATTCAGTGAAACTAAGTTTCATAAATGAAGGAAAGAAACAGTCTTTTTCAGACAAACAAATGCTGAGAGAATTCACCACTACCAAGCAAGAACTACAAGAACTTGCAAAAGGAGCTCTAAATCTTGAAACAAATCCTTGAAACACACCCAAACAGAACCTCCTTAAAGCATAAATCTCACAGGACAATATATAACAATAACACAATGAAAAAAAACCAAGGTATTCAGGCAACAAACATCATGATAAATAGAATAATATCTCACATCTCAATACTAATATTAAATATAAATGGCGTAAATGCTCCACTTAAAAGATACAGAATGGCGGCTGGGCACGGTGGCTCACGCCTGTAATCCCAGCACTTTGGGAGGCAGAGGCGGGTGGATCATGAGGTCAGAAGATCGAGACCATCCTGGCTAACACAGTGAAACCACGTCTCTACTAAAAGTACAAAAAATTAGTTAGGCGTGGTGGCAGGCGCCTGTAGTCCCAGCTACATGGGAGGCTGAGGCAGGAGAATGGCATGATAGCATGAACCCAGGAGGTGGAGCTTGCAATGAGCCGAGATTGCGCCACTGCACCCCAGCGACAAAGCGAGACTCCATCTCAAAAAAAACAACAACAACAACAAAAAAATACAGAACGGCAAGAATTCACCAAGCAAGTTTCTACTGTCTTCAGGAGACTCACCTAACACATAAGGACTCACATAAACTTAAGGTAAAGGGGTGGAAAAAGATATTCCATGCAAATGGACACCAAAAGTGAGCAGGAGTAGCTATTCTTATATCAGACAAAAACAAACTTTAAAACAACAGCACTTAAAAAAGACAAAGAGGGACATTATATAATGATAAAAAGACTAGCCCAACAGGAAAATGCCACAATCCTAAATATATATGCACCTAAAATTGGAGCTCCCAAATTTATAAAACAATTACTACTAGACCTAAGAAATGAGATAGATGGCAACACAATAATAGTGGGGGATGTTAATACTCCACTGACAGCACTAGACAGGTCATCAAGACAGAAAATCAACAAAGAAATGATGTACTTAAACTATACCCTGCAGCTCAAACTATATCCTGCAATAAATGGACTTAACAGATATTGTACTTACAGAACATTACAGTACTTACAGATAATGTACTTACAGAACATTCTACCCAGCAACTACAGAATATGCATTCTATTAATCAGCACATGAAACATTCTCCAAGATAGACCATATGATAGGCTGCAAAACAAGTTTCAGTAAATTTAAGAAAATCGAAATTATATCAAGTACTCTGTCAGGCTACAGTGGAATAAAACTGGAAATCAACTCCAAAAGAAACCCTCAGAACCATGCAAATACATGGAAATTAAATAAGCTGCTCCTGAATGATCATTGGGTCAACAATGAAATCAAGATGGAAGTTAAGAAATAATTGAACTGAATGATAATAGCGACACAACGTACCAAAACCTCTGTGATACAGCAAAAGCACTGCTAAGAGGCAAGTTCATAGCATTAAATGCTTCCATCAAAAAGTGTGAAAGAGCACAATAGATAATCTAAGGTTATCTCTCATGGAACTGGAAAAACAAGAACATGCCAAACCCAAACCCAGCAGAAGAAAAATAATGAAGATCAGAGCAGAACTAAATGAAATTGCAGCGAAAAAAATACAAAAGATAAACGAAACAAAAAGCTACTTTAATAGACCATTAGTGAGATTAACCAAGAAAAGAAGAAAGAAGATCCAAATAAGCTCAGTTAAAAACAAAACAGGAGATATTACTACTGATACTACAGAAATACAAAAGATTATTCAAGGCTATTTTGAACACCTTTATGTGCATAAACTAGAAAACCTGGAGGAGACTGATAAATTCCTGGAAATATACAACTCTCCTAGATTAAACCAGGAAGATACAGAAACTCCGAACATGACAATAACAAGCAGTGAGATTGAAATAGTAATTTAAAAATTGCCAACAAAAAAAGTCCAGGACTAGACAGATTCACAGCTGAATTCTCTCAGACATTCAAAGAAGAATTGGTAGCAATCCTATTGATGCTCTTCCACAGGACAGAGAAAGAGGGAATCCTCCCTAAATCATTTTATGAAGCCAGTATCACCTTAACACCAAAACCAGAGAAGGACATAACAAAAAAGAAAACAACAGACCAATATCCCTAAAGAACATACATCCAAAAATCCTCAAAAAAAAAAAAAAAATACCAGCTAGCCAAATCTAACAGCATATAAAAAAAATCCACCATGATCCAGTGGGTTTCACAGCAGGGATGCATGGATTGTTTAACATCTGCAAGTCAATAAATGTGATACACCACATAAACACAATTAAAAACAAAAATTACATGATCATCTCAATAGATGCAGAAAAAGCATTTGACAAAATCCAGTATCCCTTTATGATTAAAACCCTCAGCAAAATTGACATAGAAGGGACATACCTTAAAATAATAAAAGCCACCTATGACAAACCCACGGCCAATACTATACTGAGCGGGGAAAAGTTGAAAGCATTCCCCCTGAGAACTGGAAGAAGACAAGGATGTCCACTTTCACCACATCTATTCAACATGGTACTGGAAGTCCTAGCCAGAGCAATCAGGCAAGAGAAAGAAAGAAAGGGCATCCAAATCAGTAAAGAGAAAGTCAGACTGTTGCTGTTTGCTGATAATATGATCGTATATCTAGAAAACCCTAAAGACTCAGCCTAAAACCTCCTAGAGCTGGTAAATGAATTCAGCAAAGTGTCAGGATACAAAATTAATGTACACAAATCAGTAGTTCTGCTATACACCAGCAGCGACCAAGCTGATAATCAAATAGAGAACCCCTTTTACAAGAGCTGCCAAAAATATATTTAGTAATATACCTAACCAGTTGGGGAAAGACTTCTACAAGAAGAACTGCAAAACACTGCTGAAAGACATCATATATGACACAAAAAAATGGAAAAACATCTCATGTTCATGGACGGGAAGAAGTAATATGTGAAAATGACCATATTGCCAAAAGCAATCTACGAATTCAATGCAATTCCCATCAAAATATCACCATCATTTTTCATAGAACTAGAAAAAACAATCCTCAAATTCATATGGAACCAAAAAATAGCATGCATAGCCAAAGCAAGACTAAGCAAAAAGAACAAATCTGGAGGCATCACATTACACGACTTTGAACTATACTGTAAGGCCATAGTCACCAAAACAGCTTGGTACTGGTATAAAGATAGGTTCATAGACCAATGGAACAGAATAGAGAACCCAGAAATAAAGTCAAACACTTACAGTCAACTGATTTTCAACAAAGCAAACAAAAATATAAAGTGGGGAAAGGAAACCCTATTCAACAAATGGTGCTGTGATTACTGGCAAGGCACATGTAGAAGAAGGAAACTGGATCCTCATCTCTCACCTTATACAAAAATCAACTCAAGATGAATCAAAGACTTAAATCTAAGACCTAAAACCATAAAAATTCTAGAAGATAACATCGGAAAAGCCCTTCTAGACATTGGCTTAGGCAAAGACTTCATAACCAAGAACCCAAAAGCAAATGTAACAGAAACAAAGATAAGTAGATGAGACTTAGTTAAACTAAAAAATTTCTGCACAGCAAAGACATAATCAGTAGAGTTAACAGACTACACACAGAGTGGGAGAAAAATCTTCATAATCTATACATCTGGCAAAGGACTAATATTCAGATTCTACAAAGAACTCAAATCAGCAAGAAAAAAACAATCAATCCCATCAAAAAGAGGGCTAAGGACATGAATAGACAATTCTTAAAAGAAGATATGCAAATGGCCGACAAATATCTGAAAAAATGCTCAACATTACTAATGATCAGGGCAATAAAAATCAAAACACAATGTAATACCACCTTACTCCTGCAAGAAAGACCATAATAGCCCTTTCCCATCGGTGTGCCACTGAAGATCCTGGTGTCACCATGGGCCGCCGCCCCGCCCGTTGTTACCAGTATTGTAAGAACAAGCCGTACCCAAAGTCTCGCTTCTGCCGAGGTGTCCCTGATGCCAAGATTCGCATTTTTGACCTGGGGCGGAAGAAGGCAAAAGTGGATGAGTTTCTGCTCTGTGGCCACATGGTGTCAGATGAATATGAGCAGCTGTCCTCTGAAGCCCTAGAGGCTGCCCGAACTTGTGCCAATAAGTACATGGTAAAAAGTTGTGGCAAGGATGGCTTCCATATCCGGGTGCGGCTCCACCCCTTCCACGTCATCCGCATCAACAAGATGTTGTCCTGTGCTGGGGCTGACAGGCTCCAAACAGGCATGCAAGGTGCCTTTAGAAAGCCCCAGGGCACTGTGGCCAGGGTTCACATTGGCCAAGTTATCATGTCCATCTGCACCAAGCTGCAGAACAAGGAGCATGTGATTGAGGCCCTGCGCAGGGCCAAGTTCAAGTTTCCTGGCCACCAGAAGATCCACATCTCAAAGAAGTGGGGCTTCACCAAGTTCAATGCTGATGAATTTGAAGACATGGTGGCTGAGAAGCGGCTCATTCCAGATGGCTGTGGGGTCAAGTACATCCCCAGTCGTGGCCCTCTGGACAAGTGGCGGGCCCTGCACTCATTAGGGCTTCCAATGTGCTGCCCCCTTCTTAACACTCACCAATAAATTCTACTTCCTGTCCAAAAAAAAAAAAAAAAGAAAGACCATAATAAAAAAATAATGGATGTTAGTATGGATGTGGTGAAAAGGGAATACTTTTACACTGTTGGTGGGAATGTAAACTAGTACAACCACTACGAAAAACAGTGTGGAGATTCCTTAAATAATGAAAAGTAGACCTACCATTTGATCCAGCAATCCCACTACTAGGTATCTACCTAGAGGGAAAAAAGTCATTTTATGAAAAAGTTACTTGCACATGCATGTTTATAGCAGTGCAATTTGCAAATGCAATTACAAAAACTTGGAACCAGCACAAATGCCCATCAGTCAATGAGTGGATAAAGAAAATGTGGTATATATATATACCATGGAATACTACTTCGCCATAAAAAGGAATAAAATAACGGTATTTGCAGCAACCTGGATGGAATTGGAGACTATTATTCTAAGTGAAGTAACTCAGGAATGGAAAACCAAACATCGTATGTTCTCACTCATAAGAGGGAGCTAAGCTATGAGGACACAAAGGCATAAGAAGGATACAGTGGACACTGGGGACTCAGGGGAGAGGGTGGAGGGGGGTGAGGAATAAAAGACTACACACTGGGTACAGTGTACACTGCATGGGTGATGGGTGCACCAAAATCTCAGAAATCACCACTAAAGAACTTATTCATGTAACCAAACACCACCCATTCCCCCCAAAACCTATTGAAATATAAAATAAATTTTAAAAATTGAAAAAAACGATTTTGCCCAAAATAATAAAAAAAAGGCAAGGGTCAGGAAAGGCTTCATGATAGGGGCAATTATGGTCATAGTTTATAAGGCAGTAAGAGTTAGTTATATGGGAAAAACAAGAAAGGGGACTCTACATCTATGTTTAGGCTGGTGTTCGGAAAGCATGAGGGACTATATTTTTGATCAAAATTGTTATTTCTGTTAACATGTAATAGAGTTATTATTATTTTTGAATGAGTTAAATAAATGTTTTTAAAAGTCTTAGTTTTAATATTGAATATAGTAAATATGAATTGCTATAATCTACATAAACAAAAACTCTGGGGTTTTCTAGAAGTTGTAGAAGAATAAAAGAGTCTTGAGACCAAAAAGTTTCAGAATGTTGGCTTGGAGAATTCACTATAGTCGATTTCTCAATGACTTTGAGAGGAAGGATGTATGTCCTGATTCCCCCCACCTCAGGAAACAAGAGGCAGCAGGAAATACATGTTATTTACAGGTCCCTGATCTCCTTGTGTCAAACATAGCTCTCTGCACGGTTGATCTGTTTCCTTGGTAACCTAACTGTAGCTGCCACCTGTGGCCTATTAACAACCTCCCCTGGCCAGTTGGATTCTATAGGGCAATGACTGGGAATAGTTAGGAAACTTGGTAAGGAAGTTTCCTCCAGCAGGAAATTGGTTCCTCTGGAACTTGTTAGGCATTAACGCTACAGCCAAGACCATGAAAACATTTACTGAAATTAGCGATAGTGTGCAGATCCTCTGGGAGCACTTACTCCGGGCAAATAGAGTCAGGAATCAGGGACTATGAGTTTATTCTTAAAGGCTTAGGTGTCAGCTTTAAGCTATAAGGGAGCAATTAGGTTAAAATGACTCCTGAGTTTCAAATGGAGTCACACTTTTAAGCTTCTCCCTGGGGTTAAACATTGGTCTACAGCAGGGGTGTGAGATGTAATTAAAGTCTACTTTAAATCCAGATGTTTCCCTTCACGGAGCCCCTTTGCCACCACAGACTTCAGTAATAGTTACAAAATCTTGCCGAACCTAGAGAAGTTGACCAAACTTAAGACAGCCTCAGCCAAGCGCGAATTTTTGATAGCTTCATCAGTCTCAACTCAATAAAAAGCAACACATTTTTCCCCGGATAACACGTGGAGGCTTTAAGATTTGTCCAATATAAGCACATGAATCTAAAGTAAAAATAAAACAAAACAAAATCTACAAGAAAAACACAGTCATGTTTTCCCTGAAGAAAAATAAAAGCCAAGGATTCGACAGAGTGAAAGGAAAGAACAAGGGGTCCAGCCCAGAGGTCTCTACCTCTGGTGGGTTCCCTGCAGCCCATGGAACCCCAGGTCTGTGCCAGGTTAACCAGCCCCTCACAGAGAGTGACGCATCTGACAGATAAATGGCAGCGCCATCATCTCCTCCTCCTATCATTCAAATGCTCTACAGATGGCCTGAAATGGAAAGCAGTTTTGGTTTGACACAAAAGATCAACACATTACAGTAGGAAGAGCATGAGCAGAGAGGGAGAACATTTCAGTGTGAAAATTTTGTAACAAAAGAAAAATGCAGAAGTATGAAAATATAATGAATAATGATTTGAGTGTCTACTATGAGCCGGGCACTCTGCTGAGCTCTTTTTGCTTTCTCATTTAATGCTCTTAACGGTCCTGTAGCAGAGGCACTACTATTACCTTCATTTTACTCATGAAGAAACCTAGCTGGGAAGGCTTACATCACTTTAACTCCAGGTTCTAAGTTTGACCATATCCTAGGCACAGCATGTCCCTTTTCTTCTTCATTCAACTCACACTTACTAAGGGGTCACTCTATGTTAGACTTGAAAATAAGGAACCAAAACAGACATTGTTCCTGCCCATATGGGGCTTATAGTAAACGGCAAAATACATACATAAAATAATTACATAAATCAGCGCATCATCACAAGCCAATAAGTGTTTGGAGGAATATGTAAAGCAAACCAATAAGACTATCTATCTATCTATCTACCTATCTATCATCTCTCTATTGATCTATCTATCTTGACCTAGGCTGGACAGGTTAAGAAAGACATCTCCAAGAAAGTGATATTTACATTTAAATCTGAATTTTAAATAGGAATTAACCAGGGAGTTTGTAGAGAGTAGGTGGCAAAGGGAGCCATGGGCAGAAACAACAAAAGCTCTGTGGCAAAAAGAAATCTCAGACAAAGAACTCAAAGAAGTATGAGAAGTATTAATATCATAACTGAGGAGGTCTTAGGTTTAGACATATAGTGCTCGCTTCGGGAGCACACGTACTAAAATTGGATACAGAGAAGATTAGCATGGCCCATGTGCAAGGATTGGATATAGAAAACTTTAATACTTCATTAAGGATGCAGTTGAAAAATCTCTGTTGCTATATTTTGATTTTGATTTTTTGTTTGTTTTGAACTTTTTGGCTGTTGTTCTCATGTGAGAAATGTTTCATATATAGATGACAGAGAATAATGTAATAAATATTCATGTAACTACTACTAACTTAAATATAATACTATAATTGGATAATGCTTTTAAATAATATGACCTCCATTATAATTGAACTCTCTTGTATACACCTAATGACATCAAAAAGTTTTAAGCCAAGAGCAGATATGAACAGATTTGCATTTTGAAAACATCTTTGAGAAGTTGCAGTGTAGGCAATGGGAAACAGACATTGATACGGGGATTCCAGTTAGCTGACTATTGAGGCTGTCCAGGTAAGAGGTATGATGGGCTGAACTGTGGTGGTTACAAAAGAGACAGATAGACTGGGGAGGTATTGGGATGAAACTGACATGACCATTAGTGATGGATTGGTTAAGGGGAGTGAGAGGGTGCTATGGAGGCTGAAGATAACTTCTGAAATAATCTCTCATGAAGTCAAACAGTATTTCTAGGGGTAAAAGTATCTATCCTTAGTGATTATCTCAAGAATTAAGAAAAAAGTACAACCAAATTAAAATAGAAACACAATTTTAAAGAATTTTAAAATTACAATTAAGGAATTTTAATTTTAAGAATTTTGAATGTTAAATATTTTAGGTTGATTTATATAATTAATCAATATATCTATTCACTATATCCTTTTCCCTCAAGAAGATTAAAACTTCAGGTCAGGCGCGGTGGCTCACGCCTGTAATCCCAACACTTTGGAAGGCCAAGGCAGGCGAGTCACCTGAGATGAGGGGTTCGAGACCAGCCTGGTCAACATGGTGAAACCCCGTCTCTACTAAAAATACAAACATTAGCTGGGTGTGGTGGCTTGCATCTGTAGTCCCAGCTACTCTGGAGGCTGAGGCATGAGAATTTCTTGAACTCCGGAGGCAGGGGTTGCAGCAAACTGAGATTACGCTACTGCAGTGCAGCCTGGGCGACAGAGTGAGACTCAGTCTCAAAAGAAAAAAAAGGTAAAGCTTCAGTACACTTTTATTTCCTTCTCCCCCAAACCCACTCTCTTGCCTTGTATTATTATCTCTCTTGTTGACACTGAGATTTCTTTCCAAACTCATTTTTTTGCAGCCTGCATCAATAATTGTTTGAGTTTAATTATATGATTTCCTTGAATTTTACTTCATCACTTGGGTCTCTGTGTGTGATTTCCCTTTGACTTGAATTCCTTTTTTTTTTTTTTCTGGAATATATCCTTGAATAGTTCTTTCTTTTCTTTTCTTTTTTCTTTTTCTTTCTTTTTTTTTTTTGAGACGGAGTCTCACTCTTTAGCCCAGACTGGAGTGCAGTGGTGCGATCTTGGCTCACTACAAGCTCTGCCTACCAGGTTAAAGCGATTCTCCTGCCTCAGCCTCCCGAGTAGCTGGGACTACAGGCACCAGCCACCGCGCCTGGCTAATTATTTTTGTATTTTTAGTAGAGACGGGGTTTCTTTCAGAGACAGCCTGAGAGCAATAAACTTCCTGAAATCTTGCATGTTTGAAATGCTTTGTTTTGTACTTCATCTAATTGCTAGTTTGACTAGATGTAGTTTAGGTTCAAAATAAACTTTTCTTAGAACTTTGAGGAAAGTCTATTGCATTCTATCACGAAGTGTTGCTAAAGAAAAGCATGGGATTAATCTTTTTATTTCTTTAGAGTGAAATTATGTTCTCCCCCCATGCCCAAAATTTGTAAAATTACACTCCATTCTTGGTGCTCTGAAACTTACCCTGGGAGGAATCTGGATTTGTGCCTCTGTAACGTTCACCATGCTTGTCACTCAATGGGACTTGTAAATCTGAAGACTTTTGTGTTTCTTAAGCTGTGTGAAATGTTCTTAAAGTTATCTTTGACTGTTTTCTCTCCTCCATTCTATTTTATCCTTTTGGAACTCTATTTAAATAAATAGGGGTTGAGTTTCTGAATATATCTTTTGCATGTCCACTTTTTTATTTTCCCAATCTTTTCTTTCTGTTCTGCTTTTAGGTGGTAAAAACAAAGTTTAGTTTTCTAGTTCGTCAGTCCCTTCTTCAATCATATCTATTCCCTTTTTCAGCCCATTGTTTTATCTAGTAAGTTTCAAATATTTTTCATTCATCACAATTTCAAGTACTTAAAATACATAATTAAATAATCTTCTTAATAATGTGTGTTTCTATTAATTGAAGTAATTTTAACTTTTTTTGTTTTGTGATCTGTTTTATTAGGTATTATCTCTTGTTAATGAAATTAAGTTTCTCTCTTTCTTTCTTTCTTTTTTTTTGAGACAGGGTCTCACTCTGTCACCCAGGCTAGAGTGCAGTGGTGCAATCATGGTTCACTGCAGCCTCGACCTGCTGGGCCAAGAGATCCTCCTGCCTCAGCCTCCTGAGTAGCTGAGGCTCGTACCACCATGCCTGGCTAATTAAAAATTTTTTTTCTGTAGAGACAGAGTCTCGTCATGTTTCCCAGGCTGGTCTGGAACTCCTGGGCTCAAGTGATGCTCCTGCCTTGGCCTCCCAGAGTGTTGCAATTACAGGCATGAGCCATTGCACCTGTCCAGTTTCTTTCTTTTAAGGCATAAAATTTCCTCAAATGCTTGGTGGTTTTTGACTGCCATCTCACCTTTGAATTGATAATTTCTCTGTATTTACCTATGGAGGTGGTTTCTGATGAGCTTCCCTTTATCATTTGGAGGAGTAGAACATGCCATGTGGGTATGTCAATAATTAAAAAAAACTTTTTTTGATTGTTGGTGCAATCCATTCATCTCGGTTTGCCCACCCTACCCTGAGTCTCTGTTCCTAGGGGCCACACTCACTACTTTAATTTCACAGGGAATGAGCTTGTGCTCAGCCTAAGCAGAGGAAAAGGGATTGGTCAACAATTGGCAATACCTTATTTAATCATTCTGATGACTGTCGCCAGTGCTTCTTCCTGTTGCTTGTATCCACTGATTCTGAACTTAGAGTTCCACTCCTAACTCTTCTGCTTATGATTTTGTGTTGAGGTTTTCCCTATTTTTTCTCTATCAATTTAATTACATCATAATATCTGCAAAAAAAAAATCATAATTTTGGTGATTTTGTTTCTTCATTTTAGCATTTTCTTCCTCACTGTCTCCCCCTAATCTCGGCATATTGCCTTGACTAGGACTTTTAGAATACGACTTCCAACCAGCCTGCCATAAGTGGGTAACAGATGTGCTGAGATGGCCAGAGTTTTAATGGCTATTGCTTCTAGGCACAAGTAAAATTTTTCTTTCACACTACTGTGCCATGCAACATTATCATTTTCCAAGAATTCTATGGTGTGAAAAATATTGGGAAGTATTACTCTACAACAGTTGGGAAAACAATTCCTTCATTTAGCTTTTTCAAATTACTTGTTATAAAATGGTTATAGTATCAAGCTGAACCTAGCAAATTATTTTAATTTGTGGTTATACATCTTTTCCTTATTTTAATTTTATGTTTTTTCCTTTCTCTTCTTACATCTCTTTTCTTTCTTTTTCTTTTCTGCCTTTGGTAGACTTATCCAGGATGTGCCAGTTATTGGTTATTGCAAAGAAGTAGATATTTCCTTATTAAATCAAGTATACTGGTTTTCTGTAATTTATTTAACTCATGCTTTTATATGTATTAATTCATTTCTACCACTTTTTGCTTTATGATTAGTGGTATTTTTCTAGCCCCCATGATTGAATGTTTCATTTTATAAATCACTCTAATTTTAGATTAAATAGTGTTAAGGCTACAAGTTTTCTTCAGTTTACCAGTTTGGACAAATAGTGATATACAATGCATTTCTTTGATGATAGTGATCCATTTCTAGTTATGCCATAAAAGGAATATATTTAAAATTCAAGATATTTATGAGAGGTATTCATTTTCAAGTACTTAGATTTTTTTTTCTATTTTCTGTTATCATTTTCAGTTTTAATTTATTTCAATAAACACTGCTCTATATGGTTTCTATCTTTGGAAATTTATTAAAAACTTATCTGCAGCCGAATCTACGGTCAATTTTTGTGCGTCATAAGCATTTGAAAAGCATATGTGTTCCTGTTGGGATCTAAAGTTAAGCACACACTCACCCACATGCATTCATTCACACACACACATCTAGTGTTTTCTGCTTCATTTTAATGTTCATGAATCAGTTCACTTGATCATTTACCTGCTGCCACCTGCTGGCCCAGTGGAGCTCAGAAGCCCCTGTTCCAGTGGGCTCTTCAGGCAGCCTGTCTGCTCATCTTGGCTGACTCATGGGTCGCTGTCATGGCAAAGAGGCCTTGACTGCTGTTGACCCTGGATAGTCTGGGCAGTCAAAATAAAAATGGAGTCAGATGGAGAGTTTCAAGAAATATCAGATAGAATTGCTCACTTAGTGACTGACAGGTCATGGTGATGGCAGCAGCAGGGAGGCATTGCCAGGGCTGCATGCTCCATGGAGCTGGTGGGAGCCCTGCCTGTTCTGAGTTGGGGTTGGAGCTCCCAGGGTGCCCCTGCAGCCACCCACACTGCAGCTGTAGACCTGGGCCTCCTGCTGCATGGAACAGGCAGGAGCCCCACCCTCCCAGGTGCAGCTGCAGCAACCAGATCGGTGGCTACAGATCCGGGCCTCCCACTTCATGGAGCAGGAGCAGGACTCCCCCTTTCCCGGCATCCCTGAACTCTTGGGGGCTGGGAAGGCCCCCCTGCCCTTGTAGACTCAGAAGTGCCTGCTCTCACTGCCTGCCTGGCTTTTCCCTGCTGTTGGTGCCTGCTCAGATCTCAGAGAAGTCTGGGTGAGCTTTGGCACCATGAATGGCAGCAGGAGGCAAACAGGTTCAGAAGCCCAAGAAAATCAGCTAAAAAGAATACTATGTATAAATAATTTTTCCATAGCTGACTGGTTCCATATTTGTCATAAATTATTTTTTATTCTTGATTTTTCCCTCTTCCTAATGTCCTACTGTATGTGGGCAGAATGAGGGCAGTCCCATTAAGGCCCCACCTTCAGGCCAGGGAGGGCCTGAATTCTGGGGGTTGGGCTGCCAGTCCCGCAAACTGGAGTGGGGGCTTGTGGTGCCTTTTCCAGGACCTGCCACCCATGGCTGCCAGGGACCAATCAGCACACACTTCCTCCCCTCTGAGGTCCATAGAAGCCATGGCTCAGCCAGAGCCAGGAGTGGATGGAGAGAGGACTGGATGATCAGCTGCAGAGAGGAGATAACACTCTCTGCTGAGAGTTGGAGATAATGAGATGACCAGCTGCAGAGAGGAGCTACCTTCTCTGCTGACAGCTGTAGAGATCACAGGATGACCTGCCAGCAGAGAGGAGCCACCCTCTCCAGGGCCTCCTCTCTGCTGAGAGCTGCAGACATCAGGAGGACCAGTTGCAGAGAGGAGCTACCTTCTCCAGGCCCTCCTCTCTGCTGAGAGCTGAACACTTGACAGGACTACCTGCCTACAGAGAGGAGCTACCCTCTGTGGGTCTCCTCTGAGCTGTGGTAACACTCATTAAATCTCCTCTTCATCTTGTTCAACTTCCACTTGTTTGCATACCTCATTCTTTCCGGACATAGGACAAGAACTCGGGCAAAGGTGTCACCAGCCGGCCACAGAGGTTTCTGTCCAGAAAAGCGACACCTCAAAGATCCCATTACAATAGGACATTAGGAAGAGGGAAAAATCAAGAATAAAAAATAATTTATGACAAATATGGAACCAGTCAGCTATGGAAATATTATTTATACATAGTATTCTTTTTAGCTGATTTTCTTGGGCTTCATGAGCATCATCAGGAAGTAATGATAATTTACCTGTTTTGTTCCAGTATTCATAGTCTCATAAGTCTGATGGTGGCTAAAATTTCAGAGACTTTTCTAGGTCTGAAAGAGTTAGAAAAGCCCATTGAAATCTGGGTTATAACAACAAGCCCCCTATGACTCCCAGGGCTTCCAGTGCATTGGCATCATAGAGAGTTACAAGAGTTTAGGGTCATCCAGATACAGCTGGAACTCAGTGACCCACTTCCTCTGAGTTCACCTAAAGGAGATATAAATAGGGAGATGTGTCATCTTAATGGAGATCGTTCTGATTAGGCATAAAATCTTACTAAGCCAACTCAGAGGAGGTTGCAGTTCCTTGCCAATTTTTGATAGCCTTGTGTTCATCCACTTTCTCAGGCAGGGACTACAGGAAATGAAGGTGAACTTGCGAGGATTTTGAAGAGAATTTAATGAAGAGGCTGTTTACCAAGGTGTGGGCAGAGTTAAGGGGAATCATAAGGGATGTTGAGGCACTCAGAGACTAGTAACAACATTAGCTAAATATAAAGCCATTAAGACCCTAGGCTTGAAATGGTGATAAGGAATTAGTGTCACCTGAGTGGCGGACGTGTGGCAGGGGGTTGCCTGGTTAGAGCACTAATGGTAGAGGGACCAGACACTGCCAGAACCACAGTGCAAGGCCGAGCAGGGAGGAAGCCAGAGACTACATCCCCTAACCTCTCTTCCCACACTTCCAACCTTTCGCTGGTGCCTTCAATCGGCTAGACCCAACCAGAATGCAGAGATCTAAGAGCCTGGGTGGTGCAGTGTGTGTGTGTGTGTGTGTGTGTGTGCAGCCCACTGGGGCACAGAGCAGAGTGGATGAGAGAAGGGCAAGAAAAGATTGTTACCAGGTCAGAAAAAGAATAATCAGAGCACACACTGGTGCTTGTTCCAGTCAGTTGGGGCCAGGATATAGGGTGTGTTTTATATGCAACATATTGAAAATTATAGTACCTGAGGCAGAATAATCAACCCAGGATTACTGTTTTCTGATGTGGACTGTGGATGTGAAAAACACTAGCCAATGGAGATATAATCATAGCTACATTTTTATTCTGTGAAAACTATGTATTATGAGCATTTGTCTTTTTCACTTCTTAACAAATATTTTTCAAAACTTTCATTTTATTTTTGATTTGGGTATATTTTAAGTACACAGAACATGTTATTTATTGATTTGTTTATTTACTGAGACAGGATCTCTGTCTGTCTCCAAGGCTGGAGTGCAATGGTGCAATTAGGGCTCACTGCAGCCCCGACCTCCTGGGCTCAACTGATCTTCCTACCACAGCCTCATGAGTAGCTGGGACTACAGGTGTGTGCCACCATGACTGGCCAGCTATTTACTTTTTGTAGAGATAGGTCTTGCTATATTGCCAAGCTGGTCTCAAACTCTTGGGCTCAAGCAATCCTCCCGCCTTGGCCTCCCGAAGTACTGGAACTGCACAGTGAGCCACTGTGTCCGGCCACAGAACTTTTAAATTGTGCATTAAATCTGTTTTACCTTCATGATTCTGCCTTTGATACCATGCTTAGAAAGAATTTTCCTACCCTTAAGGATTTATAAATTTCACCTACGTTTCTGGTACTTTGTGACTTTTCCAAAAAAACCCTATATTTATTGCACAATTTATTGAAATATCCACATATTTAAAAAATATATTCATCGATATGAGTTGATAAATATTTATATGGTATTTCTTTTCCTTTATGTGGTTATTATTTTCCTGGGCCAGTGTACTACACTGTTTTAGTTATTGCTTTGTTACTGTTAGGATACATTTTAAATCTAGCAAAGAAAAACAGAAAAAATCTGTTATTTTTCCTATTTAAAATTTTTATTTTGGAAAATTAACGAGAAATAAATGCTTTAAAAGGCTAGAAAATACAGACAAGCAATAAAAACAAGGAGAGTATCCATACTTCCATCAGCTTAGAGATATAATATCTAGTTGTACACTTTCCCAGTTTCCTTTGTTTATAGTCCCTGCAAATTTTATGCATACATATTTTTACTTATAGAAATTAAATTATCTTATATATACTGTTTTGAATCCTTTTATTTGTAATTTAATAGAAGAACGTGGGCATTTTTTCTATGCAACTACAGGTAGTATCCCATGATATGAATGGCCCTGGATTTACTTACACATCCTCCTTTTAATGAGCAAGTAAGTGGTTTCCAATTTTTTCCACTATTATACAGAATACTCAAATGAATATCCTTGCACTTACATGATTTTTTTTCTTAAAATAAATTCTTACAAGTGCAATTCTTTGTATAAAAGAAAATTATATTTTTAACTTCTATAAATGTTGCCAGGTTTTCCTCCAGAAACATTTTACTCCTACCATGTATGAAATGTCCCTTTCCTCCTTAGCCTTACTAGCATGGGGGCGTTTTATGCTTACATTTTAAATCTTGGCTAACCTGATAGGTAAAAATTAATATATCACTATGATTTTGTTTGCATTATTTTGATCATGAATAAAGTTGAGCCCTTTATCCTATATATATTTTATTTTAAATGAATTTATGTATATATACACCCCATTAAAATATATATCCTATATTTATATATTTATATTATATAATAATATATATTTATATATATTTTAAATTGGATTTTTTTTGTGAGTACTTTTTATATAATATAAATACTAGATTGAATTGAATAGATTTCAAGTTTTTTTAGTTGCCTTACAGTTTCTTTCCAATATCTCATACAAATATTTAAAACATGTATGGGATCAAATATGTCATCATTTTCATTTTGAATCCTGTTCTTAATGTCATCTGCAGAAAAATCTATCCAACCTAAAGTTCATTAAAACACGTTTCCCAATTTTTCCCACAGACACATTTACATTTGGCTATGGTATAAGCTAGATATCCAGTATTTTTTTTTCCCAAAAGAATACTGTAGTCTTACACCACTTTTGAATAACATCTTTTCTGCAATAACTTGAAATACTTCTCTTATCTTATTTATAGCTCCCAGCTATACTTTGGTCTGTTGTCTGGGTCTGTTCTGTTTCATTGATCTATACTTTTATTTCTAGGTGACTTCCACAAAAAGTTATTTTTTGAGGCAGTCCATTGGCTAGGCAGAAATCCTAAAACACAAACCCGTTCTGATTGGTTAATTAGGATACTCCCAGCTGAGAGATGTTGAAGGGCTGCAGACACTGAATTCAGTTGTTATCCAAGTCAGCTGGAACATCCTGTAATCCTTTAGCAGGTGTGAATGCAATCACCTCGCAATCTCCTGTCTCCACTTTAAAGCCTTAGCCTTAATTACTTCATTTTCTTTCACATAGTGAGAATTTTGTACTGCTTTGCCCTAGCTCCTGTAATACTTCTATTTTTCCTGTAAAGAAACCTCATGGCAATGGTGGAGATTTGCACAGGCCCTAAGAGCCATTGATAACAATATTGAGAGGTGACAGCATGCTGGCAGTCCTCACAGCCCTCACTCTCTCTCGGCACCTCCTCTGCCTGGGCTCCCACTTTGGTGGCATTTGAGGAGCCCTTCAGCCCACCGCTGCACTGTAGGAGCCCCTTTCTGGGCTGGCCAAAGTGGGAGCCGGCTCCCTCAGCTTGCAGGGAGGTGTGGAGGCAGAGGCGAGAGCGGGAACCGGGGCTGCGGGCAGCGCTTGCGGGCCAGCTGGAGTTCCGGGTGGGCATGGGCTTGGTGGGCCCCTCACTCAGAGCAGCCGGCCGGCCCTGCAGGCCCAGGCAATGAGGGGCTTAGCACCCAGGCCAGCAGCTGCCGAGGGTGTACTGGGTCCCCCAGCAGTGCCAGCCCACCGGCGCTGCGCTCGATTTCTCACCGGGCCTTAGCTGCCTTCCCACGGGGCAGGGCTCGGGACCTGCAGCCCGCCATGCCTGAGCCTCCCACCCCCTCCATGGGCTCTTGTGCTGCCCGAGCCTCCCCCCCCCCTCCATGGGCTCTTGTGCTGCCCGAGCCTCCCCGACGAGCGCCACCCCCTGTTCCACTGCGCCCAGTTCCATCGACCATCCAAGGACTGAGGAGTGCGAGCGCATGGCGCAGGACTGGCAGGCAGCTCCACCTGCAGCCCTGGTGCAGGATCCACTGGGTGAAGCCAGCTGGGCTCCTGAGTCTGGTGGAGATGTGGAGAACCTTTATGTCTAGCTCAGGGATTGTAAATACACCAATCAGCACCCTGCGTCTAGCTCGAGGTTTGTGAATGCACCAATCGACACTCTGTATCTGGCTGCTCTGGTGGGGCCTTGGAGAACCTTTGTGTCGATACTCTGTATCTAACTGATCTGATGGGGACGTGGAGAACCTTTATGTCTAGCTCAGGGATGGTAAACGCACCAATCAGCGCCCTGTCAAAACAGACCACTGGGCTCTACCAATCAGCAGGACGTGGGTGGGGCCAGATAAGAGAATAAAAGCAGGCTGCCCGAGACAGCAGTGGCAACCCGCTTGGATCCCGTTCTAAACCGTGGAAGCTTTGTTCTTTTGCTCCTTGCAATAACTTGCGGCTGCTCACTCTTTGGGTCTACACTGCTTTTATGAGCTGTAACACTCACCGTGAAGGTCTGCAGCTTCACTCCTGAAGCCAGTGAGACCACGAGCCCACCGGGAGGAACGAACAACTCCAGACACGCCGCCTTAAGAGCTGTAACACTCACTGCGAAGGTCTGCAGCTTCACTCCTGAGCCAGCGAGACCACGAGCCCACCGGGAGGAGCAAACAACTCCAGACGGGCCACCTTAAGAGCCACCTTAAGAGCTGTAACACTCGCCACGAGGGTCCGCGGCTTCATTCTTGAGGTCAGTGAGACCAAGAAACCACCAATTCCGGACACAATATCATTATTCGACACTGTCGTTACAAATCTATGTACCTTCCTGACTTTCATCTCCACAGGAAATAAATTTTTCACAGTCATAGACATTTGTAGTGCTTTTTAAAGGCACTGGTTCTGGTGGACACTGAGAGGCAATTTTTATTTGCTGCACGTGGAAAGGACAACAACATACCTGGACAGAAATGCCTCGAGGATGTACTGAAGGCCCCTCTCACTTTTCACAGGTACTGAAGACACATTTAACAGACAGACATTTCCCCCAAGGGTCAACTCTCTTGTAGTATGTTGATAACCTTTGTTCTCCTTGTAAAGAGGCTTGTGAACATGATAGTGTTTATATTCTTAAAATTCTAGCAGACAAAGGCCATAAAGTTTCCAGAGAAAATTCCAATTAGGCATGCCAAATATTTCAGATACTTGATACTAAACTAGGAACCTCTCTTGGATCCTGATAGACTTAAAAGCTTATATGGTTTGGATCTGTGTTCCCACCAGGTCTCATGTCAAATTGTAATCCCCAATGTTGGTGGTAGGGCCTGGTGGGAGGTGATTGGATAATGGGGGTGGGATTTTTCATGACTGGTTCAGTACCATCCTCTTGATACTGTCCTGGGGATAGTGAGTCTTCATAAGATCTGGTTGTTTAAAAAAGTGTGTAGCACCCTCCTGTTCCCTACCCCTCTTCCTCCTGCTCTGCCCAAGTGACATGTCTGCTCCCTCTTTGCCTTCAGCCATAACTAAGTTTCCTGAGGCCTCTCCAGCAGCGAAGCAGATGCCGCTGTGCTTCCTCAACAGCCCACAGAACTGTGAGTCAATTAAGCCTCTGTTCTTTGTAAATTAGTCTCAGGTATTTGTAGCAATGTGAGAGTGGACTAATACAAAAGCATTTTAAACTTTCCTCAACCTCAGCCTAAGAGACAGTCACAAGGGTTTTTGGGCCTGGCAGAGTACTGTTGAAACTGGTTATCTAATTTTTCTTAATAGCTGAATCATTATATATCCTTCTACAACTTAACAAGCTAGAGCCTCTGGACTGGGAAGAGAATGCTTGTATCGTCTCCTTTCAATTAAAATAAGGACTTCTAAGTCGTCCTGCCTTAGGGCACCCCAATTATCAGCTCCCCTTCCTCCTTTCTAGTGAATGAAAGAGAAGAAAATGCATTAGGGGGTTCTTAACTGAAAACATGGAGATTAACACACACCCCTTGGATTTTATAGCCAGCCATTAGATTCAGTAGCTAAGGGACTCCCTTCCTGCATGGGAGCTATATCAGGCACTGTGGCTTTAACTAAATCTATATTCCTCATGCTGTAGAAGCTTTAATCAGTTCTCATAATACTCAATATTTTTCTGCAAGCAGAGTCACTTTTTATGAGATCTTGCTGTTGACTTCTCATATTATCCTTTCTCATTTCAATAATCGTAATCCAGCAACTTGCCTTCTCTTATTCAATGAGACACCTCATAACTGACTAAATTTAACTGACCAGCTACTAAAACTTAGAGCTGATTTACAAGAAACTCCTATACCAAATGCAGAATTTTCATAGTTTACTGATGGATCATACATGTCAGTTAATGAAGTAAAGTATCTTGCTGGATGTACTGTTATCACCTTTTTAAGTAATTGAAGCAGCCCTGTTGTCAGTGGCTACTTCAGTCCAGCAAGCAGAACTTTATCCCTTAACTGAGGCTTGTACCCTGATGAAAGGTAAACCTGCAAATCTTCACAGAGCCAGCTGTTATGCCTTGGGGTTGTTCAGAATTTTGGTGTGCTTCAGAAGCAAACAGGATTTCTTAACTTCTGGAGGGAACCAAATTAAGAATGGAGCTTTTGTCAAAAAATTATTAAATTCAACTCAACTTCTCTTTGCCTTGGCCATAATCACAATTCTTGGGCACTCAAAACTGGAATCTGTTGAGGCTAAAGGAAACAACTTGTCTGCTCATGCACCACAAGTGGCTGTGTTGTTACACTAAGACTGAAAACCTTATTTATAGTTAATATTATTTCCCTCAAAATAATTTAAATAATGTTGTTAAAGCAGCTCAGCCTCAAGCCCCACATAAATAAAATTAATTTTGAGTTAAAAACGATTGCATTTTTTTGCCCAACAACAAATTTATGATATGGTCCGATGATAAACCAGTATTATGAGAATCTATCAAAAAAATTCCTACCTGAAATGACACATCAGATGACTTACTGGGCAACTGACAGACTTACAAATTTTATGAAACTGTATTGGTGGGGAAACGTTTCAGGACCGCCAGAGACGTACAACTGACTTGTACTGCTTTGCCAAAATTCAATCCAAGAAAACAATTCAGAGTTCCAGGCCATTTTGACCTGCCTAATTGACCTTTTTTTCTTTGGAAAATGGATTTCATCCAGTTGCTTCCTTCTCAAGGTTGTAAGTATGTTCTCAGTATAATTTGTATGTTTTCTCACTGAGTAGAAACATTTCCTTGCCAACCTGCCACTACCTCAGCTGTTGCAGAACAGTTACTAGAAAAGATTATTCTTACATGGGGTATACCATTAGAGTTACATAGTGACTGAGAAACTCATTTCATTGGCCATATTACAAAACAAATTTGCAAAGTTTGGCCCGTATTACAACACTGTCATTGGGTCTACCATCCTCAATCTTTCAGATGGTGGAAAGAGCAAATGGCATTATCAAAACTTAGCTGTCATAATTTGTGGAAACATTAAAATTGCCCTGGCCAAAGGCACTTTATCTAGTCCTATTGAATCTAAGGTCTGCACCTTTTATAAAACATAAGTTGTCACCTTTTGAAATTATCACTGGATGATTGATGCATTTAGCCCTCTTTCCTTTGTTGTTGAATTGACTAAAGGAGACATTCTCCAATATTACGAAGGAATAATTAAGGCTATAGACAAAAAAATCATACCCTGGTAGACAGTCTTCCCACAGTGCGCTCCTGGGATATGAAAATATCAAACATCACAACTTTTAGTCTGGTGATTTTGTCTATTGGAAGAGACATTTACAAAAGAATTTCCTTCAATCTTGGTGGAAAGGTCCATATCAGGTACTAATCCCCATCCTGCCAAACTAAAAGTTGTTGATCCTTAGATTCATGTTTCTCATTTAAAGGATTCTGTTACCTCCTGCTGGAATTCAGAAACAATCAAAGACTTGAGGCTAAAAATGACCCGGAAGTGAAGCATATGTCAGCTGAAGTTGACTGATCATCCAAGACCACTCAGACTAGACCTGTATATGACTAAGATCCCTGAAATATTGAGCCACTTATATGTTGCCTTCTCTATATTCTTGGTTTTTGCCTTCTACTCTCTTGCACAACAGTTACCTTATGGCCAAGCAGGGGGTGTTTTCACTGTCGCCAATACCTACTATTACACTTGAATAAATACTTCTAACAAAGTAGAGACTGAGTAGGTAAAATCTATGAACATGTTAATTAGCTAAATGGAATACCCGCCATTAAAATGTTTGGCTTTTTGATCTCTATAGCTGACTACCCTTTATAGTCAAAATCTGGCTACAATTCCATCCAAAGTAATTGTCACTTAGAAGCTTAGCATGGTCTGTCAAGCCTATGATTCAGAAAAGACATCTTATTTGATAACTTTTTTTGGACCAAACCTGGCTTGAAAACTCTTGTCAAAATCTCTTTTTCGTGGCCCAGTATAGCTATACACTTCTTAGAACTTGCAACTCCCGATAAGAAACATGGATCCCTGGGATACATTCATCTCAGCAATGAGGGACAAAATTAGACTTGCCAATTGATCTGCAATGCTTTCTGAAGAAAGTTCTTGATCAAAAGGGGAAAATGTGAAAGGAAAGGAAGTTATTAAGGCTAAAGCTTTAAAATGGAGTCAGGAAATTGCAAGAGGGTTACACTCATGGCTGTTAAAGGTCAAACCACAGGATGTTTCAAAAGCCTTGGATAACAGCTGAATTCAGTATTTATTAATACTGGCTTTCAACAACTTAGCTGGGAGTATCCCAATTAACTAACCAATTAGAATAGGTTTGCTATTTAAGATTTGCCCAGCCAATGAACTGTCTCCAGAAACATCTTTTTTTTGGTGGAAATCACCTACAAAAAACTTTTCTAGCCACATATTATATGATTAAATGTATATGAAATGTCCAGAATAGCAAATGCTAATGTATTTTCTGTTCCTATGGACTTGTCTACTCTGGACATTTCATACATATAGGTAGTCATATAATATATGGCCTTTTGTCTTTTCTTTCACTTAGCATAATGTTTTCAAGATTGCTCCATGTTGCAGCATGTGTCAACACTTATTCTATTTTATGCCTGAATAATTGTCTACTATATAGATACACTACTTTTTTATATACTTATAAGTTGAACATTTAGATTGTTTCCATTTTTTGGCTGTTATGAATAATGTTGCTATGAATGTTTGTGCATGATTTTTGTGTGTGTGAACATGTATTTTTAGTTTTCTTTGGGTATAGTTCTATGGGTGAAACTGCTGGACCATATGGTAATTGTATGTTTAATTTTTTGAAGAATTGTCAAACTCTTTTCTAAAGTAACTGCTTTAGCTATGCCTCATAAATTTTGACAGTTGTATTTTAATTTTATTTAAAATTATTTTCTAATTTCACTTTGGTTTCTTCTTTGACCAAAGAAGTTATTTATGGGTGTGTTATTTACCACATATTTGGTAATTTATGGGTATGTTATTTACCACATATTTGTGAAATTCCAAATTTTTTTCTGTTACTGGTTTCTAACAGTATTCCATTGTGGTTATAGAACGTATCTTGTAATTTCTATCCTTTTAAATTTACTGAGGTTTGTTTTTTGGTAAAGCATATGGTCTTTCCTGGAGAATATTTTATGTGCACTTGAGGATAATGTGCACTCTGCTATTATTGGATAGAATATAGATTTCTGTTAGGTCTATTTGGTTTATAGAGTTGTTCAAGTCTTCTATTTCCTTGTTGATCTTCTGTCTAGATGTTTCATCCATTACTAAAAGTGGGGCATTAATATTTTCAACTATTATTATTGAATTGTCTATTTCTCCCTTCATTCTGTCAGTTTTTTCTTCATATATTTTGGGGTCCTGCTGTTAGATGCATATATATTTATAATTGCTTTATTTTCCTCATGGAATGACCCTTTTATTATAAAATAGCCCTGTAGTCGCATGCTTTGTTTTAAAGTCTGTGTCTGATATTAGTGTAGCCATTCCAATTTTATTGTGGTTACTGTTTGAATGATACATCCTTTTACTTTAAATCTATTTGAGTTTTTGAATTTAAAGTATATATCCTGATATTTCTATATTATTATAGAATAATTATTAAAGAACCATTATAACAGAATAATAAAGGCAAATAACACAATTTAAAAATGGGCAAAGGATTTGAATAGTTATTTCTCTGAAGAAAGTATGCAAATGACCATTGGTCATTTGAAAAGCACATGAAAAGATACTAAACATCGTTAAACATTAAGGAAATGTAAATCAAAACCACAATTAAAAGAGTTCCACTTCCATGGCGGCATGGTGAGCTCCAAAGTCCCACCTTGAAGAACCAAAAATATATGTTCACACAAAAACTTGTACACAAACATTCATAGCCATCATTCATAATAGCCAAAAATGGAAAACAATCCAAATGTTCAACTTACAGATATATAAAGATAATGTAGTATATCCATATAGTAGACAATTATTCAGGCATAAAATGGAATGAAGTACTGAGACGTGCTACAACACGGATGAACTTTGAAAACATACATATCCTGTATATACATTTAAAGTGTATATCCTGTAGATAGCATAGAATTAGATATTGTGTGTGTTTTTTTTAAATGCAGTCTGTGATTTCCTGCCTTTTGATTGGATTGTTCAATACATTCACATTTAATGTTATTATTGATATAGTTGGATTTATGTCTGCCATTTTAGTTTTTGTATCCTGTATGTCTTGCATGCTTTTGTTCCTCAATTTCTTATTGCCTTATTTGTTAGGGCAAGAGTGATCAGGGCCTCATAATTCACAACGATACTATGCCTAAGGTAGATCCTCCATCCCACAAGTGGGGGCTTGGTGGAAGAAGGGTGCCCTGATCTCTCAGCTGGAACTGACCTCTCACCTGAAACTTAGCTTCAGAAAGCAGTAGCTAGGCACAGGATAAGAAATGCTGAAATCCCCCCTTTTCTAGGAAGTTAGCCCTCCAACTGGAAGCTGGGAGGATAGAGAGTCCTGTGTTCTTGACCTCATCAGTTTGGAGTGGAGTTTGTCTCTTGATGAACTGGGATAGGGGAGGGAAGGGAGCAGGTATTGTTTCGAATACCACAGAATCTTACTGTTCTTATTAAGTTTTAGCAGATTTTTTTGAATAAATTTTTAAAAAAAATTTGTTGTATACCCTTAGAAGCATTTCCAGAGACTAAATCACTGTGTCTTCAAATACAATTTTCACCTGTTTTGCTGGGGGGGTTGGACTTTGGAGCTCACCATGCTGTCATGCAGGAAGTAGAACTCTCTTTTCATTGTGGTTTTGGTTTGCATTTCCTTGATATTTAATGATGTTTAGTATCTTTTCATGTGCTTTTCAAAGGACCAATGGTCATTTGCATACTTTCTTCAGAGAAATGTTTATTCAAATCCTTTGCCCATTTTTAAATTGTGTTATTTGTCTTTATTATTCTGTTGTAATGGTTCTTTATATATTCTAGATACTAAGCTCATCAGATATATGATTTGTAAATATTTTCTGCCTCTCTTTGGGTTGTATTTTCGTTTTCTTGAAGTGTCCTTCAAACCACAAAAGTTTTTAGTTTTGATGCATTCCTATGTATATATTTGATTGTTTGTCCTGTAGGTATTATAGCTAAAAACCTGTTGTCTAATGCAAGATCACAAAGATTTACACCTATGCTTTCTTTTAAGATTTTATAGTGTTAGCTCTTACATTCAGATCTTTGATCCATTTTGAATTAATGTTTGTATATAGTGTGAGGTAGAAGTCCCAGTTCATTATTTTACATGTGGAGATTCAGTTATCTCAGCATCATTTGTTAAAACGTTATAAAATTTTAATGATAAATTATTTAAATACGCAAGTGAAATAGATGATAATTATATTTGTAATATTAAATTTTCTCATGTGAAACACATTTCTGTTTATTCAGGTACTTATATTTGTAAAGTGATATCATTTGTTTGCTTGCTTGTTTTAACATAAGTTTTGAATATTTCTTTTGATGCTGCATTTGTTATTAACGGGATCATTGTGCGTTATATTAAAATTTTCAAAATGTTTGTCTTTACTGGTGAAAATTGCACATTTTAATATTAATTTTAAAAGTTAAAAATTAGTGTACTCAGTCTCCTTTCTCCCTTTTAACTTTTCTCCTACCCCACAGTTGAGCATTTTAAATTATTTTTTAGCTGGATAGTGTATTTATCATTGTATCTTTAAAAATCAAGCTTGCGTTGTTATTTCTAATTTTTTTTTTTTTTTTTTGGTTTAAGCACTGTCCATTGACTTCCTGTTATAAAAGATGAGTATTTTCCTCTTTCCTCTTTCCCACTCTACAGAGCTAATTTCTTGTTATTCCACTCCTGATAATGCTACTCTTTAATATAAATTAGATCAATATTTAGTTTTAAATTATCATGACAATGTAATTCAGAACTGAGATATGTAGTAAATAATGACTCTTTTTTACCTGACCCAACTTAACTAAATAACTTTTTATTTTTTCTATAGTTAACCAGGAAGCTATACTGCTAATTCAATCTCCAAATTCTTCTCTGGTTGTTTAAAAATTCTCTCAGTATGTTATTTCATATCAGATATTCTATGAATTTCATCATTTTGGAGAGTGCCTGGTGTTTTCTTACTGGTGTTTCCTAACGTGCTTCCACGCCTATTTGATGCATCGCTATTATCTTGGAGTCTTCTTTACCTTTATCTTGGGAGTGTCTCTGGTATTTAATGTCTTATTGCTTCACTCTCCTATTTTGATGAAGCACATTTTCAAGTTGTTTCCTGAGAAAGGGTGTGTGGAAGGTAAACATTTTCAGATCTTGTTCATCTAAAAAGCTCTGCATTCTACCCTGGCCCTTGGATAGTTATAAAATTCTAAGTTGGAAATCACTTTTTAAAAAAGCATTTTGAATTATTGTTCCATTGTCTTTCAGCTTCCCATATTGCTATTGAAAGTCTTAAAGCCATTCTCATTGCTAATAAAGCTTGTGGTATTTATTTTCCCCTCTCTGGAATCTAGCAAAATCCATTTTCTGCCTCCTTTGTCAGAAGTTTCACAATGATAAGCCTTGATATGCATTTGTTTTTAGACAGTCTGTTGGGCATTTACATAACCTTTAGTATCATATCCTTTATATACTTCAGAGAGAGATATTGAGAATGGATTTTGGCTTTGGTGTGAGAGAAGATGGATCATGGTGTAAATGTACTGCCTTTTTATCTGTAATAGCTGGGAGGCAGCAGCTAAGATCTTAGATTGATAAATCAGGAAAATAGTAGTATAATGTTGGAGTTTTTGTGGTGGTCAATATAAATTTTAAAGGTAGATAATGCTTTTCAATTTTCTACTCTGCTGTACTTTTGGAACTTTTAAAGTCATGTTCATGTTTTGGTTTTAGAATTAAAATATAAAACAATATATAAAAATAAAAGTGTATATGCTCTGTGATCCAGCAATTCTACTTTTAGCAGTCTTATTCCAGAAGCATTCATTATCCTACTGTTTATTATGGCAATATTTATAACAAAAAATGTTAATCAATAGGCAAATGATTAAATAAATTGTGGTACTGCTGTGCTATATTCTATGTCCTGTGTAGTTGGAATTATCTTAGTTCCTCTCCCTACCTTCCTGCTTTGGCCCTAGAAACAGAAATATTCACTCTTTAAGAAGTGGGGGAAAATGGTTTCCATACTTCTCTTCATCTCACAATGACATGTGAAGATATGAAAAGAGTGATGACTTAGCTGATTGGAGAGATCAGAAGAGACTGGACTAGTCATTTATTTACTGTCTCTTAGAACCAAATAATGTATTCTGTGTTCTCTGTAGTAAGTCCTGTAGGGGAAGCCTTTGCACTGTCAAAAGACCTGCTAGGTCATAAATCCAGCTGGGCTTCTCTAATTCAGCTTCATAAAGAGTTCAGATTTAAATTTAAGTGAAAAAAGCAAGGCAGAGAAATACATATACATGTAATATGTGTGCATATATATATGTTATTTGTATATGTATATATACATATTTATAGATCATAGTATATCTCAAATATTTAAGATAATATTTGCATATCCTATGTATGAAATGCAGAAGAGTTTCCGAAGTATGCTTATCAAATTGTGAACTCGTTTCTATGAGGTAAGTAATAGCAGGGAGGAGTAAGAGGGATTTTTACTTTTTACCTCAATGTATTGTTAAAATATTTGAGTTTCTTATAACCATGTATTTATTGATGCAATTTTAAAAGTTTGAGGAACAAAAATACCCTGGAAGAAAAAGAAAATACATGAATATTTTCATGTATAGTGATTCAATAGTGGTTATTTCCAGAAAGTGAGTTGTGGAAGTCTATATCGTTTATTTGTTTAATATTTTAAAACAATAACCTTGTATGGTTATGATTCATAAAAATAAGATAATATTAGTTTTTCATCATAGGCAATAGCTAGCCTCTCCCGAATCATGTTGCTTGATGGCTGTGATCATGGTCATAGCCTTTCTTTTTTTCTTACATTTTGAGAATGCTTTTATTGTTTCAAGTCTAAAATTAACATGTTTTCTCATTTTTTTTTTTTCTTAGTAGAATTAATTAATTAACATAGTTTCTATTCATATCTCACCCTCTGAGATAAACCTTACCTGGTCATAGTGTGGACTGTTTAATACATAATGTATTGAATTCAAATGGCACGTGTTGGACTTAGAACTTTTGGCTCTATCTTCACAACTGATATTGGGTTATAGTTTTTGTGTGTGTGTGTTTCTGGCTGTGACATCAAGGCTATGTTAGTCTCAAAGAATGA
This sequence comes from Nomascus leucogenys, assembly GCF_006542625.1. Classification (NCBI taxonomy): domain Eukaryota; kingdom Metazoa; phylum Chordata; class Mammalia; order Primates; family Hylobatidae; genus Nomascus; species Nomascus leucogenys. The sequence continues at coordinate 68,659,656 of NC_044395.1, read as the reverse complement.
ATTTGGAAATCTTGTAAATAAAACTTCCACATCTCCTACACTTCTGCTATTTTTAATAGTGATTATGCATAGTGCAAGTGCTAAGTACTGTGTTCTTATATACTTGTTAAAGTTTCAGTAGCTGTTATACAGCTTTTTTCTTGTTTCTAATATTGTATCTTTAAATTTTTGCATTTTTCGTAATTAGATTTTTTTTTGGAGATTTTCCTGTTTAATGAGTTTTAAAATAGAAGGCCCAGCCTTTAGAACTATTTGTATATACTATTATACTCCTGTTTTTCTAACTAGTTTTCTTCTTATCATAACTTCTTACTTTGACTTTTATATATTTTGTTCTTGCTTTCTGAGTTGAATGTGCAGTTTGTTTTTCATTTCCTAGGTTTAATAATAAATATGCATAATAATAATAGCATTAATAATTATGCAGTTTTTCTGAGGACAGCTCTGATTGGAGAGGGCCCTTATTTCCATACTTATCTCCATGATACTTTGACTTAACCCTGGTAGGGCACAGGAATGGAGTGCAAGTTTCAGATACAACTTGTGTGACTTTTATGTTCATGGAAGAATTATTGTTAAGTATGCTTTTTTCCTTTTCTTATTGGAAATCTATGACATTTTTATTTTAAAAATAGGGGTTTTCTGCTTAAAAAGGCTTAACACTGTTGACTCTGTTTATATTTGCTGTGTTTAACTTTATTTTCTTCATACTGCATTGACTTTCTCTGAGAAGATGAGTTACATAAAATTCTATCATTTCTGTCTGCTTCTGTCTAGAGCACTCTAAATGCATGGTGGCTACCATCATTATTACTGTACCCCTTCCTAGCCTCACTTCTTGCTCAATTCTGTTCAAGAGGATTTCAAAGGAAGTCAGAAATAAGAATAGTATTCAGCATGACTCACAGAGCAGTGCTGCAGAAATAGAGGTGGATGGACACATTCTATTTTTTCGTTGGTACAGGGACTAGGTAAGACGAATTATTGAAGACACAGAAATATAAACACTAAATTTTATGATAAGAAAATAAAAAACATACTAGAAACAACATACATTTTATTTACAAAAATCCAAAACATTGTTAAGTGAAACAATACATGAAAGATAAAAATAAAAAATCTTGGCCGGGTGTGGTGGCTCAAGCCTGTAATACCAGCAGTTTGGGAGTCCGAGGTGGGCGGATCACGAGGTCAGGTGATAGAGACCATCCTAGCTAATACTGTGAAACCCTGTCTCTATTAAACATACAAAATAATTAGCCGGGCGTGGTGGCAGGCGCCTGTAGTCCCAGCTACTCAGGAGGCCAAGGCAGGGGAATGGCATGAACCCAGGAGGTGGAACTTGCAGTGAGCCGAGATCACGCCACTGCACTCCAGCCTGGGTGACAGAGCAAGACTCCATCTCAAAAAAAAAAAAAAAAGAAAAAAATCAGTGGGGAGATGGTAGATGAAATGAAATGACTGGTTGACTAAAACAGAGAAAGAATAATAAAAGCAATCTAAAAAAATCATAATTAAATTTCTTTAATTATATGAACGTGAAACATGGGTATTGCATATTATTGAATTAGTGTTAGATACACAAAATTGAGAGACTCTTCCACAATGAGGAAAGTAATATAAGCTAAAAATGATGAGACAAAGAGAGATGATGAAAAATAAAGAGTACAGAATCTGAAGATCCAGCATACAGATAATAGGCATCTCTGAGGAAGCATTTATTTACTGTGAATCAGAAGCCATAATAGATTAAAGAAAATTTAATAAACTTAAAAAAAAGATTCTATAGAATGAGAATATTCCCTGTATTTCAGGCAAAAATAATAAAGAGAAGAGACCCACATGGAGACAGATTGGTGAAGTTTTTGAATTTCACAAGGGACAAAAATCAAATAGTTTCAAGAAGTCTAAAGAACTTTGTGGGAAATGTTTGAGCCAGGAATTTATGTGATAAGAGAATAGATATATTCTCACTTAAATAGAGCCTCTGAAAATGAATTATTTATGCACATTTCATTGAAAGTTATTCAAAGACATAATTATTTTGGCAAGAAATGAACCAAATATTAAATCAACAATGAGGAAATACAGAGTTGAAAAAACTGAACGTGAATACTGATAGTTAAATTATACTGAGGTCTCTCATTTAATGCATATTTGTACCACGTTTTACAGAATAGGACCTTAAAATAATGTACATCTATTTTTTTCACATGTAATGACTTTATATTTTTTTTAAGCACAAAGAAGAAACTAAACAAAGAACAACTAACAAAGAAGAAATAAAATCTTAGTCTTAACCCCTCACCACAAGACTTTTGGGTTCATGGCCTCTTGCAGAGGGATACACAACAATAACAGCTGTGCTATTGTCCATGTAGTGTTGAAATTTGCACACACATATTATGCTTGTTCCTTCTGAAACACAATAGATGGGCCAAAAGGTCCTGTGACTCATCCAACTGCTGGACCAAAGATTTCCACCTCCATCGATTCTCTTCTCTAAACATCTTTGTGGGAAACCACACTGGATGCAGAATGGGAGTGAGGCTCACATAAGAGAATTTGTAGATGGTTTGTTCTTTTTTGAATAAATTGTCCTTTGACCTAAATTGTCATAGAGGTTCTCCAGACAATAATAAATGTGGGAGCAAAATTGAAATCTAGAGTAAATGTTCTTGAAATTTTTTTTGTTTTAGAAGGAAAGAACAGAACAGTTAGGGGAATCAATGATACAAATAGATAAATAAAATAAATGTTTCCTGAGCTAATGAAAACTTCATATCTTCAGGTTAGAAAGGCTCACTGAATGTCAGACAAAAACAAAATTAAAGAAAATATTTAGAAAAAAGGATTGACTCAAGAAAGTAAAAGATGTGGTAGAAAGAAAAGGTAATAAATAACAACGCCTCTAAAACAATTGTTTAAATAATTCCTGTTCATATGATTTTGAAATAACATATAGTTTCATGAGTGATTTTTGTCGTTGGGATGGAGTCTCATTCTGTCACCCAGGCTGGAGTGCAGTGGTGCAGTCTTGGCTCACTGCAACCTCTGCCTCCCCGGTTCAAACAATTCTCCTGCCTCAGCCACCAGAGTAACTTGGACTACAGGTGCGCAGCACAACACCTGGCTAAGTTTTGTATTTTTAGTAGAGATGGGGTTTCACCTCGTTAGCCAGGCTGGTCTTGAACTCCTGATTGCAGGTGATCCACCCACCCAGGCCTTCCAAACTGCTGGGATTACAGGCGTGAGCCACTGTGCCCAGCCCATCTGTGATTTTTAAAAGAGAAGATGCATTGTTAAAAAAAATTGTGATATGAATCTAAAATATTCAGATCATTGGGACTTGGGGTTATAGGGAGATAAGTGAGGAGGCAAACATGTGATAAACTGTTTCTTTTATAGGGTGTATGTAAAAATCATGATGTATTCTGGAAAGTGATTCAAATTCAAATGCAATGTTTAAAATCACAGGCTGGGCGAGGTGGCTTACACCTGTAACCCCAGCACTTTAGGAGGCTGAGGCAGGAGGATCGCTTGAACCCAGAAGTTCAAGACCAGGCAGGGTGACATAGTGAGACCCTGTCTCTACAAATTTTTTTGTTTGTTTTTTTGAGACAGAGTCTCACTCTGTCACCCAGGCTGGAGTGCAGTGGCTGGGTGACAGTGCTCACTGCAAGCTCCGCCTCCCAGGTTCAGGCCATTCTCCTGCCTCAGCCTCCGGAGTAGCTGGGATTACAGGTGCCCGCCACCACATCCAGCTAATTTTTTTTTTTGTATTTTTAGTAGAGACGAGGTTTCACCATGCTAGACAGGATGTTCTTGATCTCCTGACCTCGTGATCTGCCTGCCTCGGCCTCCCAATGTGCTGGGATTACAGGCATGAGCCACTGCACCCAGCCAAAAATTTTTAAAATTACCCAGGAGTAGTGGCATGCGTCTGTACTCCCAGCTACTCGGGAGGCTGAGGTGAGAGGATCACTTGAACCTGTGAGGTTGAATCTGCAGTGAGCCATGATTATACCACTGTACTCTAGCCTGGGTGACACCCTTTCTCAAAAAAAATCACAGATAACCAGTAACTAGCAAGTAAAATATGGAAGAAAGATAATCACTAGAGCAAAGTTAGAAAAAAGAAAAAGCAAAAAAGTGTAAAATTAGGAAAATGAAAACATACTAATAGAAAAATACGATGATAAAGTTTGACCAAATGCCATATTTATAAAAATAAATGTGAATAATTTAGATTTGAATTAAAAGAGGAATATTCTCAAATTACATCAAAAGTAAAATTTAAATATAAGCTGTTTACAAGGGACCCAACTAAAGCAAAATAACTGATAAATTTTAGCAATAAACTGATGGCAAAAATATGCCATGTAAGTAATTCATAATTTTTTTTAAAACCTGGCTAGGCACGCTGGCTCACGCCTGTAATCCCAGCACTTTGGGAGGCTGAGGTGGGCGGATCACCAGGTCAGGAGATCGAATCTATCCAGGCTAACACGGTGAAACCCCATCTCTACTAAAAATACAAAATATTAGCTGGGCATGGTGGCACGCGCCTGTAGTCCCAGCTACTCGGGAGGTTGAGGCAGGAGAATCCCTTGAACCCAGGAGGCGGAGGTTGCAGCGAGCTATATTGCACCACTGCACTCCAGCCTGGCGACGGAGACTCCATCTCCAAAAAAAAAAAAAAAAAAAAAAAAAATCCATGTCTCCATCCCATCATTATTGTTCATCCCATCATCTTGCTCCTGTATGACTGCTACGTGAGCCTAATTGTAATAATTCTTTTTGCCTTTAGTCTTATTTTTCTCTTGTTCACCTCCCACACTGTTCAGATTAACCTTTCTAAAATGCATTTTTGTCTGTTAGTCCTCTGCTTGAAAGTGTAGTAAATTCACATTGCTTTTAGGATAAAGTCCAAACTCCTTAATATGGCCAAGGCCTTGCATCATCTGTCCTTTACAGCATCTATGGCCTCATTTCCTGTCATGCCCTAGTTTGTACTTTCTAATTCAGCACCTTTCTCCTCGACTTTCACTTCTTCCAGTACATATTCTCTGTCATCTGGGCCCCTCAGCCTGCTGTTCCCTCTGTTTAGAACACTGTTTCTACTGCGCTTGTAATTTCAGGCTGATGTTCCTTTTATGACTAAGAAAAGATATTCAAATAAAACTATCTACTGAGAGCAAAAATAACCCCTGAGTTACCTGGAGTTTACAGAGGCTAGAAAGACTAGAATGCACTGTGGCCACAGTGCTCATGTTTTTCAAGAGGGTACCAGTGCTGTGACTTTTCTAATAATATCCTCATCATTTCCTCAGTAACAGGATTAGTATTAAATCCCAGAGGAAAGTTGCAAGAACCCATTTGCTCAAGTTATGTAAAATTCAGACTCAACAAACTCCCCCCATTTATAACACTGTATGAACCTGGTAACAGCACATTCAAGATAGCAAAAACATGCAAGTAAGTGGCTTCTAGCTTCAATGCCACAGATATTTTTTAAATAGTTATTTTAAAATGATAATTTGTAGGTAGTATATTTAATTTAAGGAAGTCTAATTAGACTTGAAATCATCAGAAGGAGCGTGTAATACATCTGATGGTTTAGTTCAACTCAACTTTTAAATCAATATTTTCAAATCAAATTTTATTCTAATGTGTTTGAATTCTGCAAAATTTTTTCAGGTATGAAAACTTGGAACTTTTAAAAAAATTTTTCTTGAAGTTCTGGTATACATGTGCAGAACGTGCAGTTTTGTTACATAGGTATACATGTGCCATGGTGGTTTGCTGCACCCATCAACTTGTCATCTAGGTCTTAAGCCCCACATGCATTAGGTATTTGTCCTAATGCTTTCCCTCCCGTAGCCCCCCACCCCCAATAGGCCCTGGTGTGTGATGTTCCCCTCACTGTGTCCATGGGTTCTCATTGTTCAACTCCCATTTATGGGTGAGAACATGCAGTGTTGGTTTTCTGTTCCTGTGCTAGTTTGCTGAGGATGATGGTTTCCAGTTGCATCCATGTCTCTGCGAAGGACATGAACTCATTCTTCACTGGTCATCAGAGAAATGCAAATCAAAACCACAATGAGATACCATCTCACACCAGTTACAAGAGCAATCATTAAAAAGGCAGGAAACAACAGGTGCTGGAAAGGCTGTGGAGAAATAGGAATGCTTTTACATTGTTGGTGGGAGTGTAAATTAGTTTAACCATTGTGAAAGACAGTGTGATGATTCCTCAAGGATCTAGAACCAGAAATACCATTTGACCCAGCAATCCCATTACTGGGTATATACCCAAAGGATTATAAATCATGCTACTATAAAGACACATTCAGACGTATGTTTATTGTGGAACATTATTTTTTTAAAATGCTTTAAAGGCTCTTAAGTAAAATGTTTTTTCTTAGTGTGATGTTTGTTGTAGGGGCTTATGAATTGTTTGTTGCTCCTTTACTAATTAAGCAAAGGTTTGTAAGGTTTTAGAGGCAGTTCCTTTCTTTTATTTTTATTCCAGAATTTTAGCAATTGTTAGGTTCTCATCTATCACATCTCAAAAGTTAGTTTTCACTCCAAAACTGAGAGGTTCAAATAGGATTTAAACTGTCAAAAAAATTGTGTCTACTCTGGTATTTTTTGCATCATGACAGTAATTTGACTCTGCAGCTTAAGAATATGGAGAATATAAAAAAAGGATATGGAGAATATGGAAGTGACAAGAATTATGGGGTTCAGACATCTACTCTGATACAAATTATTTACCAGCTGGCCCAGGAAAGGTGAGCCATTGCTTGTCCCATGGAGCCTCAAGCATGTGTTCTTTGGAAGAGAATATGTAAAGCCTGAAGGAAATCTGCAGATGTGCTTTATTTAATTCCTTGTTATATTTATGTACCTAAGAACACTTCGGACAAAAGCAAGCTAGGATTCTGGTTCAGATGGCAGAGTGAGTGTGAAAAGCTTTGCTGTGCATTGGTCCTTGTTGCAAACAGGCTGATGCCTAGGCCGGCCCTGTCAGCAATCCAAGCCCAGCTCTGGGCTTTTCCTTGGTGAGGACAGTGGGGAGCAGTGCAATCCCTGTGGGCATAGGAACAATAGGCCACAGCCCACTGTGGTGCTCTAGAGAAGCAATTTGGAGCCTGAACCTAGCCCCATCATTTAGACATACACCATGAATCAGAGGGCATTTGTGCTATTATCAGCCCCCACTCCTGTAACAGGTCAGCCAGGTCACTATATTTCCCATTCTTTTTTTTTTTTTCTCTTAAAACATACTTAGTGGCTGGGCGCGGTGGCTCACGCTTGTAATCCCAGCACTTTGGGAGGCCGAGGCAGGCGGATCACAAGGTCAGGAGATCGAGACCACAGTGAAACCCCGTCTCTACTAAAAATACAAAAAATTAGCCGGGTGTGGTGGCGGGCGCCTGTAGTCCCAGCTACTCGGAGACGCTGAGGCAGGAGAATGGCGTGAACCCGGGAGGCGGAGCTTGCAGTGAGCCGAGATTGCGCCATTGCACTCCAGCCTGGGCGACAGAGCGAGACTCTGTCTCAAAAAAAAAAAAAAAAAAAAAAAAAAAAAATAGTTGACAAACAAAAATTTGTCAAGGAGTACAGTGTAATAACTTGATATAAGTATACACTGTGTAATAAAGCACAGTGAAAAACATCAGTGAAGAAAGCTGTAAAACCTCTTATGGCCTCAGATCATGCAGCATCTGCACCTGTTAATTCCCTGCCGGTCTCCTTCCTTGGTGTGAGTCTGGCCTCCACCATTTCCACACTGTGTGATCCAGGATCCATCATTTAGTTTCTTTAAGCTCCACTTTACTCATCTGTGTTATGGTTAATCAGAACGGCTTTTGCTAAGTGATGATGAAGTGAGATATGCTCATGTATGCAAAGTGCTTAGAGCAGGGCCTAAAGGGTAGTAAGAGCCCAATGAATGTTAAGCGCAGGGTTTAACACCCTTTGTAGAGGCCCAGCTCAATATCCTGCAATGTTCTGAGCAGGTTCCTTAGCGTATTCTTTATGTCAGTTAAGTCCAAAACATAAGGGAACTAACTATGTCAGTGGCAAGTCCAGACAAGAAGGACAGAGATTTGTGAATTCCTAGGCACCAACTGGATTCTGACAACCAGACAAGTGAGAACAGGAGGACTCAGCTACTTTCTTTTTCTTGAGGACCGGAAATCAGGAAAGATCTCTCTAAAACAGTAGCATTCAAATGCCTGTGCAGAATGAGGACTCCTTAAAGGGTGAGGTGATTTGCTCAGAAACATGCAGCTAGGAGATGGGTAAAAGAGGTCTCCTGACTCCCATTTTGATGTTTCTTGTTTTGATCAAACTGCCTCTATTAGAGTCTTCTTGGAATCTCCAGAAAATACTTTGTACAGAGCGTAGATACAACTGATCACAATAAGAAATCATCTGGAACCACATTCTTCCATTAAAAAAAATTTGAATGGCTGCTATGTTTAAGGCTCTGTGCTGGGCACTTAAAGACCCAGCATCTTTCTGTTAACCATCTCTTCTTTGGGCCAACAGCCTCCTAGTCAGACAGGTCTAAAACTCCAGCATCATCTTTGACACCTATATTGTCTCATCCTCTGTCTCTTCTACTAGCATTATTCGTTCACTATACATTTAGATTGTGGTAGCAACCTTTCAATTTGGCCCCTGCCTATAGGCTTGACATTGGTCACTAGGAGGGTCCCTAGTTTGGAGTTAATATAGGGTATATATAACTTTGGAGTTAAGGGTAAAATCTCAACTGAAGATTTAAGACTATTTCCCAAATGGGATCGATTTCTTAATTTCTGTTTATTTATAAATAATCAGTAAAAAGCATCTGGGATTCTATCACCCAGAAATAACCAATACCAGCCACTACCAGCAACCTCTATATCTTTACATATTTCACATATGTGATTTAAAAAAAAAAATCACATGCATAATTTGAAATCATTTGCACATATATCATGAGCATTTTCATAAAAATAAATAAATCATTTTAATTGATGCATTACATGCTATTGTGTCACTAATCCTTAATTTAATGAATCCTCCATTGATATTTTTTATATTAATACTTTTTTTTACTATTATAATCACAGTAAATTGCTAAATACACAGATCTTCATGAATTTGTTGGAGTACTTTCATCAAACAAATTATTGTAGAGGAAATTGCTAGATCAAAGAATGCTTAATTTTAAGGCTTTTGATGAGTATTGTCAAATTGCCCTCTGGAAATTTTATGCCAATTTACACTGTGTTTCCTCTTTCTCTACAGTGTCATCCTGGTTATTAATATTTGTTAACGTCTTTGCCAGTCTGAAAGGGAAAAATGATATTATTATGTTAATTTGTATTTTATTGATTACAATGAGACTGAAATATTTTGCATATCAAAGGCCATTTATAGTTCCTATTTTGTGAGTTATCCATTCGTATCTTGTAACTATACTTTCACTGATTTATATTATTTGTCTGTATTAATTCTGTCATATATAGTGAATATTTTCCCATTTGATGTTTTTTTACTAATTATTGTAATAAACATTAAAATTTTTGATTTCATCAAATCTGTCACACTTTTTATTTGCAACTTCTGAACTTAATTCTTTTCTTGGAAAAGCTTTTCTTATTCCAAGCCTAGCAAATATTCAGCAATATTTTATTCAAGCACTTTTAAGGTTTCATTTGTTACCTTAAGATCTGATCAATGTTGAATTTATTTTGATATACAGTATAAGAAAAAGTAACTGTGTTGTGGCTTGCATTTTCTCTAATTTACGATAAATCCATCTTTTCCCTCTACATACATGAATCTACTGAGGATCTTTGATGTGAAGAGGTTAGATGCAGAGATGCCAGGGAAGTCCAGGTGCAAAGTAATGATAAAGCTGCTAGTAGCAATGAAAAGGAAAAGGATTAGTGCAAGGAATCTTGTATGAATGCATAGATGAATAATACATAAGTCTTGTCTCCTCTTTGAAATATGAGGTAACAAGGAGAAACTACATATTTTTTGAATTTGATGACTGGGGAAAATTATCATGTACAAAAATAGGGAAAGCAGGAGGAGTTGGCTGTGAAGTAGAAGATGATGATCAATTTAATCATTAGGATTTTGAGTTTGTGGTCCCAATAGAGTATCTGTGTTGTGGTGGGGAGAGAGGGAGGGAGGGAAGAAGGGGGAGAGAGAGAGAGAGAGAGAGAGAGAGAGAGAAAAGGAGGGAGCAGATTAAGTCTAGATTCAGCTAACTTTTGTTACATATCTACTGTAACTACTTTACTCTAATAGGCAACACTGCATTTTCCTGGATGGTTCGTCAACACTTGAGAGATTTTACTCTTTCTCAAAAGAGTAAAGCAATAGCCAGCATCTCCACAGAATCTCAGAATGGCACATCATCTTCTCCCGGGCCCTCTTCCCTGCCCCCTTTTCTTTCCTCCTACCCAGCCTTGGATCCTCACATCTCAGGCTCCTCATCACCCTCCTCCTAGAGTTAGAGAGGCAGTGGAATTCTCATCCTAGCAGCCCTGCTGGGGGAAGGTAGAGAGCATGGGAAGGGAAGGAAGGTAGGGGAAGAGGCTTCTGCAGAACCTTAACTCTTGTGCTACTTTCCCTCAGCTTCTGCCAGGCTTATTGCTAGTCCAAGCAGAGACCAAGGAAAAGGTCTCTTACCCTTACCCCTTCCCGATAGAACACCCCGGCCTGCCTCTTACAGCTTACCTCTAATGTTTTTTCAGAGGCTGGGTGAGCCCAGCAGAAGCTCAGAGCAGTCACAGACATGGGGACAAATGCTGCCTTTCAGAACTGCAGCAGTAACAAGAAAAACGTTTCTACTGTCCGCTATGGAAATGTGTGAGCTGTAGGGGTTTAGGGTCAAAGAGAAGTCTGTGAACATTTATTATTAGTTAAGACAACTTTGTGTCCAGGGGACAGTCTCCACGTTCCAGATCATTGACTTGCAAACAGACAGTGGGACCAGAACTCCTGTATGTTGGAAATGGGCTGCACTGATTTCCTCCAGTCATGCATAAAGAAAATCCGTTATTGGAGACGTATGCAACTTCTATATTTTGTCACATAGGTAGATATAAAAACATTTTCCAGCAAGGATTTCCCAAACACTTCAAATCAAAGACTCTAAAAGTTACACACTAATCATGGTAGAGTCTGGTTATTAAAAATAAAAGCTTTATACTTTTATATTGTTTAAAATATATTTTAGCATACCCTAGACTATTTTGTCTGTTTGGCAGCTCTTTGAGGTATAATTTTCCTCATTTTCCAGATGAAAAATTTAAGGCTAGAGGGGTCAAGCCACTTGACTGATATCACAGGTCAGAGCACACAAAGGACTCAAGCTCAGACTGAGTTTCCCAATCTATTCCTCTTCCTAGTACATCACCACTGCTTCCACAGGCTTTGAGCGTCTGCTTTTTGAGACCATACTTTATTTTTGGTAAGCAAAATCTTTACCTGCAAGAACATGCATTTTTTCAGGATCAGCATGATTTATTCTTACTTGGTTTGCGGGTGTCTACTAATGTGCTCTATTATACATGTCTAAAGTGTGGACCGATAGGAATTATCAGGAGTCAGTTACAGGTTTAATGAAGTGATCATACCAACAGCCTTCTTTTGATAAATTTAACAATTTAATATATAGGAAAATATGAATATGTCAGGAGATAAAGGCTTAACAGATTGTGTTTTAACACCTAATTAAATAAAGCAGAGCAGAGAATTGTATTCTTAGATTAAAGCTAATAGAGTTGCTATTTTGAGCCTGTGAACACTTGAGAATTATCTGTGATTTGTGATAAATAAAAGATAGTCCAAAATTTTAAGAAGATATTTCAACCTTTCTTCATAAAATGACTACTCCCTAATACAAGCAACATTAATTAGAATTTCCTTTCAATTTGCTCCTTTATTATAGTTAACTCTAAACTCTGCATTTGAAAGATGTCTAAGGAAAGCTAGTAGCTACTTTTGCCAAAGCAAATAAGTGAAATACTATTTGTAACTTTCACATGAAATATGACATGATAAGAATAAAAATGGTTAAAAGTGGCTCTTTCTAAAGAGGAAAGACAATAAAAATGAAATAAAAAGCTTTTAGGAGAAACCCAGAGATGGACCTGAGAGCTCTCTGTACTCTTGCCTAAATATGAGAAAGCTGTAGTCACGTAGCATCCCCAGCCGAGGGTGAGGCAGAGGTGGGCAGGAGAGTGCTGGAGTCTGACTGGCTCATTGACTATCCTTCTCCTGATGCCACATCTAGTGTGGCTGGCAAACAAGACTGCCTTTCAGTGAGGAGCAGAAGCTGCAGGTTCGTAGGTGTCCAGGTGCCTGAGTGGCCAACACGCCCAAGCAAAGAAAGTAAGCTTGTGCTTTTATGGACACTAGGTAAATGCCTTCAGTTTAAATTTTTTGTTAACTATTTTAGCTCATTTTATTGTTATCTTCCAGGTGTCTAAATCTCCAGTCTGTTTGTTGTACTGGTAATTTAACTCTGTAATGGAATAGTTTGCTGCCAACTATTTATATTAAGTAATTTAAAAATATTTGTAATATTATTGACAAACTATTAAGTTATTGGCAAAAAAAAAAGCAAGCTTGAGGGAATAAAACATTTTTGGTTTAGGCTACAGAATAAGACCTTCTGGAAACTGTCTCTATTAGGATAGTTTCTGCAAAGGCCTAAGAGATACTTATTTAGTTATTAAAAATTAAAGATGATCTTTTCCCTTCTCTAATTTTTCCTGTCTTACCAGACATGGAAGTTCCAGTTATTTATAAAATGTTTATATTTTTAGAGCAAGCTGGCTTGGAAGAGTAGGCTAAATCTGTCACTTTCCCAGGAGCCTAAAATCCCCAAGTTCTGACATCAGTGGCCTCTTTATCGCTGGTGGATGCACCACTTAGTTGCAGGTGGAGTCACTCTTGAGCACTGAATTAACACTTTTCTATTCAATCTTGTTCACCAAAGAATGCTAGAACAATACATCCAGGGCAGAGCTGAAAATTTTGGGGCACCTATTTGAGATTTTAAAATGCTTAAATTTCTGAAATACTAATACATCAAATAATATGAAAGAAAATGGAGAAGAATAATATGGTTCCTTCTCATGGTTCCTTATTTTGATCCGAATAATAAAAAAATTCATTTGGCATGTTTCCAAGCATGACAAATCAATAGAGTATAAAGTGAAGAGAAATAAGAAGTTGAAATCTATACCAGTTGAAAAATTCAGCATTTTATGTCCAAATGAGTATTTCAGATACATATCATATTTGTTAATGAAAAGTCTAAGTGGTGAATGCTGGCAAATAACATTCAGTTTTAGGATTACCATAAGGAAGACGAATATGCTATTTATTTACATGTGAGAACAGTTTATTTTCACTTTCAGCAAAATGTTGCACTCTTAAATTCTGATAAATCTTCCATCATTTTGGTAACATTTACATATTCAGAAGATACTTTGGGCTGAATAATTAGTGTAATTATTGTGTGTATTGACTGAAACAGCCTCACTTTATAAGGAGACAAAGGTGTAGAATTATATTTGTTTTTCTTGTGGATTATATATTATCATATTAATACTACACATACATACAGTACTCTATTTTTTAATGCAAATAATTAATTCAAGAATTCTTCACCTGAGACCTTTCTTACTTCATATGGCCAGAGTCAGGGCGATAAATTTATAAGGCTGAGTCTCAATGGGAAAAGAAAATGGGAATTAACAACTCAAAAATTAGCTGATTCTGACCTCTTCTCATACCTATTTGCTTTTCAAGTTTTTGGGAAATTTAGTAAAATGTAGATTTATATCCTTCGCAATCTATGAATACAATATTCTCAATTTTATGCTTTGTTTTACAGAGTAATCAAGGAAGCATGTTGAGCAAAGTGTACAAATTCAACAGCTGGGAAGGTATTATGGGGAGGTCTTGTGACATTTTCTTCAGGTTTCCTTGAAAAGAACTGAAAACTGATGAAACTTTTAGACCAAATATTCCTTTGAATACATGAATAGAATTCGTTTGCTGAGAGGCATGTGTTGAAACGTGATATCTAGTGCATGGTTATTTTTCACTTTCTAAATTAAACTGACAGAGAGTTTGAGAAATAAGTTTAAGAAATAGACATGGCTTTTGATCGAAAGCACAATTTTCCATCTAAATGTTGGTCCGTGTTCATCTTTATCTCAGTTAATAGCAACCTTGTTCTGCAGCAGTTGTTCGTTGATTGTTATGGTCTGTCGACAGCTCCAGCCCGTGCCATCTTCCCAATGTACCAACTTCTCTTTCCCTGGTCAGGTTGCGCTGTTGCCTTTGTATGTCTTCCCACCGCATAGATGTTAGTTTCATTATGAGAATATTGAAAAACAGTCTTCCGGTCATAAACCCAGTGGCTTCCTTTTCTCTGTCACTTCCAAACCGCTGGACCATTGCTGGGCACCATGTCTTACCCACCCATGAGAGTTAGGAATAAACACAAACGATTTCAATTCAGTTCGGCAAACAGTTATTGTGCATCTACTTTATGCCAGGAAATGCAGTAGGTGCTGGAGTACAAAGTGAAGAAGATAATTTGCTTGGTCTCAAGGGGGAACTCCTGGTCTAATACCCAGGCTCCTATAATCCCTCAGCATTATCCTCTCCACTTTGCCTGTTCCCCTGTTGCTCATTACCTGTGCAACCTCTCCTCCCTCTCTGGCTCAATTCCTGCTTTTCTTCCCTCTGTTCCTTTATCCTGCTAGTGTCTTCCTTTTCAACCATAGCCAAAAGTCCATCTTCAAATGCTTAGCGATACAACTTATACCTCAACTATCTGGAAAGGCTTTCTGAACTAAGTAGGAGAAGTTGTAAATATTTAACTTTTTATTTTTCTAAATTATCTGATTATAAGCAACAATAAAACAAAGATCCCATATTATTATCTGCAGAGTTAATTTGGGGACAACAGGGACCTCTTAGTTTTTTTGATTAATTTTAAACTTACTTGTAATTAATTGGTAGTATATGTTACAAACCATTAAAAGTTACTTAACAGTAATCACTTTTGAAAATAGGAGGAAAATAAACATTTTTATGGCAGATTTGTTTGCCTTAAGAATTATTTTGAAAGAAGTATTAGAATCAAGGCTTAGAAAAACGGTAGAGTGCTTGGCCGGGTGCAGTGGCTCACGCCTGTAATCCCAGCACTTTGGGAAACCGAGGTGGGTGGATCACGAGGTGTCAGGAGTTCGAGACCAGCCTGCCCAATATGGTGAAACCCTGTCTCTACTAAAAGTACAAAAATTAGCTGGGTGTGGTGGCGCATGCCTGTAGTCCCAGCTACGCAGGAGGCTGAGGAAAATCACTTGAACCCGGGAGGCGGAGGTTGCAGTGAGCCGAGACTGTGCCACTGCACTGCAGGCTGGGTGACAGAGTGAGACTCCATCTCAAAAAAACAAAAAACAAACAAACCCCAAAACAAAGAGTGCTCATATTTTTACCTAAATTAAAAAAAAATGAGATTTTTCTTTCACCTATCCCCCAAAACACCAAGAATTCATATAGCCTTATTTCCAAGAAATTGGAATACTGGATCTATGAAAACAAAAATACAGAACATGGAAAATGTTGCAAAACTAAAGTATTTCTCTAGATCATTCAAATTAATTAAGACAATAATTTTATTTCTTAGAAACATTCACATATACCCAGGCCTGATTACTTCCCCAAATTCTCCCTCTTTCCATTCCTTTTTCTCCCTCCTCACCCGTCACTCCCTCCCAAAAAACTCACTGTGGCTCCACTTTCCAGAGACTAGAAAAATTGAACCCTGGCTGTTGAAAAAAGGACTATTTTTAACATCTCTAAAGGTTTCCTAAACCTTCTCTTTATCTCTTTTAATTAAAATTTCTTTTCTAAACAACTCTACCATCTAACTGAATCCCAGTGTTTTTTGTTCTTTTCTGCCCCCCCACTGTTGCTACAATACTATATTTTCTATTGTTTATTTAAAGCATGCAGTATTTCAATTATATTTGGATTAAATAAGGTTTTTGTAAGCTGGTCTTGAAACTTAATCACCATCTGTAGCAAAGTGTTATGAAGAAATATGTTCTAAGACTAACAAATTACTGTCTACAATACAGCCTGTTGTAAACTGAAAAGTGTTTCTAATAACATAGATTTTCATGTGTGGGTTTTGTACCCAGCTTTGTTAAATTATAGTTTTACCCAGAATGTTGCTTTTCAGGATCTTTTTTAATTTAGAGCTTATATTATTTAATTGGTAGTAAGCCATTTCTTCTTCAGCATATGAAGGACACAATTATTGACATTCTAGCTTGTAAGTCAATTTTGATAGTTCCTGATAATTGGATTAAACATTACTATGTTAAATAAGTGACCCAGTGCTTTGGTCATTAAAATTCCCAAATTAGATTACTGTTTGCTTCCTGATTGGACAGCAGTTGGCCTGCTAAATCTAAACTTAATTAGAGATATTACACTTGTCAATATATCAAACTTTCAATATGCTGCATTCCATTAACTCACTCACTATAACTCTTTGCCCTCTAGCATTTTTTTCAGGGCATCCTTTACTTCTGTGTTTCTCAGGCTATAGATAAGAGGGTTAAGCATGGGAATTACAAGACTATAAAACACAGAGACTACTTTGTTTTGTTTCCATGAATTCCCCGCTTTTGGTTGCTGCAGGTACATGAAAAACAGTGTTCCATAAAAGACGGTGACGACAGTGAGGTGGGAGGCACAGGTGGAAAATGCTTTGCACTTGCCCTCAGAAGACTGGATTTTTATAATGGAAAAGAGGATGCAAATGTAGGAGATGAAGATGGTAAGGAGGGACCCAGTGAGATTTACTGCAGAGAAGATCACGAGCTGCTTTTCTTTGTTGTGGGTGTCAGAGCAGGAGAGGGTCAGGAGAGGGGGGTCAGCACAGTAGAAGTGGTGGATGACGTTGGAGTCGCAGAAAGACAGCTGAAATGTCAGAGCTGTCTGTATCACAGAGTTTAGGAAGCCATAGGTATAGACCCCTATCACTAACTCCCTGCAGACCCGCTGCGTCATAATAGCTGTGTAAATCGGGGTTGCAGATGGCCATGTAGCGGTCGTAGGCCATTGTGGCCAAGAGGAAGCATTCTGTAGTGGCAAAAGCACCGGAGAAGTACAGCTGAGCAAAACAGCCTGAAAAGGAGATGGTTTTTTTCTTCACCAATAAATTTTGCAGCATCTTGGGCCCAATGGAAGATGAGTAACACAGATCAATGAATGCCAGGTGACTGAGGAAATAGTACATGGGGGTGTGGAGCCGCGAGTCTGCTCTGATCAGCAGGATCATGCCAAGGTTTCCCACCAGGGTGATGAGATAAATGACGAGGAATACCACAAAGAGGGGGAGCTGCAGCTCAGGACGATCTGTGAATCCCATGAGGACAAATTCGGTCACTGTGGTACGATTGCCTTTTGCCATGTTCTCTCGCCTGCTGCAAAAATAAGAAATGATTAGATACTTAAAACCAAACGCTTCTTACCTCTTTGTTGCATTACCGTATGAAAAAAATGTGGCTTTACATTTCCAATAGTTAAAGGCTGTCATTAGCTATGGGACTTTATTCTGCTAAAACAGACTTGGCAAGACTGAACTCATTTCTTTTTGGAATCAGGAGAACGATTTTCCCAGGACAGAACCTATTTTTATGTTAACAGTGTTAGTGTTTTCAGTTCAACTCGACAGATACTTCCGGGCTTTATGTGGGGCCAGATAGCATGCTTGGTGCTGGGCTGGAGATGGGTATGACAATGACATTGTCTTTGTTCTTATGGAGTCTAGTGAAGGGTTCGTAAAACATTCCCAGGGGGAAGTGAGCCAAGTATTTTTGGAGCTGCAGAGTGCTGTAGGAGTTCACAGGAGGGAGAGATTGAATGTGGATGATGGAAATGGAAAAGCTTCATTCATTCATTCTTGTTCACTGATTAAACACATATTGCCCCTCTTCAATGTGCCAGATGCTATGCTAAATGAAGGTGACACAAAAATGAATAAAACGTATGCCTGCCTTCAATGAACGCACAGACTGGTAGGAGAAACATACATGTAAGTAACTAGTTACAATTCACTGTGAGTAATGCTCTGAAAGAGAGGAATCTCCTAACTCAACCGTGTGTGGGGGTGGAGGATCAGCAGTCTTAGGCAACACTGAATTGTCCTAAATTTTAGGCTGGATATTTAAAATTATAAATGTAATATATCCACTTGGTGAAATTATCAATAGGACAGAGTGATATAAATGAAAAAACAGTTTTTCTCCTCTACCTCCAATATAATTGATGGTATCCAATGTTAACAGTTCCTTTAGTATTCTTCTAAAAATGCTTAGGTATAAACAAGTATCAATACACACAAAACACACACACACATACTTTTCTACGTAAATGAAATCATACAGTTTTGCACCTTTTCTCTTTTTACACTTAAGAAATATTTCCATGATAAGAACACATGGATACATAGAGGGGAACAACACACATTGGGGCTTATTGGAGGGTGGAGGGTGGGAGGAGGGAGAAGATCAGGAAAAGTAACAAATGAATACTAGGCTTAATACCTGGGTGATGAAATAATCTGTACAACAGCCCCCTATGACACACATTTACCTATGTAACAAAACTGCACATCCTGCACAGGTACCCCTGAACTTAAAATAAAAGTTAAAGAAGTATTTCCAAAGCAGTTCATAGAAATCCATGACATTTTCATAACTGTATCATAATTTATTAATAAGTTCTCACTTAATGGATATTTAAATGTTTACAATTTTTTTTCTATCTCAAATAAAGCTTGCGCTCATATGTCTTAAGCATGTATGTGGATTAAAGATAAACCACTAGATCAGGCATGGTGGCTCAAGCCTGTAATCCCAGCACTTTGAGAGGCCGAAGTGGGCGGATCACGAGGTCAGGAGATCAAGACCATCCTGGCCAACATGGTGAAACCCCATCTCTACTTAAAAAAAAAAAAAAAAAAAAAATTAGCTGGGTGTGGTGACACGTGCCTGTAATCCCACTGTAATCCCAGCCACTCCGGAGGCTCAAGCCTGAGAATCGCTTGAACCCAGGAGACAGAGGTTGCAGTGAGCTGAGATTGCACCACTGCACTCCAGCCTGGCGACACAGCGAGACTCCATCTCAAAAGAAAAAAAAAAAAAGAAAAAGATAAACCACTAGAAGTGAAGTTTGGGTCAAAATGTATATATTCATTTTACTTTTTTGATGGTGATTGACAAATTGACCTCCAAGTAAATTTCACCAAGTCAAACTCGCTTCTAACAATGTTGTGCAAGAACACTGATTTTCTCATACTTTTATCCAAAGTTTTCTTAAGTTTTAAGCCATTGCCACTGTGATAGTGGACATTGGTAACACCTGCAGTTTTTTGTGTTTTTATGAGTAGGGTTTAGCATTTTTCAAACAATTATTTGCATGTATATTTTTTCCCTATAAACTGTCAGTTCATTTCCTTTGTGAATTTTTCTATTAGGTTGACTGATTTTCTAGAACATTTTATTTCTAGGAGGTCTTTGTTTATTAAGGAAACCAGCTCTTTGTCTGATGCATGTATTGCAAATTACTTTTCAGTTTGTCAGTTGTCCCTTAATATTGGTGTGATAATTACTTTGTGTGCTATGCAGTGAGGTTTGCATTGTTTGATTTCAAATTTATCAATCCTTTTCCTTTTGAATTCTCCTTTTGAATTTTGCAATATGGTTAAATGAAACTTCTTCGATTTAAAATTATTTAAAAAATTATCTCCTGTTTTATTCCAGAGACTTACTTCATTTCAATTTTATATTACAAACTTTGATTTTCCTGGAAATTTAATTTCGATATAAGGAATGAGGCAATCAACTACAGTTATGCATCGTATAAAGACAGGAATACATTCTGAGAAATGCATTGTTCAGTGATTCTGTCATCATGTAAACATCATAGAGTGTACTTACACAAACTGAAATGGTATAGCCTACTATGCACCTAGGCTATATGGCATAGCTTATTGCTCCTAGGCTACAAACCTGTACAGCATGTTACTGTACTGAATATTGTAGGCAATTGTAACACAATGGTATTTGTGTATCTAATCATATGTAAACAAAGAAAAGGTACAGTAAACACAGTATTATAATATTATGGGACCACCATTGTAAGCCGTCTGTTGTTGACTGAAATGTCATTATGTACTGCATGACTGTATTTTTATTTATTTCTTCAAATGGCTAGCCAGGTGTTCTAATGCAGCTTACTGGTGAAATTGTTTTCCTGCTGGTTTTGTTGATTTAAAATTCCAGACTTATCCTATACTAATACTAAAACATCCTGAAGTACTTGAGTCAATGTATGATTTCTTTTTTTGTAGTCTTTTCTAGAACCAGGACCACACATTTAAATTAAATAGTTAAATAATTCATTTTTATTATCTAGTAGCATTTTTTCTGGCCATTCTCACACGTACATTTTCCAGATGCACTCTTAACATTATTATATCAAGTTCCAAAAAAATCCTGTTTGTACTCGGAATGCTATTGCATTAAATTGATTTGTCAATTTAAGGGAAAATTGATATTTTTACAACTGAATCTTCATTTCTGTAAATATAGTATTTATTTTATTGATTAAATAATTTCCTAAATAGAGTTTGAGTTTTCTTTAAACTTTACAGGTATACATCCTATTTATTTCTTTAAATTCTAGTCACAGGTATTTTATCTTTTTGTTACTATTGCAAATTAAATCTTTAAAAAAGTTTTTTTTGTGGTCTATTCAAGTATTACTTGCGTATAGCAAAACTACTGATTTTTATAAATTAATTTTATAACTGTCTTCCTTACAATAGTTTCCAACCCTTTAAAAATAGTTTTCTGGTTGATTCTCTTGGGTTTCTTAACTGCATAATCATACAATATGAAAGGATGTGAATTTCATTTCTCATTTCTCTAACGTATTCTTGTTCCTTTTTCTTCTCTACTTGTATTGGTTAGTACTTCCAGAGCAATGTTAATATGTAGTAACAGTGGTGGCAATTTTTACCTTTTATCCTCTTGAAGGATGCTTCAGAAGTACAAGGAAATTCTCAGACATTCTAGACAGAGGGACTAGCCTGTGCAAAGTTACCGAGGTTTGAGGAAATCCAGGCATTAAAGAACTACAAATATTTGGTGTGGTTAGAAAGCAGGCTTCCTAGGGGCAAACCTGCCTTTGGCATTGGCAGGGCCCAGAGCAAGAATAATAAATGAAGACCCACATACAATATGCCTAAATATTTAAAAGTTAAAAATCAAGACAACAAATTACTAAAACACATTTTATTTCCCTCCTTAACAACTATCCTTTATAATATCTGGAAGGCAGAATTCTTGGGATCCTTGGAATTCCAGGCTAGAAGGCAGTGTTGTGAGGAGGACGGGTTGCTAGCCCACATGACTGCACTTGAACGGACATGCGAGCAAGAATGTACAAGCTCTGTTTACACTCCTGCAAGTGGCCATCCCTTGGCTACACATAAGGCCTAGGTGTGAGAACCTGAGCAGCATGGTTTACCCCCTTACAAGGATGATTTGGTTAAAGAGACACTTATGGATTCTGGGAATAAGTTCGGAGCCTTTTGAGCAAGGAACCTTAGGGTCCTATTACTAGGAAGATGGTCTAGAAGGGGTAGATAGCAGGGACTGGAAGGACATATCCATTTGGCATCATAGATGCCTTGCCCCATGGAATGTGGTACAGTAGTAAGAAGCCCGGAATGGCTCTGAAGAATGGGGCCAAGGCAGAGTCCCTTTTGTTTGGATCAAAAGGTGGTACTGCTTGTGAGTTAGTAATAAGAAACATGGCTGGAAATGTGTATCTGGGCTAGATAACAGAGGGCCTGGTATCCCTCTATAAGGAGTTCGGTCTGTATCCTGCAGAGAGTCGGCAGCCTTCAAAGTGAACTGAGCTGGCCATTGGAAGATGGAAAGAACCTCAAAATGTGAAGGGTGGATTAAAGGAGAGTCTTGGGTACAGAGGACAACTGAGCAAGGGGTTCAGCCAGAACAGCCCAGAGCATGCGCTGGCGACTGTGGGCTTCCTTTTGGGTGAGAGAAAATGCCTATGAAAGAGATTCATGGTGGATAAACTACATGTGAAAAGCTTTGGATGTCAGGGGGATCCAATAACTAGTTCAGTAGTGAGCATGGACTCATTGAACACTTGAGCAGTAGAATTGACTTGACCAGCATTCAGCTTTCATGGAGGTGGTCTGGCAGTGTATGTGGATGGTGTGAAGGAAGAGAGCCATCAGGAGGGACACGGGCTGAGACATTTTCCATGTCAGACAGGATCAGGGTTTGAACTAGGGAATCATGGCAGAAATGAAGAAAGGAGATAGGCGCAAGAAGTATCTCAAAGACAGAGTTTGTCACTTGACAATTGACTGAGACTGAGTTTTCAAGTCTCAGAATAATAATGTAAGACTTAAAAGTTTAGTTTAATTTTACCTTACCTCTTTCTTAGGGAGATCTGACACAATTTAAACATACACACACAAATACACACACACACTTCTACCACAATTAATAACATGGAATTCAAAAGTAGAAGACATAATTGAGAGAAAAGAGGAAGGAAATTTCCCCACTATATTTGTTTAACAACATTGCTATGTTGTTGCTTCGAATACATTCAACATAGTAAGTCTAGGCTAGGAGTGGAGTAGGAGAAAATAGCGTTGAATTCAGCTGGAAGGATGGACAAAGGTTCATTGCACAGTCAGAGCCAGGATCCTGGTTCAGGAGCCACGGATATACAGATGATGGAATGAAGGGTGGGAACCAATGAGATCATTCAGGGAGAGAGAATAGTGACAGCAAGAGCTCAGGGACAGACCTTAGGGTAAAATATATCTTTAACGGGTGGGGAAAGGAGTCAGCAGGGAAGAAAAGGTGCCCTAAGATGTCTAAAAAGTAGTAAGGAACCTTGGAAATATGAGCATTTCTGACACTCCTGGCTTATGGTAGATGTAACCTGTTTTTGTTGTGGTCTTATCTCTCTCGATCATAGCCTAACACAAAACCAAACCTCTTCAGGCACTGCACTTAGACAGTCTTACCCATTAAAATGTTTGCTTGTAATTTTTTTTTGTTTTGAATTTTGTGCCATCGAAAGGTAGCAAAACATTCTTTTGGTTCATATTTAGAAGTGACCAAGTCTTCCACGTCCATTCGAACAGTTACCACTTCAAACTGAGACATGGAAAGGTTTAGTAACTCTGGAAGAGTCTAAAAAGCCAGTGTGGAGATTCTAGCTTTAACAGCTCTTGCCTGGCAGAAGATATTTTTTTTTACTCTGTTAGCTATTATTGATGTGATTTCACATTTGCCTCTAAAGTTTATAAGACATGGTTAAACACATTCTAATTTGGAGGTTTTTAAAAATTTCCATTGCATTAGCTAAATATTTATGTATCATTTTATCCTATGAAAATATTATTCTGCATTCCAAGGAACTTCTAATTGAATTAACTTTTAAGTTTAAGGATTACTAATAATATCAAGACTTAGTTTTTAGAATATAACTAGACCTGATGATAAATTCCAGGAAAAACAAAATAGTAAATCTCTAATTATAAATATTTGTCTTATAATTTTCTACTTAAGAGAAAATTTGTGGTCTGCTTTTAAAAAAAGCGGATTTAATTACTCTCAAACTTAATGAATCCCAATAATGAGTAGTTATCTGAATACTTTCAATATGCCAAGATTCATTCTGTTTTACATATATTATTTAGTACATAACTATTATTTTTATTATTTTCTTAAGGAGGAAACTAAGACATAGAAATGCTCAGTAGTTTGTCAGATTCCCGAAATAGATGAGGCAGGATTTAAAACCAGGTAGGCTGATTCCAGAGCCCTCTGCCTAAACTATCTCTCCATTTATGATTTGTCAGTGTTTATTTTTTCATAATTTTGTTTTCTCTATTTTTTTCTTGCAGGATTAGACTCCTGTGAGGAAATTTTAGCCATATTGGAATGAGTTCAGTAACACTTCCTCTTAATTTGTTCTGGCACATTTACAATTTATTGTGTTTAACCAGTATGTTCAACATTTGACAACTCAGTGCTGTTTTCTTCCTTACCTTTACTCTTTATGGGGAAACACTTCAAACAACTTGGAGAACCTAAGAAATATTCTTAAATCTTAGAAAGTGAAAGAACATAAACCACTTTGAGAATCTGATGAAAGCTAAGTACCCATCCCTAGGAAGACTTCACTTACATAAAATTTTGCCGGTGATTTCAGAGGCTTCCTTTGTTTGTCAGGTCCCAGCTGCAGTTTCCTCGTAGAATAATGCACTGGTTAAAAAAAAAAAATCCCAGCTTTTCAAGTAAGAGCCAACCAATATTTCCCCATTTCATCTCTGGTGGAAACAAAGCACACCTGTCCCAAAGCCCTGTCCTCTTCACAATCCTAGAACTGTAACCTTCTCTTGGCTGCCTTGTGGCTTTAGCCATGACAGCCTTAGAAGTACATACAACTTACCAAGTGCCTGTCGGACGGTTAGTCGGGATTCCCAGTGTTCTGGAAGCATCCATCTAGTGCATTTCCAGTCAGACAAACAGACTTCTTCATATCTGACTGGAGGGCTTGGTTTTTAAGCTCCACAGAAACTGTACTTATAAAGTTAAAGTGTAATGAGTCTGTTATCTCTTGTGATTCCAGAACTTCATGGGTACCTAGGGAACAGTTTATACAGGTTTCTCTGAGATACTTTATATTTGATTTAAATCACCCTTGGGAATTAAAATCCCTAAATCATCCCCGTGACTAAAGATGACTCAGGCCATGATGCTTTGGTGCCTGTTCTCAGGATGACTCCCACGTTCAGAACCTTGGGTGTGATGCTAGGAGACAGCCATCCTCCCTTTTCCATGACATCTAGAGTGGGTGGCCTTAAAGTTGTGGCTGTAAATGTTTTATGGGGGGCTAGGTAAGATTATGCAAAGATTGTATGACTAGGATGCACATATAGGACATTTTTGCTTGCAAAGAAAAGATGATCTTGGTTAGCATATTTATCCCAAAAGATACTGTGAGAGAAAAGTAGTGTTCATTTCTCCTACTGTTGTGTATTTCCCATCAAATCAAATTAAGGAGTCAGAGACCGAATGTTCTAATGGTCCTGTAGACCTCCTCCCCTTTCTCGCTTTTCCATTTCTCTCTGGATTGAAACTGGGGCAATCCATGCCTCCCGGTGTGGCTAGGGTCAGTTTCTCAATGCAGCTGGCCTTTTTCTCATGGCCACTGGGGAAAAAAAAATTAGAACCTGGTTGTACGGCCCTTAAGGTACAAGGACACTGTCCACAACCTTGGCATTCAAGTCAAGGCAGAGCTGAAGTCAAGAGCATTCTCAAATTAGAAAGTGCATTTTCTCTCCCTCAGCATTCCTGAAGTTCATTAATTCACACCAAAGAGGAGGAAACTGGAAAAAAAGGACAATATTAGGTCAGACCTGAAGGTTTGGTTTTAGTGGTCTTTCTTAGTCAACTTTGTCAGTTTAAGTAACTTGTGGAAGGTAAATCTGTGACTTTTCATTCTGGTGAGGGGGGAGAATATCTAGGCTATATCTGGTGGAGAGTGCAATGTAAGTTTGATTTGCGAATAGAAGAACTCCATGATTTTGCAAATGCTGTAGTTGCTCATCACCAGGTTACCTTAACAATAAGCCATAGGACATTTGTTTCCAGTCCCTAGGACTGTGCCTATCTTGGGTAGTGACCAAAGGGGCCGGAGTTAGGGACAGAGTCAGAGAGCCAGCTGAACTACTGCCATTTATGTCACATTTCATCACTATCATTTCACTGTCTAGTCCCAGTACAAATGGTAATGTACTTTTAAGCAAGAATTGGTTTTTCTGTGGAATTCTCATTGCATGATGAGCCAGTTCTAGGAATTGAATATCTGGGGTGAAATCCAGCCAGGCCTTCCAAAGACTGGGTTTGCAGAAAGCAGATGACATTGCGGATTTTGTCTGGGTGAATGCCCAGAAGGGAGGAGATGAAGGGAGCAACTGACACCGTGTGTCTCACAGAGCTAAGGGAAGACTGACTTCAGCACTTTCAAACCAGCATTTACACTATGCCACCCTATTGCTCACAAATCTGAGAAAGAGAAATTCTAAGTCCAGGGGTGTTAGTCATTAGCGAGATTCTGAAGAGGAGGAAGGTGTTTTTAAGGATCTGCTTGGTCATGAGATTTAATTCTAGTTTTGGGGAAGGACTCATGTTAAAGGAAGGTACACATATGATTCATTCATTCAACTGGGGATACACTTTGAGAAAGAGCATTCTCTAGATTGTAAGAATCTTGGTAACATTCGTTCTTTTTTTTGAATTCAACAATACTTTTTTAAATTTTTTAATTATTTTATTATACTTTAGGTTTTAGGGTACATGTGCACAATGTGCAGGTTTGTTACATATATATCCATGTGCCATGTTGGTTTGCTGCACCCATTAACTCATCATTTAGCATTAGGTATATCTCCTAATGCTGTCCCTCCCCCTCCCCCCACCCCACAACAGTCCCTGGAGTGTGATGTTCCCCTTCCTGTGTCCATGAGTTCTCATTGTTCAATTCCCACCTATGAGTGAGAACATGCAGTGTTTGGTTTTTCGTCCTTGCGATAGTTTACTGAGAATGATGGTTTCCAGTTTCATCCATGTCCCTACAAAGGACATGAACTCATCGTTTTTTATGGCTGCATAGTATTCCATGGTGTATATGTGCCACATTTTCTTAATCCAGTCTATCGTTGTTGGACATTTGGGTTGGTTCCAAGTCTTTGCTATTGTGAATAGTGCTGCAATAAACATACATGTGCATGTGTCTTTATAGCAGCATGATTTATAGTCCTTTGGGTATATACCCAGTAATGGGATGGCTGGGTCAAATGGTATTTCTAGTTCTAGATCCCTGAGGAATCGCCACACTGACTTCCACAATGGTTGAACTGGTTTACAGTCCCACCAACAGTGTAAAAGTGTTCCTATTTCTCCACATCCTCTCCAGCACCTGTTGTTTCCTGACTTTTTAATGATGGCCATTCTAACTGGTGTGAGATGGTATCTCATTGTGGTTTTGATTTGCATTTCTCTGATGGCCAGTGATGATGAGCATTTTTGCATGTGTTTTTTGGCTGCATAAATGTCTTCTTTTGAGAAGTGTCTGTTCATGTCCTTTGCCCACTTTTTGATGGGGTTGTTTGTTTTTTTCTTGTAAATTGGTAACATTCGTTCTTGAAGGTAATGACCAGTAAGTGCTAGGGACATAACTCAAAACAACTGATACGTTGTTCTACCACAGCCAGGAACTCATGTGGGCTTGATGATTCTTTCATAGCACCGTGGGTGGGTGGGCGCGCGCTCTGAATTATCCTGTGTGCACTGGAGTAGCTGATGTGCTGCTGCATTTGGTTTGAGGCTTAGATTTCTCTTGATGAAATGTTTCCCTATTAATACAGTATAGAGTCGGTTAAGCTCCGAGGAATGTCCACCTATAATTCTGTCTTACTCTTAGCAAAATTTAAACAGGGCCAGAAGAAGTGCTGGTGTACTATACTGGAGTGGGAAATTTCAACCTTCAGAGTAAAGGAAGGCTTTTTCACTCCTGCATTTACCTTCTTTGTATTTAATTTAAATCCGTTGGAAGAAGTGCTGATACTATCCTGGAGTGGGAAATTTCAACCTTCAGGGTAAAGGAAGGCTTTTTCACTCCCACATTTACTTTCTTTGTATTTGTGAGCCATGTGTATGTTGTGACGTCCCATAAAACAGCTTCGTTGTCTGGCCCAGGAAAGTCTCTGCTCTTTACGACCTGAGAAAAGACACTGGGCTGTGATTACATTATGACTATCACAATTCGAATGCCCAATTGTTTGCATCCATCATATTTATTTGAATGACACAAACATATCGACCTATAGGACTTATTCAATAACATGTGCTATAACAGAAAAATATTTTTCCAGAAAATGATTCACATAGTACTTTAAATTTTTTTTAATAGTACAATTAACTTGTGTTGTTTTCCTTCAGAGAGGAAAGTCCATGGGTGAGACTAATTCAGAATTTTTACTGCATAAGCTCAAAATAAACAGGTGTTGTGTGATGAGAGAAATGAATGTCTTCTGTATTCCCCACCCACATGCCCCATAGAGTATGTAAGGGAAAAAAGAAATGGCATGAAGAAAATTTTTACTTGAGAAAAAAAAACAGACAACCACTCAGCAAAGTTTTAAAATATGGACTGTTTCTTTTGTTTCATACAGAACATTTTGGTTTTTTACATTTGATATTTTTGAAATTCAAACGTATTATCTCAGTTTTCCAAGACCAGATGACACCAAACAGACTGGGCTTCAGTTTCAGCTTAATTAGCAGCAGAGGCTTTAATGTGCTTCCCTTTGATGCACATTCAATAGTCTTTTTATTGGGACCGTCTCTGGGAAATTCCTTCCCTCAATGCCTTGAAGTGTATGAAGGGGGTTCAGCATGATTATGGCTGTGGTTACCTGGTTCAATTTAGGACAAGACTTGAGCCAGTTTGTTTTGTAATCTCAGAGAATAAGGTTGGATAGACTCAGGATTGAGAGGTGGAAGACATGGCTGCAAAAAGCTTCAGAGGGGAGAATCCTTGGGACTAAAGCCAGGATGGATACCTGAAGGACGAAGATGGTCCTCATAGCACTGGTGATCTTTAAGGCAACACCAGTTAAAAAAAAATCTGTCAATCTTTTGAGCAAAACCCTAACAGGTAAGAGTTAGAGTCTGAGGGGCTGTGTAAGACTAGAGACAGACGATAGTCCAGTCAGCACGCAGAAGCAGAGAGACTGCCATTGTGAGTGTTCTTGAACTCAAGTGAGGCTGGGCCAGCAGGTCACTCTGAACTTCCACAGTCACTGTGACTATGTAGTCCACAGAGTCTTCTGTATTGCCTGGATTGCCCATAGGATTCTCTGGCCAGGAAATGGTGATCCTTGGTGAGTGGGGCATATAAGAAATAAATCTGGATAAAGGTGCCTATCATGACGTTGGTTGCTCTCTGTAAAATGAGACTGTGCGGTATACTGTGGAAATGGCAGCAGCCCATACACACCAAAATGTGCATGGGACAAGAGAAATTCCAACCAAATTAGGGTGTCAGGATTGGCTCCTGCTTCCATACAAGGATGAGGACATTCAATATTAAGAAAGATGTGGAGAGAGACCTTTGATGCTCTTGATTTTTGGGGAACACATGGAGGCACTTTGGTCTGGTATACTGAATCTCTGCAGTCATTTTGTTCCCTGAATTTTTTCTTCTGGGGAAAAAATGAAATATTCACAGGCATTGAAGAAGACAATGAATAATCAGTGGGATTGAGATTAGATGTAAATAGCTTTCCCTCAGCACATTTCCATGTTGGTTCTGCAAACATAACCCCTAAGTTGTATTATTTCATTCATGCCTACAAAGAATATTGAACACGTTTTTTAAAAAATTGACATTTGCTCCTGTGAATCTCACCCCAAGCCATTTAAAAATCTTTTTCTCTTATCCCTTCCTCGATTTATACCACTGTAGGCCTGCAGTCTGATAATATTCCATCTTACATCTGAGCCTGATTTTAGCCATTAATTTCTTTTTTTATATGTGTATTTTGCTTAATTTTATTTTTTATGTATCAATTTATTTTTTTTCAACCTTTAGATTTAAGGGGGACATGTGCAGGTTTGTTACCTGGGAATGAAAATATCCAAGTAAAAGGGTAATCTAGAAAAATGTTCAATGGAAGGAATTCTGATGATACGTCATGGCTTGATATTTTTATTTAAGGATATATTAATATGCCACTGGCATGGGGCACTATGGACTTCATATAATTTACAGCAGGAAGATAAGACAAATGTATGACAAGATTATAAGATGCTGTTATTTGACTGGTATTCTAGGTGTGTCGTCTTCCCACACAGACAGATGTCCAAAGAGCTGACAGAACATTCATTGCTACACTACACCCTCATATCCTTTTCTTTCCTGCACTTTTAAATATGACATTAAGTGAAAATGTCCTTTATTGACCAGTCGAATACCTAGAACTATAGCATTAATTAACTAATTCACGCTTCAAAGCTATTGTTACCTACTAGGGTGTCTATAATTATTTCTAGCCATTCTATTTTCAGAATTATTT
Organism: Nomascus leucogenys; assembly: GCF_006542625.1. Lineage (NCBI taxonomy): Eukaryota > Metazoa > Chordata > Mammalia > Primates > Hylobatidae > Nomascus > Nomascus leucogenys. The sequence goes on along the minus strand of NC_044395.1, from coordinate 68,629,328 downwards.
AAACTTATTCACAAGTGCACGTAGTTGAATAAGAAGACCTATTTCCTTTAGTCTAGGTACTTACTTTATGCCTAATTTGACATTTTAAATTCTTTATTTTCACATTTTATATTGTTTTGCTTTTTAAATTGCATGTTATTAATCTTTGAATGCTCTTCCCCCAAGTATTTAATTTTCAAGTGTACACAGTTAAAATACAATTTGTATGTAACTTGGAAAAAATGGAAATACACATCTCCTTAATTATTATTGAACTTAAGAAAAGCAATCTGATAAAATAAGACATGAAGATGAAGATAATTTTCTTTAGCATTTTACTATAAAACAATATAGTAAAAGATTTTGATATCTTTTTGGCCAGGAGTTATTTCTACAAAGGCAATTTTTAATGCAAGGTTAAAAATGCCTTCTTTAGTCTCATTACTCGTCTTAGTTTTACTATTTATGTCAGATTCTGTTTGCTTGAAACCTGGATCCCCACCATTCATAGAATCTTTCAGAACTCTCACTTGGTTAACATGCATGCATTTGCACAGATTGATCTAAGAGATTATTTTCAAGCCTGTTATTGGTTTCTGAATGAAACCTGACCAGATGGTCGCTGTCAGTGGTGGGGCAAACTATAGATTCAGACAGTACTCACCAGTCATCCACAAAGTAGTTAGTAGAGCTTTTAGAAATTTTATTTAAAAATGCCAGTTTTATTCCATTTTGGAGAGCCAGGTAGTTTCAGGCCCCAAAGGGGGAAGTGGTGTATTTCTTAGTATTTGTAATTGCTATTTGAATACACACACACACACATACACACACACACACGAATGAGAATTAATGACATCCACTGTTGCTCTAATGCCCCATTATCTGGGGATGTGCTATGATTTACAGATGTATCAGCTTGAGATGCTAGGGAAGCAGGGGTTGGCAGAGATGTTGTCTCACCTATGAGTCCTCTGGGGCTTTGTCTTCAATTCTGCATCTCATCTTCAGTTCCAAACACAGGAGATGTGAATCCTTGGACCAATCTTTAGACTCCATGGGTCTCTAAAATTTACTATGAGCAGAGGTTGCCCTGTTCCCTGAGGAGTCATTAAACTGTGAGCCAACTAATCCAAACCCAAAGTCTAATTTCAGGTAAACAACTTTCAGATCAAAGGGATGTAATTGTACTAATGAGCTGTAAAATATATTTGCTTATGATTGCAATAAATCAGCCCTGGCTTCAGATCAGAGCCAGCATGATAGTAGGACTGAATAATAGTGATAATAAAAATCAGATTATTTACCTCCTTTTCCTGAAGAAATCAATATTCCTTTGATTTGCCATATTGGCTGGGATGAGTAGATCCAGGGGCCTCCACGTGAACCTTCCAATGTAATAGCTCTATTCCCTGGATCCAGGAGCCAATATCGGGGTAATTTTGGCAGTTGATGACCAAATCTATTCCAATTCTAAATCTGGTTGATATTGGGCTCACAATAAGGTGAAATTAGGTCAAAATTCCACTTACATTCTGATTCTTATAAGCTTCCTCTATGATTGGCAGACTGGACAACAGCAGACTTCTGGACCTCCAAAAATTAGTGCAGCTCAAAGTCATGTGTAATAACTCCTGAAAGTCCGGGTATTTCCCTTTCTCATTAATAATTACCTTTAAATAGCCTCAAAATCATTTGGAATGGATGAAGAATGAAAGTATATATGTGTATCCGAATATGTATGTGATGTTACCGCAAGGTTTTTTCTCAATTTACAAAATATTTCTTTAAGATATTCTAGATCTCTGAATTGATTCAGGTCTGAGAATTGCGTGAGGAGCTTTCACTACATTTCATGGTATTTCAAATCAGTTTCCTTTCTTGCTCTCTGTCCCTAGAATGTGTTGAATCACACATATCAAGTAGCACCTTACTGGGTTGTCCAGCAATGATTTTAAGGACATTATATTTAATTAGCCACCTCTAAAGTTCCCTATAGGTCAGACATTTTTGGATACTGTTATGATTGCCCTATCGACCTTGGTGTTATAGTTTTAGCACACATATGACCTCTGTCACTTTAGGGTTTTGATATCATTATTGAAATTGATCTCATTTAGATTCGCTATTCATCTCTTACATCTCAGAGCTACATAAAATAGCGATTTCAGTACTTCTTAATAATAGTTATGCTTCTTTACCAATGAGTTCAATGTCATGGAGTAGAAGATGCTCCTGAGATCTTCTTGGAAGATGCATACTTGGGCTACATACATGGAATGCACATGTTAGAACCAGCTCAACATACCACATCTTCCCAAACTTTCAACTGTCTCTTTTGATAACACCAAGGAATTTGTTCTGGCTTTCACTTTACTCAGGCAACTGTTTAGTATAGGTTTTAGTCAGCCAACTAAATAAGCAATTAGAACCATGTACATTATGTTCTAGCTAGCTGCTGTGGATGGAATGTATGCATCCCCCCAAAGTTCGTATGTCAAAAAATCTAATTGCCAATATGATGTATTAACATGTGGGTTCCTTGGGAGGTGATTATATCATTAAGGTGGAGCCCTAATGAATATGTTAGTGCTCTTATGAAAAAGGCCTCAGAGAGCTTCTGTCAACTTTTATTTAGATTCAGGGGAGACATGTGCAGATTTGCTACATGGGTATATTGTTTGATTTTGAGGTTTAGGGTACACATGATCCCATCACCCAAGTAGTGAGTATAGTAAGGAATAGGTAGTTTTTCAGCTCTTTCTCCACTCTCTGTCCTCATCCTTAGTAGTCCTCAGTGTCCATTGCTCCCATCTTGATGTCCATGTGTACCCAATGCTTAGCTACCACTTATAAGTGAGAACATGTGATATTTGGTTTTCTGTTCCTGTGTTAATTTGCTTAGGATAATGGCTTCCAGCTGCACCCATGTTGCTGCAAAGGATGTGATTTTATTTTATTTACTTATTTTTTATTTTTAAAGTAATATTAATCTCTTTATTTGGGGTACTGGTGTCTTTTATTATACTTTAAGTTCTAGGGTACATGTGTACAATGTGCAGGTTTGTTTCATAGGTATACATGTGCCATGTTGGTTTGCTGTTCCCATCAACTCATCATTTACATTAGGTATTTCTCCTAATGCTATCCCTCCCCCAGCCCCCCACCCTACGACAGGCCCCAGTGCGTGATGTTCCCTGCCCTGTGTCCAAGTGTTCTCATTGTTCAATTCCCACCTATGAGTGAGAACATGCAGTGTTTGGTTTTCTGTCCTTGTGATAGTTTGCTGAGAATGATGGTTTCCAGCTTCATCCATGTCCCTGCAAAGGAAATGAACTCATCCTTTTTCATGGCTGCATAGTATTCCATGGTGTATATGTGCCACATTTTCTTAATCCAGTCTATCACTGATGGACATTTGGGTTGGTTCTAAGCCTTTGCTATTGTGAATAGTGCCGCAATAAACATATGTGTCTTTATAGTAGCATGATTTATAATCCTTTAGGTATATACTCAGTAATGGGATCACTGGGTCAAATGGTATTTCTAGTTCTAGATCCTTGAGGAATTGCCACACTGTCTTCCACAATGGTTGAACTAATTTACACTACCACCAACAGTGTAAAAGTGTTCCTATTTCTCCACATCCTCTCCAGCACCTGTTATTTCCTGACTTTTTAACGATCACCATTCTAACTGGTGTGAGACGGTATCTCATTGTGGTTTTGATTTTCATTTCTCTGATGACCAGTGATGATGAGCATTTTTTCATGTGTCTGTTGGCTGCATAAATGCCTTCTTTTGAGAAGTGTCTGTTCATATCCTTTGCCCACTTTTTGATGGGATTTTTTTTTTTCTTGTAAATTTAAGTTCTTTGTAGATTCTGGATATTAGTCAGATGGGTAGATTGCAAAAATTTTCTCCCATTCTGTAGGTTGCCTGTTCACTCTGATGGTAGTTTCTTTTTCTGTGTAGAAGCTCTTTAGTTTAATTAGATCCCATTTGTGTATTTTGGTTTTTGTTGCCATTACTTTTGGTGTTTTAGTCATGATGTCCTTGTCCATGCCTATGTCCTGAATGGTATTGCCTAGGTTTTCTTCTAGGGTTTTTATGGTTTTAGGTCTAACATTTAAGTCTTTAATCCATCTCACATTAATGTGATTTCATTTTTTTAATGGCTGTGTAACAGTCCATGGTGTATATGTACTATATTTTCTTTATCCAGTTAGTTCTGTGTCTTTGCTGAGTTGGTTCTGTGTCTTTGCTGTTGTGAATAGTGCAGTGATGAACATATGAGTACATGTGTATTTTTGGTAGAATGGTTTCTTTTCCTTTGGGTATATATATATCCAGTAATGGGATTGCTGGGTAAAATGATAGTTCTAAGTTCTTTGAGAAATTTCCAAACTGCTTTCTACAGGGGCTGAACTAATTTACATTCCTATCAACAGTGTATAAGAATTACCTTTTCTCTATAGCCTAACCAGCATTTGATATTTTTTAAACTTTTAAATAGTAGCCATTCTTACTGATGTGAGATGGTATCTCATACTATAAGGCTACAGTAACCAAAACCCATGGTACTGGTACAAAAATAGACACATTGACCAATGGAACAAAACAGAGAACTCAGAAATAAATAACAATGGGGAAAGGACAGACTATTTAATCAATGGTGCTGGGAAAACTGGGTAACAATATGCAGAAGAATCAACCTCAATCCCTACCTCTTACCACATTACAAAAATTAACTTAAGGTGGAGTAAAGACTTAAGTGTAAGACCTCAAACTATAACAATCCTACAAGAAAACCTACAAAATATTCTTCTGGCTTTTGCCCTAGGTGAAGAATTTATGACTAGGACCTCAAAAGCAAATGCAGCACACCCCAGAATTGACAACTGGGACCTAATTAAGCAAAAGAGCTTCTGCACAGCCAAATAAACTATCAAGAAGGTAAATAGACAACCTACAGAATGGGAGAAATATTTGCGAGCTATGTATCTGATAAAGGACTAATATCCAGAGTCTATAAGGAATTTAAAAAAATCACGAAGCAAAAAGCAAATACCTCCATTAGAAAGTTGGAAAAGGACATGAACAGACAGTTCTCAAAAGAAGACATAAGTTGTCAGCAAACATATGAAAAAATGCTCAACATCACTATCCATTAGAGAAATGCAAATCAAAACCACAATGAGATATTATCTGACACTAGTCAAAATGGCTATTATAAAAATATTTTTAAAAAGCAGATGTTAGCAAGGTCGCAGAGAAAGGAATGCTTATACACTATTGGTGGGAATGTAAATTAATTAATTCAGCTCCAGTGGAATCCAGTTTGGAGACTTCTTAAAGAACTAAAGATAGAATTACCATTTGACCCAGCAATCCCATTACTGGGTACACACTCAAGGGAAAATAAATCATTCTACCAAAAAGATACATGCAGTCTTATGTTTGTTGCAGCACTATTCACAATAGCAAAGACATGGAATCAATCCCTATGTGCCCATCAACAGTGGATTAGATAAAGAAAATCTGGTATGTATACACCGTGGAATACTATGCAGCCATAAAAGAATGAAATCATGTTCTTTGCAGCAAGAAGGATGGAGATGGAGGCCATTATCCTAGGTGAATTAATGAAGAAACAGAAAACAAAATAACACATATTCATGTATAATAGGAGCTAAATATTGGGTACACATGCACATAGACAGAAACAACAGACACTGGGGACTCCAAATTGAAGGAGGGAGGGGGACAAGGGTTGAAAAACTACCTATTGTTTACCATTTTCAGTATTTGAGTGATAGATTCAATAGAAGCTCAAACTTCAGCATCACTCAATATATCCATTTACAAATTTGTACATGTAACCCCTGAATGTAAAAAAAAATTGTACATAGACTGTACATAAATGTAAAACAAAATCGTACAACTCCATTGAAAAAAAACTGCTCTGACAATGTTTTTCAGATAAAAAAGCAATCATTTGTGATGATAAAATGGTTAACCCAGCAAGAAGATACAATTTATCTTTGGATACATCTAATAACATGGCTCTGAAATATATAAAGCAAAAACTAACAAAACTGTAAGGAGACATAGATAAATCTATCATCTTAAATCTTCCATTTTAGTGGAGGATATTTAAAGATACCTCTACAATCTAAAGGTACATAATCAGTACAATAGAAAAATACATAATGTTATGCAATGGACTACTATATAACAGTGAAAGTGAATAAACTGTAACTTTATGCACAAAGTGGATGAATCTCACAAACAAGTCAAAAGCAAAAAAAATGTATGATTCTAGTTACATAAAGTTTAAAAGCAGGCAAAGCTAGGGCATTCAGCGATAAACGTTTACATAGTAAAACCATAGAAAATAAAGCAAGGCTGCAATTTCTATTTTTCTTTGTTGCTCCATAATGTAATTTTTTCAGGACCTGTTTGTTTGGTTCTCAAAACCTATTTACCCCTTTCTCTACTGTTTTTCCAAATGCCAAAGCACTGCTGGAGAACCAAAAATTATAAAAGAATCCCTGAAAAATGAAAGCAGGAGAAAATTTCTTGAGAAGAAACTTCAGCCAAAATGTATCTGTAAGAGGATTTCTGCAAGGTGGTAGCTTTGGGAAACAGGATGGAGTGCCTAAAATGTGGTTGGTGCAGTGGTTTGTGCTCTGATAGAAGCAGTGACAGGATACAGACATTCTTTCTGTTCCTGCTAGTGCAAAGCAGTGAGCAACAGAGGCATCTGTTACACCTGGAGCAGTGAGTGGCTCAGAATCCTAGAATCAGAACAGTTTCATTAACTCCCACAAAACTATGTCAGCACCCTCCCCGCAAGAAAACCCCACACTGTTAACCAGCTGATTTTACTAAAATTTTGAGGCACAGTTAATGTTTCTCTTTTAACAATTAGTTACGAGAATAGAGAAAGAGACAAAGCTTGCTAATCATTTCATGAGGCAATGTGTAGCCTCAATATTCAACCCACAAAGTGGTCAATAAGCATATGAAAAGCTACATTAACTTGGGAGGAACCAGAGAAGTGAGGTACCATTTTACATCTAAGATGGATGCTCTGGTATGCTGTCCACAGCATTCTGGGATTGAACCATTTTCCCCATTGCTCTTCTGGCGATTGTCTTTGGGTGAAGTAGGTCATTCCCCCTTGCTCCAATTTGAGGCTAGTCGATGCACTGGCATAAAGGCCCAGACACGTTGCTTAAATTGGAAACCACTTGCAGGGCCATCCCAGTGACTGTGTTTCCTGTGGGATCTGCTGAAGCTGTTGCTGTGATTGCACTGTAGGCCAGCTTCTCTCTCTACCTAATTCTGCTTCAGTGTTTACAAGAGTGAATGCTGAGAACAATTCCTAATAAATTTCTTATACACAAATCTCTATCTCAGACTGCTTCTCAGCTATAACAAAATACCGTAGACTGGATAGATTAACCTATTAATCTGTTATTGTTCACAGTTCACAGTTCTGGAGACTGTGAAGTCCAAAGTCATGATACTGGCAGATTTGGTGTCTCAGGAAGGCTCACTTCCTGGCTTGTAGGCAGCCACCTTCTTACTGTGTCCTCCTAGGGCTTTTCTTTGGTGCAAGCTTGAGAGAGAGACAGAGAGAAAGAGAGAGAGAGATAGAGAGAGAGATCAGCTTCCTTCTTATAAGGGCGCTAATACCATCACATCACCAGGGTCCTACCATCATGATCTAATAGAAACAAAATTACTTCCCAAAGGCCTCACTTTCAAATTCCATCACATTGGGGGTCAGAGCTTCAACTTGTGATTTTTTGAAGGGGCACATTCAGCTCATAACAGGTGGTAAAAAAGTATAATATAAAATTGGAGTTTGGAGCTGGATCACCCACCAGCTGGCTGGAAATGAGGACTCCATCACTGGTGGTAAATGGAGTTTGAGCAGCCCTTAGTGGTATAATTATTAACACTTTCTCCGGTGATAAATAGGGATGGCATACTAGTAGAAAAGAATGCACTGGCAGATTAAATGTATTAAGTATTTGAGACATAAAAGGGAAACAGTAATTATAAGGGCAATGGAATTGGATGTTTGTTGTAGAGACAGTAGAGGGTTTTGAGAAAGACTTTGAAAGGCTGAAGTTGATTAATTACCAACTAAAAGTTAAATTTGAGAGCCATAGTCCCTTGTTATAGCATTTGGAGACTAGCATCTCCTGTAGCCTGTGACATAAAAGGCTAGGAATCATGCTTAAGACTTGATTATGAGAGTAGTAGATCTTACGTTAGAATTTTAAGCCACTGAAGCTTGACTACTAAGTTCAAGATCTTAATTAGGAAAGAATGAGACACTGAGTCATGGAATAGGGGTATCTGTGTTGATGCATTTAAAAATCTTGAATCACTAGATTCTTCTAAACCCTCTGGATTCTTCTTCCCCGTTAAATGTTTGTGTTCCACCTTTAGATAAAGATAAAACAGAGGACGCTATCTTGCAAAACAACTTATGTTCTCCTTAAGCTCTGTCCCTACCTTTTCTTAACCACTTGATTATAACTAAAGGTAAATCATAACATAACCTAACAGGGAAAAGGCTGAGCCTGCTATGGGAGCTGTAGGACCTAGTCAACATGTAGAATCAGGAGCTGAAAGAGTACATGCTGAATCAAAGGGTCAGACATCAAATTGGATAAGAGATAATTTATCAGTGTTGGAGCCCTCTCCCTTACTATAGGATTTAATATCTTGGTAAAGATCACAGCATATGGTGCAAAGAAGCTGCTAGGATGGCTTTTAGAAACTTGCAGAAATTAGTGACTCACTAAGTAGAAATGTCAGAACTGCTGTGGAAGACAGTAGAAGGAGGGATAGAAAAGCTTAGAGAAGAGCACTTGCTAGAATAAATAGGTGAAAATGAAAAGTCCACCAGATAACTAGGCTCCATATGAGGTCCCAGAGGACATTCTGTTTACCAAACAAAAGGAATATGCTGGTGAGAAGGACACCAGTGTCACTGAGAAGCTCAGTGGTGGCTATCTGTAGGATAGGGCTGATTGTAAATGATGTCATTACAGAAGTGAACCTTTGATAGAAATGGAGATGATATGGTATCAGAATAAAAGTAAATGATGTTTCTGAGATAAGACAAATGGATAGACAACAACAACATGCTCAATCTACACAAAAGAAATCAAGGATAGAGATTAGGGGGGTGATTATAGCTGCTCAAACAAAAATATGTGATCTCTTGCCCAGTTTCCACACCTGAACCAGTTTTCAGACTCAGAGCCCTCTGACTGAAGAAGAGGCCAGGCCCTATGAACAAGGACCCGGAAAGTGCAGTTATATATATATTTTTGCCTTTGACCAGTGGAGTTATATATATATGTGTATATATATATATATAGCCTTTCCTCAAAGAGAACTATGGTCATTACTGGAGTAACTAAATCCTGGGAAACAGAAATATCCAAACTTATCAAGGCTTATAACATGCGAAATTTGAATTGACATTGACACTTACGACCTAAAGCTTCATCGTGGCCACTTTCAGGGTATAGGAGGGCCAGATAATAAATGGGATCCAGGGCCTGTGTATGGCTCCCAGTGGGTCCATGCATTCATGGACCCATCCAGTGCCATTTCTTTGTTCTCAAAAGGTATATGGAATGAACAAAATGGCAGAATAGTAGTAATGGGCAGAATATCCACATTGATTTATTAGCTTTAAGAGCCATCATAGTAGTGAAGCCTGAGTGGGAGCCTCTGAAACTGCCCATCTCCTGGCCAAATTACTAAAAAATAAAAATCTAATCTCAAAGGGAAATGGCAGATATCACTGCCATCTTTAAGAACCTAATGATACTAGGGTGATGGTATCATTAGGTTCTTAAAGGTTTCGTTTAATTCACCAGTGTAGTTCCTACAAAAACCAGACAGATCCTATAAATTTAATAAAGCATTAACCCCAAATGCAGCTGCTGTGCTACATGTGTGATATCTTTGCTTAAAGAGATTATTACAGCCTCAAATACACGGTATGGGGCAGTTGATCTGGCAAATACCTTCTTTTCCATTCCTTATCAGAAAGAATGATTGTGGAACAGATTTTATATATATATATTTATATATATATATTTATATATATATATTTATATATATATTTATATATATTTATATATATATAAAATCTTTCCCAGAATTATGTTAAGTTGATCACCCTTTGTCTTAAGGTAATATTAGAACAATAGAAAGAGGGCTTATATCTTCTCAACTACCTATGAGGTAAAAAAATGGAGCAAAAGACCCATCCACGACAGAAAAATGGAAAAGGCAATTCAGTAGGTTGGTTTGAACTTGGAAGAGGAAGATTGAAAATAAATTCCTCTCAAAAGATATTACCAGGAAAAATTATAATGGAATAAAGAAAGCATAACATAAGACAGTACAAAATAGATTTTAAGGTAAAAATTGTTAAAAGGGACAAAAAAGGATGTTTCATATTAATATTTTATCCCAAGGTACAGTTGACTAAGAAGTGGTGAGGGAGGCTGGGTGCTGTGGCTCACGCCTGTAATCCCAGCACTTTGGGAGGCCGAGGCGGGCGGATCATGAGGCCAGGAGTTTGAGACCAGCCTGGCCAACATGGTGAAACCCTGTCTCTACTAAAAACACAAAAATTAGCTGGGTGTGGTGATGGGCACCTGTAATCCTAGCTACTCGGGAGGCTGAGGCAGGAGAATCGTTTGAACCCGGGAGGTGGAAGTTGCAGTGAGCCGAGATCGCGCCATTGTACTCCGGCCTGAGCGACAGGGCAAGACTCTGTCTCAAAAAACAAAAAGAAAAAAAAAGGGGTGAGGGAGTTATACATATAGGCTTCAGAACCAGACTACAGCGCCAACATTCAAATCCCAGTCTCAGCATTTTCTGTGTGATTTCAGGTAGATTTTTTTTTAACTTCCCTGTGTTCATTTTACTTTGAGGACCATAGAGTCTTTTTGATATACCTTAAGCAAACACACATACACATAGTATATGTATATAGATGTAGATTTAGATATATATGATCTGTCATGGGAAGGCTTGGGCTTCTGAGTGAATTTAGAATGCCATTACAGAAAGTTAACTTATAAAAAAATTCCTGTTTATTTATTCCATAGCACTTATAATTGGTCATTATCTTATTATGCATTTGTTTATAGTTTACTATCTGCCTTACCTACTAAAATATAAGCTCCATGAGGGCAGGAACCTTGTCTGCCTAGTTCATTATTTTATCCTGAGTGCCTAGAAGAGAGTTTGAAACACTGTTAATGTTCAATAAATATCTGCCAAATGAATGAATGAATGAATAATTAAAATACTTTGTGTCCAAGTAAGGTATTACTTAAAGAATTTGGGTTACAATCACAGAAAGTGACAATACATGTTTCAGGATCCTCCCAGTCTTCCCTCTGAAATACTCGTGAAAATGGATGCACATATCTCATTAGCTCTGTGAATAGTAAGGTTGGTCAATGATCTTGACTCCAGAACGAATTTCTACTAACCAGGTCATCTAAACACCTAGACAGAACAGACGAGACTCTGCACACAGTAATATTTCATCCATGCATTTGGAAATGATAAGCGCAGTGGATCACAAAGTTGCCTGGATATCAAAATCACCTGAGGAGTCTTTATAAATCCCAGTGTACAGGCCATACCCTATACCAATTAAAACAGAATCTTTGGGAAAGGGTTCAGGCAGTATTCTTTTAATTTTTCCATGTTATTCTGATACTCAGCCAAGATTGAGAACACTGAGGTAGTGATTCTTTTTTTTTTTTTTTTTTTTTGTATTTTTAGTAGAGACCGGGTTTCACCGTGTTAGCCAAGATGGTCTTGATCTCCTGACCTCGTGATCCGCCCGCATTGGCCTCCCAAAGTGCTGGGATTACAGGCGTGAGCCACCGGGTAGTGATTCTTAAACTTTGGTGTGCATCAGAATCACATGGAGGGTTTACTAAAACACCAGGAATATTCCTTTCAAAAAGGAGTAAAACATACAGGAGCTCCAGACTATGCACAAGGATATAAGTAGGGAGAGAAGCCAGGCTAGTTTATTCCTGTTTCTATTCCAATACCTCTTCCAAAGGAAGAGGCAGCAGTGATTGAGGTGTCTGTCTCCAAGCAGAAACAGTGCTTTGAGCAGAGTCAAGGCATGGCAGTAAAGCCCAGAAGACAGGTAGCTGAGGTACCTTTCCTAGCTGTTCATCTTACCTATTTCCCTGCCTAACTGAACAGGGAGCAGTACCACTGTCTTTGCACCTTTCCCATGTAAGAATCAGTGGGCAGTTCAGCAGAAAATGCCCATTATAAAAATGCACTTATAGTAACCTGCCCCCCAAATCTTTTAGGATTACTAGAATCACAAAATAAGAGAGACAAATTCAAAAGACAACAGCAAAATAAAAACAAAAACCAGAAGGAAAGAAAAGAAAAAAGGCGACAGAACATAAATCCAAGTAAAGAGAGTTTGTAAAGCTATCATGATAAAATTCACATTAAAATAAATATAATCTTTTTAATGATTCAGGAGAAAGTGCTATATAAAAATAAGAAAATATGAAACAATAATAAGTTATAAAAACATATTAGAGGCTTTGGAAATGTAAGAGTATATCATGGGCTTGTTTCAGAAGATGAACATATAGGGACATTTTATCTTTTTAATATCCACATAGTAATCCATAGGATGAAGGTGCCATAATTTTTTCAACAATTCCTTTGTTGATGCACACTAGACACTGCAATTTTTCTGCTGTTTAAGCAATCATGTAATGAACATCTTTTTGTATATGTATTTTTTCAGGTTATTATGACCTCTAGGATTAATTCCTCAAAGTGAAATTTTGGAGTACAGCACTTGAAATTTTAAATAAAATTTGCCAGGATATTTTCCAAAAGTTTTCAGAAAATTCATATATTTTTCAAAATGTATAAAAGTACCTTTTCCCCCTGTAATTTGCTAGTACCAGATACAAACAATCATTTGAATGTTGGCTTACTGTGATCTAACCTCACTGGCTTATTCTTCTCATGGATTTTGCATTACTCAAATTTAAAGGGAGTAAAAGCTCCTTGAAAAGCTTTCCCCCAAACCTTTACATGGTTTGCTTCCTTATTTCATTCATATATATGATTTATTGTTATCTCCCAACACTAGAATACTAGAATGTAAGTTCTACGAGGTCAGTGATTTTTTTTCTGACTTCTTTATCACTACATCCCAAGGAAGCTTGGGATATAGTAGTGTTCATTGCATATTTTGGAATGAATGAATACGTGAATTAATGTGACAAATACCCTGGGACCTCTGGAGGGAGTGATTATTTGTTATCATGTGTATTAGTTTCCTGTGGCTATTGTAACAAATTACTATGAATTTGGCAGCTTAAAATAACAGAAACTTATTATTTCACAGTTCTGGAGGCCAGAAGTCTAAAATAAGTATCACTGGGCAAAAATCAAGGTGGCAACAGAGCCATACTCCCTCTGGAGGCTCCAAGGTGGAATCCATTTCCTGTGTCTTCCAGCTTCTGCTGGCTTCTGGCATTCCTTTGCTGTGGCTACACCACTCCAATCTCTTTCTCTTTGGTCACATTGCCTTCTCCTTCTCTGTTTGTGTCATATTCTCCCTCTGTCTCTCTCTTATAATGATGCTTGTGATTGCTTTTAGGGCCCACCCAGACAATCTAGGATAATCACTCCATTTTAAGATTCTTAGTAACATATGCAAAGACCATTTTTAAAGTAAGGTAGCATTTATAGATTCCATAGATTGGGGCCTGATATCTTTGGGGGCCATTATTCAGTCTGCTACAGTCTTCTCTCTGGCCCCCAATGATTTATCTTCATTCCACAGGTAAAATATATTCATCCCACCTCCAAATCCTCAAAAGCCTCAACCCGATACAGCATCAACTAAAGCCCAAAATATCATCTAAATATTATCAGCTTGAAAGTCCCAAATCTTATTATCTAAATTACCTAAATCAGATATAGGTAGGATACTGTGTATGATCCATCCTGGGGCAAAATTTCTCTCCATCTGTGGACCTGTGAAACAAGAAGATAAGATATCTGTTCCCCAAATATAATGATGATACAGGCATCATGATGTAACAGTCATAGACATTTCCATTCTAAAAGGGGGAAAAGGTCATCAGACCCAAGCAATTCTGAAGTTCAGCAGGGCAAACGCGGCATTTCAAGGCCTACGAATAACACTTAGTGACTCAATGCTCCGTGCTCTGGGTCTGAGACTAATATTTTCTGTGTGCACTGCTCCAGCCTCTGCACTATGGCTCTAAATCCTAGACCCAAGGCTCCAGCTTTTGGGCCAAAGGGTTTGTTCTTGAAGTTATCCTTTCTTTTTCTTGATAGGTAGCACATATTTGTAGCTGATTAGTTTTATCAGCCTTTTCCTGCTTGTACAATTTTATGAGTCTTACAGCCTTCTTTCATTTTGTTCTGTCTCTGTCCCTTTAGCACAAGCTGGTGGTGTTTCTGAAACTATATCATTTTTGAAAACCTTCTGGTTCTCCCATGTATGTTATGACTATTCACATCATTAGACAAGAGGGTCCTTCACCTTTAAGTAATTTGTTCTCACATTTTAATACATTGAGTAAACAACAACAATAGGCTATACCTTCAACATTTTGTAAATCTGCTTATCTAAACATCCAAGTTCATCACTTACAAGTTCTGCTTTCCACATAACTGTAGGTCAAAATTAAGCTAGACTTTCTGTCACTATCTAACAAGGATCACTTTTTCTCCAGTTTCAAAACAGCATGTTCCTTATTTCTGTTTGAGCCCTCACCCAGCAAAGTGAACTAAAACACATGACCCAACTCTATGCTGTCTACAAGAAAGTCACTTCAAATATAATAATATAGGCAAATTGAAAGTAAAATAATGGGTCAGGCGTGGTGGCTCACACTTGTAATCCCAGCACTTTGGGAGGCTGTGGCGGGCGGATCACGAGGCCAGGAGTTTGAGATCAGCCTGGCCAATGTGGTGAAACCCTGTCTCTACTAAAAATACAAAAATTAGCTGTGCATGGTGGCAGGCGCCTGTAATCCCAACTACTCGGGAGGCTGAGGCAAAAGAATCGCTTGAACCCGAGAGGTGGAGGTTTCAGTGAGCCGAGATCGTGCCACTGCACTCCAGCCTGGGTGACAGAGCAAGACTCCATCCCAAAAAAAAAAAAAAACAAAATCCAAAAAAGGAAGTAAAATAATGAAAAAGACATAGTATGTAAATATTAATCAAAAGAAAAGCAGTGGCTATATTAATATTGAATAATGTAGACTTCAGAGCAAAGAAAATTACTAGAGGCAGAAAGGGATATTACATAATAATAAAATACTTGAAATTATAAAAATGTAGAAACAGAGAACATATTAGAGGGTTCCTGAAGGAAGGGATGGGGATGGGACAGAGGTTGTTGTGGCTATGAAAGAGTAATGTGAGGGGTCATTGTGTTCATGGAAATGTTCTGTATCTTGACTGTATCACTGCCAGTATCCTCGTTGTGATATTATACTACAATTTTTCAAAAATGCGTTCATTGGAAGAAATTGGGTAGAGGGCATATAAGATCTCTCTGTATTATTTACATTTCTTAAAACTGCATGTAAATCTACAGTAATCTCAAAGTAAAAAGTTTAATTAAAAAATAAAGGTAGTATCATCTAGAAACATACAGAAAACATAAGCACTTATTTTTTTCCCAGAAGAATTTTTATTTTGAAGAGAAATTATTCTGGTACACTGTACTCTTGCTTATTCTTATAAATCTCAATATAGTTACAGGGGTTTTAGCAGTTCATCAAAAAGTTTTATTAAAAAATTCTAATGCATACTAAAAATAAATAAATTTACAGATGTTTTTAGACTTTTTTTTTTTCAGTTGAGGTCTTGCTTAGTTGCCCAGGCTGGAATACAGTGGCGCAGTTCTAGCTCACTGCAGCCTCAAACTCCTGACTTCAATCGATCTTCCCATTTCTGCCTCCTGAGTAGTTGAGACTACAGGCATGAGCCATGACACCTGGCTAATTTTACTTTTATTTATTTATATATTTTTTGTAGAGATGAGGTCTTGTTATGTTGCCCAAGCTTGTTTGAACTCTTGGCCTCAAACAATTCTCCCACCTTGGCCTTCCAAAGTGCTGGGATCACAATGTGAGCCACCAATGCCCAGCAGCAACACATATCATTATGAGCATATGTACTTGTAATTTTCATTGTCTTGATGAATTTTCAGTGAAATTTTTATAAACAAGTAGTGTACTCAAGAGGCTATATCCCAAAGGACCCCAAATCTCATAAATATCACCTTCCTATACAGTGACAGTTCTTTGGAATTTGTCATTATTGCTGATGTACATTCATCTGCAGGTAATAATTTCCCTTTTCTATTGATACAGGAATGTTTGTTTCTCATTTTTTATTAGAAGTTAACGTATAGTTTTTTAAAGGAAATAATCATTTGTTGAACATTCACTTATTTCTATGCTCCATATTTGGTATTATCATTTACATCATCTTATTCAACACAAGAATCATCTGAAGTATTTTTTTAAACAAATAACGTAATGAAGAGTTGAACAGTTTATGTAAAATTTCCAAGATTCCATAGATTGCTGGTGACAAAGCTGAATCTAATCCCAGGGCCATATGTCTCCAAAGCTCATGGCATTTCTGTCCAACACATTGCTTCCATGCCATAATAGCATGTATAACTGACTGAATTTCTGTTATACACATCTATCTTTTCCAAAATTTTAAGCATTCATTCATTCTTGGGTCCATGCCACTTAATAAAGTCCTGTACAAAGATAAGGAAGATAGGACTTTGGAGTTCAAACATGTAATTGCATGTTGTTCTTAACACAGCATGCTATTGATCAGTTAATTCAGACATAAAATTATTCGAGCATCTTAGTTCAGAATAAAAGTGTGAAAATAATGTGGCTGGAATGAGCACATGACTTTGATGCCAGTGTGTGTGTGCATATGCATGTGGTGTGTGTGTGTGAGAGAAAGAGCAGTGCACATGTGCAAGAGAGTTCAGTCTGCTTTAGAGCAAATTCTTTAAAGAAAAATACATTATTCTTTAATTTTGGTTGATCTTTAAAAAGAGAATTATGGGAATTTTTGCGGTTGCTATTGTTGAGGAGCAATAAAGAATGGAAGTTTCCGAGAGTAAATAAACCTTATATTAAATCATGTAGGAAAACATTGAATTATCTTAATTTTCTTCCATAGAAGAAGATATAATTGATAAAATTGGAATTGTTGACATGTGAAATAAAAGTTCCCTGTTTTATCTTATCAGCTATAGCACCTCTTTTGGCTCCCTCTGTATGGTCTGTCTTTCATATTCCTCTGCCTTTCATTCATTCCTCTCTACTTTTTAAAAAAAACACTTTTGCTTCTCTTTTTTCTTAATTCTAATAGAGGCATCAATTGGATACTTAAGATACATAGAAGCAAAGAGCAAAGTTTTTGCAGACTCCAGAGTGAAAGTAATCTATTGAGAAATTTAAAGCATTATCTTCATATGGATGTGTAGAGTATAGACTGTAGTAGATTAATTTACCATGCTGAATCCTAGAATATCATTTTAAAATGTCACAGCATCACATTAGCTCAGGTAGACCTGTAATTCCTGAATCTCTTTCATAGTGCTCTCACCAATTTGCAGCCCATTCCAACTGGGCACAATTGTGACTGCTTGACGGTTCTCCCATGTATTGAGCAGTTATTTTGTGTATCCTCAGACTCCTAAAAAGCACTGGAGTAGTAAAAAAAAAAAAAAAAAAAAAAAAAAAGATAAAAGTTAATTTCCTTCAGGAGCCATTTCTTGCCCAAGATAAATTGCTTATGTTCCTTCATTCACTTTGAGACTCTGTATCTTCTGCTTCTCTTTACTCATATTCCCAACCAATCAACATGGAATTTCTGTATCAGCAACCCTATTTTTGTAGCAGCCACTGCAACATTCTTCCTGATTTTGCTGATGCCCTTTGGTGCATATTGGTCTTTCTGTGCTGTAATCCCTACTTCTATTACCAATAAAGGTTACTTTTTCATAAAGTCATGAGACCCTACAAATACAGACACAAATATATATTTTCAAATATTTTTTCATATTTATGATGAAGTATACATTTTATTTTTATGGTAATTTTTCTCTCCTTCATAAAAATCAACTTCTTATTTTGGAAATTTTCTTTCTTATATCTCCATGTTCAGTTTAAACATTTTGTATAATATCTGTTCATCTTCATTCTTCCCGGTCCTAGTAAGATGTTCTCTATTTCTAGCCAATTTTTTGAAACTCTATTTGAAATAACAGCATAGGTAGAGATGAAAGTCTTGACAGATCATATGTAATATTCAAGATGCATACTCCATAAAGGTAACCATGACTAGCAATGGCAGTTTTGGATCTATGTGAAGTCACCACTGCAGTAATCTCAGAAATGGCTATCACCGGAATCCAGTTTTTTTGTTTTTTTAACTCCAGGATCTTTGACCCTTTGATTTTACTTACTAGTTTTTCTCATTGGTTTTAAATTCTTCAATAGGGATGACTTTTCCTTGGGTGAGATACTGGGATTGCCTCAAAACTGTTAAGTCACTCCAGGTCAACTGAGTTGCTTGCCTATTACCCCTTCCTCACAATCTTCACAACTTTGGATTAGCTTTCCCTCTCCCTTCTGCTCATTCAGCAATTAAATTGTAGCATACTAATGTATGTTTGACAATTGTGTGTATTATCTTCTGTACTCTCTCTCTCAGAATGTCATCTCTGTTCACCTGGAGCTAAGAAAGTTTATTTTCAAGTATCCAAGCCTTTTCTTGAATCAGGAGGTCCCATATCCATCTCTCTTTAACTCTTGAAGCCTTTTTCCTGCGTCCTTCTGTAGTCACAGTTATCAACAAAATTTCTTATGTCCTCAGTATCGCTTTTGAACATTCCATTTCCCTCACTGTCCTTTTCAACAGACACTTGGCTCTCCCTGAGGACAGTGTTTTCTCTGCAGCCTTCTCAAATGATGAACTTTTTTTTCTCTTACCACTTTTACTCCGAACCTGGTGGTGGATAGGATCTTCCATTTCCCTTGTTGCTGCTTGTGGATATTCTCTCTCCTTCCTACCGACAAATACCCATAGTTGAGTTTTATGTCATCTGACTATACTAACCAATCTTACCTCTCTCTCCTCATGCATTTGCAATCATCAACTGACTAGCATCATGTCTCTGCATCTTTGGAAGATTTTTGGCTCTGGCTCACTCGTTTTCTTAGGTTATTTCTGCCACTATTCCTGATGGTTTTAATACCTCCACATAGAGGATGCTTCCAACATTTTGGCTTCTTAGTTTCTTGACATATCCTCAAAAAAATTTGTTTTCCTCCCTGAAACCTGTGTCTCCCATTGTTAGAGTTTAGACATTAGCATTTGCCAATAACTGCAGCTTTTCCATAATCTCATTTTTAAGCATCCCAAACTGTAACTACCACCATTTCTTGTTTTTCCTGCTTGTTTTCACTAGTAGAATAATTATAGCAAATTTTCAATCCTTGCAGAAGGGCTAGAACTGTTTTGTTGATTTTACCCATCTCAGGTACTCACTTCATCTTTGCCTAGCTTGAATGTAGTGGTTATTTTACTCTCTACTTTACATATACCCTAACATTCCATATCTGTCCCTTTCATTGCTCAGAAAAAAGAAAATCTTAGTGAAATCTGACCCCTCATTTATCAGGCACTCACAACTGTTCAGCTGAAAACAAAAGCATATCAATTCCCTAGGTGCTGGACACTGAAGGAGACTATCACCTGCCTCACAGAATTGTCGTTATCTCTCAGCCGCATCTTTATGTGAATTACTGCACTGCAAAATTACCCTTTCAAGAGTAAGTGTATTATTTATATGTTAGCATAATTTTAAAACCTTTTTAAATATCTAATGAACCAAATATACTTTCTGATAGTCTATAGTCTTCTTTAGAAATCATAGAAAAGATGTATAATATGTGAAATAAAGATAGTAAATGAATTAGAAGAAGTCCAAGAATATGGTTCTTCATTTTAGCTCAGTTTCCAGAAAGCCATTTGATCTAAAGTTATGTTAGACAATTGTTCCCATGATTTTACTTTTGGAGTAATTCCAGCTATCTCTTCTGGATCTATCATTGTGGCCGCTGTGTGTGTCATAGCCATATCCTACATCTATATCCTCATCGCCATCCTGAAGATGCGCTCCACCAAGGGCCGCCACAAGGCCTTCTCCACCTGCACCTCCCACCTCACTGCAGTCACTCTGTTCTATGGGACTATTACCTTCACTTATGTGATGCCCAAGTCCAGCTACTCAACTGATCAGAACAAGGTGGTGTCTGTGTTCTACACCGTGGTGATTCCCATGTTGAACCCCCTGATCTACAGCCTCAGGAACAAGGAGATTAAGGGGGCTCTGAAGAGAGAGCTTAGAATAAAAATATTTTCTTGATGAAACTAGTTAGTTTGAAGAATTTGATATATTAATATTTCATATATAATAATAATAAGACACTGTGAGTGTTTGTGGTCAAAATATATCTGCCCGTAGACCATTACCCAGTGTGGAGCTTTTTAGTCAATCAGAAGGGAAGATTTTCAGACAGAACAGGAAATTAGAAGTCCATCTTGCTTTACCTTTAATAAAATTAAATTAAATTTATAATTGAGAATGCAAATAGTTTCACATAAAAAATGCTTTATCTGCTGAAAATCCTTTAAAAATTTTATTCTTATTTTTTCAAGAGATGTTTTCAGCCATAAGTTAAGGCATACCTTTAAACCTTCAGACTGTGGCCATTTTCAACATCAGCTTATCCTGAGATGCATGCCTGATATCTATAGTTGTTACTGAGTACATTGTGAGAGAAAATGACAAAGGAACCATAGTAAAGTTGCTGGAGATATTCTTCTTCCAGAAAGGTTGCCTGCTGACAATGAGCTTGGTAGACCCACAGCAATCTGGTCTGTGTTTCTATTCTCTGTCTCAAGCATGGTTATAGGGTCCCAGAGAAGAACCTGTTAGATGCCCCTGACTAACCTATGAATTTCTCTGTCAGATCAAAACCGTTGGCTTCTGTGGGAATGAGCAGGGTTTCTGAACTCCTTAGAGACTGAGTGGAAAAAAAAAAATCAGGCAATAACTTCCAAGAGGAGAATCCAGCTTATAGTGTGACATTGTGACTGTGAGGAACAACCTTTTGGAGTGACTCGTTCGTGGTCAGAGCCTCATCTTACTTAGGCAACTCAAGGGGACTAGACTACCTCTCCTCTGAAAGTATGTCTGCCCCTGGAGAGGCTTAATCAACCTCTGTATGCTGACCACTACCAGATTTATTTCTCTTTCCTGTCCCCTCTTTAGTGTTTCAGACAACAATCCCAACATTCTGTCAAGAGAACCATAGGGTATCAATCATTTCATTCATTTGTTTTTTATTTTGTACATTCAAAAACTATATTTGAGGCCGGGCACGGTGGCTCATGCCTGTAATCCCAGAACTTTGGGAGGCCAAGGAAGCGGGATCACCTGAGGTCGGGAGTTCAAGACCAGCCTGACCAACATGGAGAAACCCTGTCTCTACAAATAATACAAAAAAAAAATTAGCCCGGTATGGTGATGGGCGCCTGTAATCCCAGCTACTCAGGAGGCTGAGGCACGAGAATCGCTTGAACCCAGGAGGCAGAGGTTGCAGTGAGCTGAGATGGCTTCATTGCACTCCAGCCTGGGCAACAAGAGCAAAACTCTGTCCAAAAAAAAAAAAAAAAAAAAAATTAAATAAATAAATAAAACTATTTGGTGATTCTTCTTTTATTTTATATATATTTTTTGAGACGAAGTCTAGCTCTGTCACCCAGGCTGGAGTGCAGTGGCACGATCTCGGCTCACTGCAAGCTCCGCCTCCTGGGTTCACGCCATTCTCCTGCTTCAGCTTCCTGAGTAGCTGGGACTATAGGCCCACCCACCACCACATCTGGCTAATTTTTTGTAGTTTTAGTAGAGATGGGGTATCACTGTATTAGCCAGGATTGTCTTGATCTCCTGACCTCGTGATCCGCCCACCTCAGCCGCCCAAAGTGCTGGGATTACAGTCATGAGCCACTGCAGCCGGCCTATTTGATGATTCTTATAGGCACTGCCCTAGACGAGGATATAAGTGACTAATAGCCACAGATGTCTGTCGTGATGGAATTTGTCTTCTAACATAGGAGTCAGACAATAAAACTAACAAGTAAGTGATACCTACTATTAGAAGGGGATGAGTGCTATGGAGAAAGAAAAAGTGGAAGAATATGTGGAAGGTTGATGTGCCAGGGGCAGGGAGGAGTCACTGCAGGTCTCACTGGGAACATAACATCTGAACAACTGCTGCCAAAGGTGAGGACAGTTCATGTTGAATGTGGTGTTACCTGTGTAACATCTCTATGAGTCTAATCTTCATTCACATGCATGTAATTTACTTTTGAGGTTTCTGTTCCAACAGTGGCAGAATTGGTCATTTTAATCAGTGCCATAGTGAGTACAATTAAAACATAATAAAATGTTAAATATATCTTAAATTTCACGTTAGAACTTACAGGATAATAAGGAATTATCTTATCAGAAAATGTGATAGCCTAGAGAAGTAGGCCCAATACTCAAAAATGCTTTTACCGAGAGAGAATTTGACAAGTCAGAAGATTGTTATTATCCTGAGCTGTGGCTTTAGTGTTCTTTTGGGATGAGAGGGCCACAAATCAAAGCCTATGGCATATCCAGGTGAGAAGTCTGATTTATACACCTCGCATATGTCCTCAGGATAAGGGAAAACCTGAAGTAACCAAGGCTGGCACAGGTTAGCAGCCCTGGAGAGCTTGAGAAGCTCAGTGCTTGAATTTGAATATAACATGGTCAGGGACCAGGTGGTCTGAATCAGGGTGAACTGAATAAGCAAACAACAAACTCACACCTCAATGATTCCTACTGGTAATTATTCAAAATCAATAACCAACACACAGTGAAAAATAATGACCAACACAAAAGGAAACAAGGTACCAAGCATGAAAGCCAGTGGAAGCAATAGGCAACAGAAACAAAACTAAGATTTAACATATGGAAATGAATAATTACAGACTATAATATTGCTTTGTTTCAAAATAAAAGGACTATTTGAAATGTGTACAATCACAGAAAACCAAAAATAATGACTCAGTGTATGCAATTATTTAGAATATCATACTTGAAAAATTCACCACGCCAGTAGAATCACACCAGGCATTTCTATTTGGTGAGCATAGTCCTCATTGGTCTTCACATAGAAATCCCAAGTGGCAGCACAGGCAGAGGAACCATCCTGCTTAGAAGCCTCAGGACCTTAACTGGAATCAATATATTTTACATAGTGTTTAGTATAGTGTTTAGTTCCAGGGTCCCTGCAAGGTTTTTACAGCAATAAGAATCACTGCACTCAAGGAAATATAAAGTATAAAATAGAATATACTGGCCCCCTGTATGGAAAGAATTTACAATTAATCATTTTTGTCATAAACAGTATAGTGTTATATGTAACACACCTGATGTTTCAGTTTTGTCCGAATTTAGGAGAAATAGGAAGTTCACTCATGGTAAAATTTATCCTTAAAAGAAGTCAAAGGACATGGCATTGGGGGGTCTTAAATGCAATACACTGTTTACATAGAATTCTGAACAAATGCACTGTTTAGAATTCCATACTGAATCATAGGCAGGGCTTAAGGGCCATGAATAATGTTATTTGGGAAATGGGCCCCTTCCTCTGTGTGTCAAGTATGGGGCTCTGAGAGAAATTTGTTTAGAAGACAACCTAGGCAATATCATTCAGGACATAGGCATGGGCAAAGACTTGATTACTAAAACACCAAAAGCCACAGCAACAAAAGCCAAATATGACAAATGGGATCTAATTAAACTAAAGAGTTTCTGCATAGCAAAAGAAACTATCATCAGAGTGAAGAGGCAGCCTACAGAATGGGAGAAAACTTTCGCAATCTATCCATCTGACAAAGGACTAATATCCAGAATTTACAAAAACTTAAATTTATGAGAAACAACCCCATCAAAAAGTGGGTGAAGGATATGAACAGACACTTCTCAAAAGAAGGTATTTATGCAGCCAACAAAAGTAAGAAAAAAAACTCATCATCACTGGTCGTTAGAGAAATGCAAATCAAAACCACAATGAGATACCATCTCATGCCAGTTAGAATGGCAATCATTAAAAAGTCAGGAAGGCTGGGTGTGGTGGCTCACGCCTGTAATCCCAGCACTTTGGTAGGCTGAGGCGGGCAGATCACGAGGTCCGGAGATTGAGACCATCCTGGCTAACATGGTGAAACCCCGTTTCTACTAAAAATACAAAAAATTGGCCGGGCGTGGTTGCGGGCGCCTGTACTGCTAGCTACTCGGGAGGCTGAGGCAGGAGAATGGCGTGAACCTGGGAGGCGGAGCTTGCAGTGAGCCGAGATTGTACCACTGCACTGCAGCCTAGTCGACAGAGCAAGACTCCATCTCAAAAACAAACAAAGTCAAGAAACAACAGATGCTGGAGAGGATGTGGAGAAACAGGAACACTTTTACACTGTTGGTGGGAGTATAAATTAGTTCAACCATTGTGGAAGACACTGTGGGGATTCCTCAAGGATCTAGAACTAGAAATACCATTTGACCCAGCAATCCCATTACTGAGTATATACCCAAAGGATTATAAATCATTCTACTATAAAGACACATGCACATGTATGTTTACTGCGGCACTGTTCACAATAGCAAAGACTTGGAACCAATCCAAATGTCCATCAATGATAGACTGGATTAAGAAAATGTGGCACATACGCACCATGGAATACTATGCAGCCATAAAAAAAGATGAGTTCATGTCCTTTGCAGGGACATGGATGAGGCTGGAAACCATCATTCTCAGCAAACTAACACAAGAACAGAAAACCAAACACCGCATGTTCTCACTCATAAGTGGGAGTTGAACAATGAGAACACATGGACACAGGACATCACACACTGGGGCCTGTCGGGTTGGGGGACCAGGGAAGGGATAGCATCAGGAGAAGTACCTAATGTAGATGACAGGTTGATGGGTGCAGCAAACCACTATAGCACATGTGTACCTATGTAACAAAACTGCATGTTCTGCACATGTATCCCAGAACTTAAAGTATAAAAAAGAATAGAATAAAAATATTATTTTTTCTTGAAAAAAACATGACAGCCACAGATTCAAAAAAGACTTCGATAATTTTTATCATCAATTTGTGATTAAAAAGCCTTAGCAAAATTGAAATAGTATAACTACTTCATCTAGGAAAAACTACTCATGTTTTGAAAGCTTTTCCTTCATGTCTGAGAATGAGAAAGAGATGCCATTGTTAGCATTTCTACTATTCTTTGTGATATGGATGACACTAGCCAGGGCACTATAACAAGAAAAGGAAATAGAAGGCATAACAATAGAAAAAAAGAAATAAAGTATTATACAAGATGACTGTTTATGTAGAAAATAATAAAGTAAAAATAAATTATCAACACTAGAGATATTTAACAATATTGATGGAAAAACAAAATAAAAGCAAAAATTTTATTTCCTTAAAAAATTTTTTTAATTTTTATGGGTACATAGTAGGTGTATGTATTTATGGGGTATAGGAGATGTTTTGATACAGGCATGCAATGTATAATAATTACATGATAGAGAATGGGGTATCCATCCGCTCAAACACTTGTCTATGATTAAAATATTATTGATTATAGTCGCCCTGTTGTGCTAGCAAATGCTAGGTTTTATTCATTAATTCTAACTATTGTTTTGTACCAATTAACCATCTTCACTTCTCCTCCAACCCTCTACTGCCTTTCTCAACCTCTAATAACCGTCTTTCTACTCTCTATCTCAATTAGTTCAATTGTTTTGATGTTTATATCACAAAAATAAGTGAGAACATGTGATATTTGTCTTTCTGTACCTGGATTATTTCACTTAACATGATGCTCTGCAGTTCCATTAACATTGTTGCAAATGAGAGGGCCTCATTCTTTTATATGGCCAAATAGTACTTCATTGTGTCTATGTACATTTTCTTTATCCATTCATCTGTTGATGGACAGTTAGGTTGCTTCCAAATCTTGGCTATTGTGAACATTACTGCAACAAACATGGGAGTACAGATATCTCTTTGATACATTGATTTCTTTTCTTTGGGGTATATACCCAGCAGTGGGACTGCTGGATCATATGGTAATTCTATTTTTGAGGAACATCCACACTGTTCTCCATAGTGCTTGTACTCACTTACATTCACACCAACAGTGTACGAGGGTTCGCTTTTCTCCACATCCTTGCCAGCATTTGTTATTGCCTGTCTTTTGGATAAAAGCCATTTTAACTGGGGTGAAATGATATATCATTGTAGTTTTGATTTGCATTTCTCTGACTACAAATGAAGTTGAATACCTTTTCATATGTCTGCCATTTGTATGTCTTCATTTGAGAAATGTCTATTCAAATCTTTTGCCCATTTTAAAAACTGGATTATTAGATATTTTCCTAAAGAGTTGTTTGAGCTCCTTAGGTATTCTGGTTATTAATCCCTTGTCCAGAGGGGTAGTTTGCAAATATTTTCTCCCATTCTGTGTGTTGTCTCTCCACTTTGTTTATTGTATCATCTGCTGTGCAGAAGCTTTTTAACTTGAGGTGATCCCATTTGCCCATTTTTGCTTTGATTGCCTATGCTTGTGGGGTATTGCTCAAGAAATTTTTGTCCAGACCAATGTTCTGGGGACTTCATCTAATGTTTTCTTGTAGTGGTTTAATAATTTGAGGTCTTAGAATTAGTTCTTTGATCCATTTTGATTTTATTTTTGTATATATAGAGAAACAGGGGTCAGTTTCATTCTTCTGCGTATGGAAATCCAGTTTTCCCAGCATGATTTATTGAAGAGGCTGTCTTTTCCCCAGTGTATGTTCTCTCTTCCCCAGTGTATGTTCTTTGCACCTTTGTCAAAAATGAATTTACTATAGGTGTGTGGATTTGTTTATGGGTTCTCCTTTCTGTTCCATTGGTGTATGCATCCATTTTTATGCCAATATCATGCTGTCTTGTTCACTATAGCTGTGTAGTATAATTTGAATCCAGGTAATGTGATTCCTCCAGTTTTGTTCTTTTTGCTTATGAGAGTTTTGGCTACTTGAGATCTTTTCTGGTTCTATATAAGTTTTAGGACTGCGTTTTCTATTTCTGTGAAGAATGTCATTGGTATTTTGATAGAGATTGCACTGGATCTGTAAGCTGCTTTGAGTAGTATGGACCATTTAACAGTATTGATTCTTCTAATCCATAAGCATGGAATATATTTCCATTTTTTGTGTCCTTTTCAATTTATTTCATCAGTGTTTAACAGTTTTCTTTGTAGATATCTGTCACTTCTTTGGTTAGTTCCTAGTTATTTAATTTTATTTGTGACTGTTGTGAATCAGATTGTGTTTTTTATTTCTTTTTCATATTGTTCACTGTTGGCATAGAGAAATGCTATTGATTTTTTAAATGTTGATCTTGTATCCTGCAACTTAACTGAAATTGTTTATCAGCTCTAATAGTTTTTTTGGTGGAGTCATTTGATTTTTCCAAATATAAGATTATATTATCTGCAAATAAGGATAATTTGACTTCTTTCTTTCTAATTTGGTTGCCCTTTATATTTTTCTCTTGTTTGCTCTAGCTAGGACTTCCAGTACTATGTTGAATAACAGCGGTGAAAGTGGCCATCTTTGTGATGTTCTAGGTCTTAAAGGAAAGGCTTTCAGTTTTTAGCCATTCAGTATGACACTTGTTGTGGGTCTGTCATATATGGATTTTATTATGTTGAGGTATGCTCATTCTATAGTTTTTTAAATGTTTTTATGATGAAGGGATGTTGAATTTTATCAAATGCTTTTTCAGCATCGGTTGAAATTATTATATGGTTTTTGTCCTTCATTTTGTTAATATGATGTACCACATTGGATTGATTTGTGTATGTTGAACCATCCTTGCATCCCTGTGACAAATCCTACTTAGTCATGATGAATGATTTTTTAAAAATGTGTTTTTGAATTTGATTTGCTAGTATTTTGTTCAGGATTTTTGCATCAATATTCATCAGGCATACTGGGGTATTGAAGTCTCCAGCTATTACTATATTGAGTCTATTTCTCTCTTTAGCTCTAATATTTCCTTTATATATCTGGATGCTCCAGTGTTGGATGCATGTACATTTAATATTGTTATAATCCAC
Organism: Nomascus leucogenys; assembly: GCF_006542625.1. Taxonomy (NCBI): domain Eukaryota; kingdom Metazoa; phylum Chordata; class Mammalia; order Primates; family Hylobatidae; genus Nomascus; species Nomascus leucogenys. The sequence goes on along the minus strand of NC_044395.1, from coordinate 68,600,929 downwards.
TTTCTGAATTGACCTCTTTATCACTGTATAGTGACACTTTGTCTCTTACAGTTTTTGTTTTGAAATCTATTTTGTCTGATATAGTGACTCCTGGTGTTTTTTGGGTTTCCATTGGCATGGAATACTTTTTCCATCCCTTTGTTTTCAGTCTATGTGTGTTTTTATAGGCAAGGTGTGTTTCTTGGCAGAAACAGATCAATGGGTCTTGTTCTTTCATACATTCAGTCAGCCTACGCCTTTTGATTGGAGAGTTTAGTCCACTACATTCAATGTTATTATTGATAGGTGAGGCCTTGCTCTTGCCATTATGTTATTTGTTTTCTGGTTGTTTTGTGGTCCTCTCTTCCTTCTTTTCTGTCTCCCTGTCTTCCTTATAATGAATGTGATTATCTCTGGTGATATAATTTATTCTCTTGCTTTTTTTTTTGTATATCTATCATATGGTTTTTGGTTTGAGGTTGCCATGAGGCTTGCAATTACCCATTATTTTAAGCTCATAACAACTTACTACTGTTTTCATAAACAAACAAAAAACCAATAAACAGTTTAGCTTCATCTCCCCTGCTTTTTAATTTTTTTGTTGTTTTTATTTATACTTTATTGTCTATGTCTTGAAAAGTTGTTGCAGTTATTATTTTTGATTGGTTCATCACTTTGTTTTTCTACTAAGGTATGAGTAGTTACACACTATGGTTACAGTGTTATAATATTCTGTGTTTTTCTGTGTAGTTATTACCAGTGAGTTTAGTACCTTCAGGTGATATTCTAGAACCCTGTTTTCTGTTGTTTAAGATGTTAATCAAGACAATACGTGCACCACTGAACATAGACCCTTATCAGTGGTTCTGCTTTTGCCCTTTGCCCTGTGATCTTTGTTGGACCCTTGTCAGTGGTTCTGCTTTTTGCTCTTTGAAGCATGTGATCTTTGTACCTACTCTGTTCTTACACCCCCTCCCCTTTTGAAACCCTTAATAAAAACTTGCTGGTCTGAGACTCAGGTGGGCATCATGGTCCTACTGACATATGATGTCACCCCTGGCTGCCCAGCTGTAAAATTCCTCTCTTTGTACTGTCTCTCTGTATTTCTCAGCTGGCTGACACTTATGGAAAATAGAAAGAACCTATGTTGAAGTACTGGGGGCGGGTTCTCCCGATACACCATTGTTGGGCATTTAGGTTGATTCCATGTCTTTGCTATTGTGAACAGTGCTGCAATGAACATACACATACATGTGTCTTTGTGGTAGAATTATTTATTTTCTTTGGGTATGTATCAAATTGTATATGGGATTACTGAATTGAATGGTAGTTCTGTTTTAAGTTCTTTGAGAAATCTACAAACTGCTTTTAATAGTGGATGAACAAGTTTACCTTCCTATCAACAGTGCATTAGTAATCCATTTCTCCACAGCCTCAGCAGCATCTGTTATTTTTTGAATGTTTAATAATAGACATTCTAACTAATTTGAGATGGTATCTCATTGTGGTTTTGATTTGCATTTCTCTAATAATTGGTGATGTTAGCATTTTTTCATTTGCTTGTTGGCCATGTGTATGTCTTCTTTTGAGAAGTATTTATTCATGTCCTTTGCCCACCTTTTTATGGGGTCGTTTTCTTGTAAATTTGTTTAAGTTCCTTATAGATGCTGGATTTTAGACCTTCATTGGATGCATAGTTTGCAAATATTTTCTCCCATATTGTAGGTTGTCTGTTTACTCAGTTGATAGTTTCATTTGCTGTGCAGAAGCTCTTTAGTTTAATTAGATCCTGTTTGTCAATTTTTGCTTTAGTTGTAATTACTTTTGGTGTCTTCATCATGAAATCTTCACCAGGATCTATGTCCAGAATGGTATTGCCTAGGTTTTCTTCAAGGTTTTTATAGTTTTAGTTTTTACATTTAAGTCTTTAATCCATCTTCAGTTGATTTTTGTATATGGTGAAAAGAAAGGGTACAGTTTCAGGCTTCTGCATGTGGTTAACCAGTTATTCCAGCGCCATTTATTGAATAGTGAGTCCTTTCTCCTTTGCATGTTTTTGTTAACTTTGTCAAAAATCAGATGGTTTAAGGATAAAAGTTTCTTAATTTCACATAGACCAGTCTTCTCCAATTTCTGAATTCAACTCTAAATGCCCTGACTCCTTCCCCCTTCTGCCCTGCTTTTTCACTGTAATAATGAACATTCATAAGTGGGCAGCTTTTTGTCTTTTTCCTGAGGTCTTAACCCTGGTCCTTACCTTTTGATAAACGACATCTCCAATTGTCCTGTAAAAATTTCAGGTGCATCCTGATTCCCATGACATCTTGGAGCATTAGTTATGCAAACTCTATGGTCCTGAATGTAAAGATTAGCCTCCTTTTGATACTTTGGATTCATGTCTCAAAGTTTAGAGTGTTCACAGGTCTCCTATATTTTATGCCAGGTATCATCTAAGCCTTCACAATTGTCAATTAATTCAAGTCAGTGATAAACATGAACTTTCTGATCTGTTAAGATTTATATATCCTTGTTGGTATGTTTATGAATACTTCAGGGAGAAAGTAGAGGACTGACCACAAACATCGATAATTTCCTGCCATTGTGATCTCCAAGCCAATGAGGGATATTTGCTCAATGCCTTAAAATTGTTTGACATGTAGATATAGGATACTCATTTATCCATTTATTTCAAAAATATTTGTTCAGCATTTATCATAGTCGAGAACTGAGTAAGCACTGAAGGTATATTGATGAATAGAACACACTTTGCATGAAATTTAGATCTTGGCAAAAACACTAAAAAATGAATCAACATTATAAATACAGAATATGGTAAGTGATGTGGAAGAAACAAATCAATAAGGTTAATATGACTGTTAAGGGTAAATTTGGTGATATAGGTGGTATTACTTGTAGGTAAAGTGAAAAGGAAGGCCACGTGGAGCAGGTGATATTTGAGTAGAAAATGGAATGATCAGAAGGACCCATAGATGTGAAGAGTGGAGTCAGGGAAGCTGCCAGACAGGAAACAGGAAATGCAAAGATCCTGATAATCTCAAAAAATAAAAAGAAGGCAATAGTAAACCAGATGGAGAGAGGTATACCAAAAGGGTTAGATCATGTGTGGGGAGCATCATATGCCTTGGAAAAGTGTTTGGATTTTATGCTAAAAGGAATGGGAAGCCTCCAAATGTTTTCTAAATAGGTGTAGCCTAATTACAATTCACACTTTTAAAGAATACCTCTATTGTTGTATGTAAAAATTGACTATAAAAACACATTTTATTATATTACATTATTTCAGGAGTCAGAAATTAAGATTGGGTTTGGCTTGGCAATTTTACTCTACATAGCATGAATGAGATCACTTAGTGATATTCAGATGGCATCTTTGCATGTCTGCAGAGTCAAAGATGGCATCATTCAAATGCCCAGCACCTTCACAGGGATGGTTTGAAAGCCTCTCCCTCTCCATGTAGTCATAGGATCATTCTATATGGTCTCACTAGCAGTTTAGTTGGATTTCTCACATAGTGGCTCAAGACTTTAATAGCAAGTGTTCCAAGAGATTAAAAGAAATCTGCAGTATTTCCTATCACTTAGCCTCAGGGGACATAAACATCTTGTCCACCTTTGTCTACTGGTAAAGCAAATTAGTAATTTCAGTCCAAATTCAAGAGAAGGGAAATTAGATTCCACTTGTCAATAAGAGAAGTGGCAATGATGTTATAGCCATCTCCAGCCTACCACAATCCCTCTGGCCACAGTTATTCGTATATTTCCTACATGTCAAATTACTTTTATATGTCCTACAATCCTCTAAAATATCATACCATTACAGCATCACAATTAAGTCCATCATCATGGGATTTAAACCAAGTTTAGGCATGGGTGAGGTTCCTTGGGCACAGCTTCTCAAATACAGTCCCTCTTGATTGAAAGACACACGAACTAAAGAGACAAGTCATCTGCCCGAATATACCCAACAGACACTGTTGATGCAGGTGTAGAAAAATTGCAGTGAACACTCTCATTCATAAGGGTGGAATATAGGAGTCATGTAGCAATCACTGGCCAATTGCAATTCCAAAATCCAACTAGACAGATGTTGCCATTTTCTTGATCAGGGCCCAATCCTGCTCCTTGTTAATAAATCTGTGTCTCCTGGCTCTGCCTTCTGAGTGTTTGGTTCCATCCTCTGAGTCATCCTTCCTTTTCCAGAAAAAAGTAGCCTATGTTATAGCTGAGTAGTTTTCTTGGCCTAGTTCCTAATTATTGTAGGTCAAGAGTCCAAAACCTCTTTTCACTTGGCACCATCCCTGTCCCTTTCAGTCTAAGCTGGTATAATTTCTTCAGACACACTGTGGGAGTCATCATGAAAATACAAATAAAATATCAATGAGATACTACTCTTCACCCACTAGGATGGCTAGAATTTAAAAGTATGATAATAAAAAGTGTTGGTGAGGATGTGGAAAAATTGAAACCCTCATATACTTGTAGGTATGTAAAATGGTGGGATCGTTTTGGAAAATAATCTTCCAGTTACTCAAACTATTAAACATAGAAATACCCTATGATCCAGAAATTCTCCTAGATATACGCCCAAGAGAAATAAAAGCATATGTCCACAAAAAAACTCGTGCATGAATGGTTATAGTAGCATTATTTACAATAACCAAAAGGTAGAAACAATGCATGGATCCATTAACTTACAAGTGAATGAAGAAAATGTAGTATATCCATATAATGGAATATTATTTAGCCATTGAAAAGAATGAAGAACTGATACATGTCTCAACATGAATGAACCTTGACAACATTACACTAAGTAAAAGAGATTAGTCACAAGAGACCACATATTATCTAAGGCCATACATATGAAATGTCCATATAGAGACAGAAGGTAGACTGGTGGTTGCTTATGGCTGGGGGGATAGGAATATGTAAGGTGATACTAAAGGATATAGGGTTTCTTTTTGAGATGATTAAAACTTTCTAAAATTGACTATGGTGAGGCTTGAAAACATCTGTGTATATGCTAAGAACATTAAATTATAAACTTTAAATCTGTAATTTGTATGGTATGTGAACTATATCTCATGGAGGTTGTTAAAAACAACATGGTCTTTCTTTGTATCAAATTATGAACTACTGAATCAGACAAAATTCACACTCATAAATCTCTTCCAGTTAATTCTTTCTCTGGAGGTTTATGAGGTTTCTGCCAGAAACCTTATGATTTTAAAAGCTTTGTTTTTGGCCAGGCGTGGTGGCTCACACCTGTAATCCCAGCACTTTGGGAGGCCAAGGTGGGTGGACCACGACGTCAGGAGATTGAGACCACCCTGGCTAACAGAGTGAAACCCTGTCTCTACTAAAAATACAAACACACACACACACACACACACACACACACACACACACACACACACACACAAAATTAGCCAGGCGTGGTGGTGGGTGCCTGTAGTCCCAGCTACTAGGGAGGCTGAGGCAGGAGAATGGCGTGAACCCGGGAGGCGGAACTTGCAGTGAGCCGAGATCGTGCCACTGCACTCCAGCCTGGGCCACAGAGCAAGACTCCATCTCAAAAAAAAAAAAAAAAAGCTTTGTCTTTTAGAAAAAAAGAGGGTCTTTAAAGCATGCCATTAAGATTCTTAGAAGGACATAGATTAGCTTTAAGGGTCAGTGAGGCCTTAGACCTTTCTGAGGTCTCAGCAGAGGATCTTGCAGCCCCAACTTGAATTTGATCTTTGACCTGAAGTCATTTCCTACCATGAAAATCTTTCTGGAAGATATCCGGGGTGAGAAATAGCCTTATTTTCAAAGCCAGCAAGATCTAGCTTTCTTACATTTTTTCTAAATTTTTCTTTGAAAAAAGTCTTCCTTTAGTTCACAGATGTCTGGTTATAGTTTATCATAGGCAACTATAAGAAGCCAGGTAGCGCTTTCTACACTCTTCCTGGAAACCTTCCCAGACAAATCTAAGAGTATATTAGATACCCTTTCTCTTTTCCACTTTGTCACAGGTGGCAATATTATCAAACTTTTCATCACTACTCAGCAAGTGTGTTCTTTTATTAAGCTCTTAAAAATATTTTCCTTACTATTTTTCAAACCCTTACCATCTATTACTGTTGAACATAGAAACATGTTAGGTCATAGAGAAACTGAGGTCGCATATATAAATTTTGGAGTAAACAATATTTAAGTGGTGCTATGATTTGAATGTATGTCCTTCAAAATCCAGGTTTGCTAATGTGATAATATTGAAAGGTGGGGCCTTTAAGAGGTGATTGGGCCACGAAGGTTCATCTGTCATAAATGGAATTAAGTATCCCTTTTAAAAGGCTTGATGGAAGGAGGTCACCTCCTCTTGCCCTTCTCACTTCCCCCATGTATCACCACAGTATTCTTTCCTTCCAGAGGATGCAGCCCTCACTAGACACCGAATGCCAGTGCCTTGATCTTGGACTTCCAACCTCCAGAATTGTGACAAAAAATTCATATTTTTAATAAATTACCCAGTCTGTGGTATGCTGTTATAGCAGCACAAAATGGACTAAGACAAGTGGTATTGTCTTAAAAATCATAAAATTCCATGAGATCAATAAGTGGCTATAAATGTAAGAATATATAGGATAAGTTATAAGATAGTCTAACATTTAAAGGTCTGGTACAGTTGCAATCTTCAGGAAAGAAGAAGACAAATGGACAAGAGAGGTAAGGAAAAACCAAAATTGGGAAAGTGAGATTGCAGAATACAAAAAAAGAAAGTGATTCAAAACAGGAGAGGGTGGGTACTTGTTTAATGCTTCTGAGGTTTGGCAGAGGGGTGGGTGTAGGTAATTTAGCAAGAGCAGTTTCAGAGTGGATTGAAGCCAGGTGGGAATGTACTTGAGATGGAACTGATAGGTGAAAATAATTTCAGCAAAAGAGTAGGCCGTGAGGCCAGAAGTGGGGAAGATATTTCAGAAACAGTGAGTAGCTCACTTTTGCAGGGTCATTGAGTAAGTGGAGGAGAATAGAGAGTTATAATGCTGAAAAACTAATATGGTTATACTGAGGAATTCTTTAAAATCTGACTAAACATCTATGAATGTGAGCAGGATGGCTAAAAGTAAATAAATAAAAGTCTGACTAAAAATTTGGACTTGAATGCATTAAGTCCCATCTGGTGTGGATAATTTATTGATGATAAAATCACGTATACGTGTGTGTGTGTGCATATATATGTATATATAGGTGTATATATATATGTGTGTGTGTATATATATATGTATAGGTATATATATTTATGTATAGGTATATATATTTATGTATAGGTATATATATTTATGTATAGGTATATATATTTATGTATAGGTATATATATTTATGTATAGGTATATATATATTTATGTATAGGTATATATATATTTATGTATAGGTATATATATATAGGTGTGTGTGTATATATATAGGGGTGTATATATATATAGGTGTGTGTATATATATATATAGGTGTGTGTGTATATATATATAGGTGTGTGTGTGTGTGTATATATATATAGAGAGAGAGAGGGAGAGAGAGAGAGACCTAGGACATTACTGTATAATACTTTATAAACTTTATAAACACAGTATACATAGGCTACACTAATGTACCTTAGCTTATTGTAACTTTTTTACTTTATAAACTAAATTTTTAAAACCTTTCTGACTTTTAATTTTAATTTTAATTTTTCGATCTGTCACTCAGGTCAGAGTGCAGGGACATGATCATGACTCACTGCAGCCTTGACTTCCCATGCTCAGGTGATCCTCCTACCTCAGCCTCCCGAGTAGCTAGGACTACAGGCATATGTCACCATGCCTGGCTAATTTTTATTGTAGTTTTTGTAGAGACAGAGTTTCACCATGTTGCCAAGGCTCGTCTCAAACTCCTGGGCTCAAGTGATCCTTCCACCTTGGCCTCCCAAAGTGCTAGGATTACAAGTGTGCCTGGCCTTTTTGACTCTTTTGTAATAACACTTAGCTTAAAACAGAAATACATCATACAGTGGTAAAAAAAAATTTATATATATATATATACCTATATATAAATGTATATACCTATATATAAATATATATATTTACAGTATAATTTTACTTTTGTAAAAAGACAAGTATGTTTTTACAAAATAAAAATTAGGAAGAATCAACACTGAGGTGTGAGCAAGAAATAAATAGTGGAAGATAGAATATTTCCTGGTTATCTGAAGGAAACACATGACTAGATAATTGAGAGGAATTGAGTAAAGGGCAATTTACAAAGTTGTGGGCAGAGCTTAGGAAAAGCTTCAAGGGTAATGTTGTATCCTAGGGATAGTGATCAGCTCAAGACCTGAAGGAACAAGAGGAGTGGGCAATTAACAGGAACCTAGAGCGATGTGATGAGAGGACCACCTGCCAGGAGCTGTGGCATTTGGTGAAGGGTCACAGCCAATCCAGGTGACATAGAGGAAGAAGAGCCAGGGAAGTACCCAAGCCTCAGTCTCTTCTGCCAGTGTATCCCACTGATTAGCCAAAGCAGAAGCTACAGTAGAGGGAGTCCGTTGATACAGACCATGTGGGTCAGCCTCTTCGGATTATGTCAAGGTGCAAATGGGTAGGAATAGACCTGGAAAGACAAATGAGAAATTCACCACATTTGAGATTTAAAATTTTTTCTATTCTTTATTTTCTGGTGTATTTGTGAATTTTTAAATGTATAAAAACATGAGCTACTTTTGTAGTACTAAAATATTTTCAAGTCCTAAAGCTAAATATTAGACTAAAAGCAGGAAGAACATTTCTGCATCTGTCATAGGAGTTCCAACAAGATTATACACAACAAAAAATGAGTAGTGTCAGAATTGGCAGTGCAAATGGAAAGGAGGTATAGTACTGGAATGTCATTATAGAAGTGTGTTGCAGGCATTCCCTTGGGATAAAATAACCTAGGGGTAGAAGTGTCCAACCATAATTTGATTCATTAGGCCACTGGAAGAAGTGCTCCCACTCCGTGTCCTACACAGATATCCCTTTCTACCTGAATACTTACTATCCCAATATTCCTTACCTCACATTGCAAAATGGTAACTCAAAATTAACTATCAGAAGAGAAAACAGCTGTAATTAAAAATCTGTCTGTGAAAATCCATAAAACAATGTGTAAGTTGTTTGTGAGACTAAGTGAAAGAATGTAGAGTGTGCTGCAGTTACATCTCAGCTGTTCTTCTAAGGGGATTCCATTTCATACTTGAGTTCTTTAAAAACGTTGTCCATCGTTACTATCATCTCTGCACATTTGAAGAGGAAACTTTTTCTAATAAAGTGGAAATGTCTATGAAGAAAGTGGGTGAACTAAAAGGCCCTAGAAATGTCTGCACATTCAAATTTTTTGTGATAAAGTATATAGATAAGCTTTTGTTTTGACCTATTCATTTTTATCTATACACATACCTCCATGTCTTCAGCATATCATTTTTATGCTGAGTCTAAAGAATAATTGCCCAAGAACTTCTGTCTTAAAGTATGTTAGTAAAGAAATCTAAATATTTGTGTGAATATATAAATTAATTTCTTTTACAATCTATAACTACATATTTTAATACATATGATACAGAAAACTTTGTAATACAGTCATGCATAGCTTAACAATGGGGATATGTTCTGAGAAATGAGTTGTTAGGCAATTTCGTCATTGTGCTAACATCATAGGGTGTACTTACCCAAACCTAGATGGTATAGCCTACTACACATACAGGCTACACCATATAGCTTATTGCTCCTAGGCTACAAACCTGTACTGCATGTTGGTATACTGAAAACTGTAGGCAGTTGCAACAAAATGGTATTTGTATATCTAAACATATCTCAACATAGAAAAGGTCAAGTAAAAATACGTTATAGAAAATTAAAAATGGTACACTTGTATAGGGCACTTATGAATGGAGCTTGCTGGAATGGAAGTTGCTCTGTGTGAATCAGTGAGTGGTAAGTGAATATGGAGGCCTAGGACATTCCTGTATAATAGGCTACACTAATACACCTTAGCTTACTGTAACTTTTTTACTTTATAAACCAAAATTTTAAAACCTTTCCAACTCTTACTTTTAATTTTTATTTTTTGGTCTGTCACCCAGGCCAGAGTGCGGGGGCGCAATCATGACTCACTGCAGCCTTGACTTCCCAGTCTCAGGTGATCCTCCTACCTCAGCCTCCCGAGTAGCTAGGACTACAGGCATATGTCACCATGCCTGGCTAATTTTTGTTGTAGTTTTTGTAGAGACAGTTTCACCATGTTTCTGAGGCTCGTCTCAAACTCCTGGGCTCAAGAAATCCTTCCATCTTGGTCTCGCAAAGTGCTAGGATTATAAGTGTGAGCCACCGTGCCTGGCCTTTTTGACTCTTTTGTAATAATGCTTAGCTTAAAACACAAATACATCATACAGTGGTTTAAAAAATACTTTCTTTGTATCCTTATTCTATAAACTTTTTTCTATTTTTAATTTTTTTTAAATTTTAAACTATTTTGTTAGAAACTAAGACCTAAACACACACTAGCCTAGACCTACACAGTTACGATAATCAGTGTCACTGTCTGCCACCTCCACATCTTGTCCCACTGGAAGGTGTTCAGGGGCAGTAACATGCATGGAGCTGTCAACTCCTATGATACAATGAAGGACCTGCCCAAGGCTGTTTTACAGTGAAGTTTTTTCATATATATGTAAAGTAGAGTAGATAATAAGCAGTAATATAGTCATTTATTATCATTATCAAGTATATGTATTGTACATAATTGTATATGCTATATTTTTATATGATTGGCAGCACAATAGGTTTATTTAGACCAGCATCACTACAAACATGTGAGTAACACACTGTTCTACATTATGATGGCTATGGTATTACTAGGTGGTAGGAATTTTTTAGTCCCATTATAATTTTATAAAACCATTATATATGTGGTCTATTGTAGACCAAAACACTGTTATGTGGTGCATGACTGTACATAAAGTCATATGTGAATTCAATATTTCAGCTTCAATATGTAAACTTCAAACATAAAAATTATGATAGTAGCACCCAAGAACATGAGGCAGGTGGTAAAAGGCTCTTTGTACTGAGAAGCCAAGGCTGAGATGGATATTCTTTTGTGTCCTACTCTTGTCAGGACCATTAAGACTGCTGCTTTTAGGCTTGAATGGTACACATCTAGGGGATTCTGACAAGTGAGTGTGCCTCTAGACAAGGCCCAAGTGTCTAGAGATTGTGGCAGACCAGGAATGGGACAAGGCTAGTAGCCACCAAGACATGGCCATATGGGAAGGGTACCATCTTGTGGGTACTATACCCCATATGATAATTTTCCTGGTTTTTTTGTTTTTGTTTTTGTTGTTTTTGAGACAGTGTCTCGCTCTGTCGCCCAAGTTGGAGTGCAGTGGCACAATCTCAGCTCACTGCAACTTCCGCCTCCCGGGTTCACGCCATTCTCCTGCCTCAGCCTCCTGACTACAGGCACGTGCCACCACACCCGGCTAATTTTTTGTATTTTTAGTAGAGACGGGGTTTCACCATGTTAGCCAGGATGGTCTCGATCTCCTGACCTCATGATCCACCCGCCTCAGCCTCCTAAAGTGCTGGGATTACAGGTGTGAGCCACCGTGCCTGGCCTATGGTCTTTCAGTTTTAGAAGAAGGTAAGAATGAAACTTCTTTTACCATCAGCTTAAGATAAAGGTTGGCATTCTTAGAGACAATGGAGGAAACTGATACAAAAGAAAACCAGAAACTAAACCCAGAATATAAAAACGATTCCACTCTTGGTAAGGGAGAAGACTGCCCCACCTGGAGAATCATAAAACAAAGAGAATCTGCTATACAATTGAGGGTCACGAGCCTGCTATTTTCATTTTCTCTAGACAAAGAAGGACATCTTAGTAAAAATCTTTGCTATTGAGAGTTACCTGGATGATGGTATCTGGAGCTTAAAGGGTCAACAGAACTCTTGGTTGTCTTTCCTGACATGCACCTTGCATATCATGCAGTCTGCCAGGCCTGGTCTTTACTGCCTATACCTGCTGATTTACTCAGTCATCTGGCCTGAGAGGAACACAGTTTTTGAGCTTATGAGTAAGCCAAGATCTGACCAATTAAACATCCAAATAGATGTATATTAATTCTCCAAAAGGCCTATAACACTTCCCCAGATTTCATCAGGTACAATAAATTGTCCTGTCCTGTATATTCCCCTAAGAGTCATTCCAAATTTGAGATTGAACCCACCTAGGGGTTTGTTTGGAAATGGTAGATTTTTTTTTTTTTTTACTAGGACTGGATAAGACAATCAGCCTAGAATGGGCAGGAGCCAGGAATGCTAAATGTTTGCAATACACAGTCACACACACACAATAAAGCATTTTCTTGCCCAAATGTCAAGGAAGCTACTGTTAAGAAACATAATATGTAACACTTTGTTCATACCATTTGAATAGAAACCATTGTATTTTTTTTAAATTTTACTTTAAGTTCTGTGATACATGTGCAGAACGTGCGGGTTTGTTACGTAGGTATACATGTGCCACGGTGGTTTGCTGCACCTATCAACCCATCATCTAGGTTTTAAGCCCTACCTAACATGCATTAGGTATTTGTCCTAATGCTCTACTTCCCCTTGCCCCCCATCCCCTGATAGGCTCTGGTGTGTGATGTTCCCCTCCCTGTGTCCATATGTTCTCATTGTTCAACTCCCACTTATGAGTAAGAACATGCAGTGTTTCGTTTTCTGTTCCTGTGTTAGTTTGCTGAGAATGATGATTTCCAGCTTCATCCATGTCTCTGCGAAGGACATGAACTCATTCTTTTTTATGGCTGCTATTCCATGGGGTATATGTGCCACATTTTCTTTATCCAGTCCATCATTCATGGGCATTTGGGTTGGTTCCAAGTCTTTGCTATTGTAAATAGTGCTGCAATAAACATATGCATGCATATGACTTTATAGTAGATTGATTTATAATCCTTTGGGTATATACCCAGTAATGGGATTGCTGGGTCAAATGGTATTTCTGGTTGGAACATTTATTTTATTATTGTGAACTTCTTAAAAGAAAAGTACATGATGCATACAACTTCATTTCTTTAGTTCATAGCCTAGTGCTAGGAATATGAAAGATATTACATAAATATTTATTGAATTAGAGTTAATAGTTAACAAATAAATATTTGTTGAGTGCTCACTCTGTACCAGACACTGCTTTGAACTGAGGATAATTAGGTCAGCCTCCCACATCACTATTTTCCCCACCCACCAAAGTTTCTACAGTTGTACTTCCAACTCCCAATGGCCTGTTAACTCTTATCTTCTTTATGTCTCAGTTTAAATGTCATTTTGCAAGTGAAAGTTTCTTTGATCCTCACAAATGATATCATGAAGAATTAGGGCTGAGAAAAAAGCCAGAGGCTGGGGCTTTTGGCAGTGTGGCAGGATGGGCACACAGAGGTTGGGGGTCAAAGATGTCAAGGCAGCTAAGACCCGACAGACCAAGATACTGTAGAGAAGTGAGTCTGAAATGTGATGTGTAACTTCCCATTAAGAAATTTAACTACTCCTAATCTGCACATGGGCTGGCAGAATATCAAAACACTAAGCAGGAAGCAGCCCATGGGAGGCTGAAGATCTGAGAAGATTTCAACCTTTTGAAATGTCGATATGATAGAGTTTGATAAAAATACCATTTAAGATGGAGGGGACTGAGAATACTCCAAGCTTTTATGTGAGGCACCTAAAGAGCTATACCTTACCTGGAAATAAGACCAAACTAGTAGTATATTATCCCCAAGAAAGTGCAGTGTCTGACCCACGTTGGAAATACCACCTCTATTCTCTTAGGATACAAGTTTAGGAGTTTAATGTATACAGTGACATAAGTTCTTTCTCTATGTGAATGACCTCTGTGGGCATGACATTTCCATTTTCTCAAAGAGATCAATCCAATGCTGTTTTTTCCTGCTGGGGAAAATAAAATATATTTTGGAAGAAGATACTCTCACTAGAGCTTCTAAAATTTTCATCTTCATTCAATTTAAAAAAGCTATGCCAAAAATTGGACCAAATAAACAAAATTTAGACACTGCAAAAAAATGTTTAAGAAAAATAGAGGAATTATATGAAGAATCACAACTGAAAGCTACATATAGAACAAAGAAAGAAAGGGAGAAAAACTATCAAAAGAATCAAGCTGCAATATTAGAAATGAAAAATAAAGAATTCAGTAGATAGACTTAATCGTAGATTGGACATAGCAGAAATAAAGATCAGTAACTGAAAGGTCAGTAGAAAACATGTTGAGAGTGCAAGAGATATATAGGAAATTGTGAAAATATCCAACATATATGCAACTGATGTCCAAGAAAACATGATAAGGACAATGGAGTAGAAAAAATCACTGATAAACCTCCCAACTGATGAAAAACCATGAGCTACAAATCCAAGAAACTCTGCAAATTCCAAACATAATCAGTGCAGAAACAGCCACACTTACACAAATCATAAAAAGACTACACAAAGCCCAAAACAAAAGAAACTGTTAAAAGCTTCGAGGGGGAGATAAAAGACATATTCTCCCTCAAAATGAAAATAACTTGATGGGGATGGCACTGAATCTATAAATTACCTTGGGCAGCATGGCCATTTTCACGATATTGATTCTTTCTATCCATGAGCATGGAATGTTCTTCCCATTTGTTTGTGTCCTCTTTTATTTCGTTGAGCAGTGGTTTGTAGTTCTCCTTGAAGAGGTCCTTCACATCCCTTGTAAGTTGGATTCCTAGGTATTTTATTCTCCTGGAAGCAATTCTGAATGGGAGTTTACTCATGATTTGGCTCTCTGTTTGTCTGTTATTGGTGTATAAGAATGCTTGTGATTTTTGTATATTGATTTTGTATCCTGAGACTTTGCTGAAGTTGCTTATCAGCTTGAGGAGATTTTGGGCTGAGACGATGGGGTTTTCTAGATATACAATCATGTCATCTGCAAACAGGGACAATTTGACTTCCTCTTTTCCTAATTGAATACCCTTTATTTCCTTCTCCTGCCTGATTGCTCTGGCCAGAACTTCCAGCACTATATTGAATAGGAGTGGTGAGAGAGGGCATCCCTGTCTTGTGCCCGTTTTCAAAGGGAATGCTTCCAGTTTTTGCCCATTCAGTATGATACTGGCTGTGGGTTTGTCATAGATAGCTCTTATTATTTTGAGATATGTCCCATCAATACCTAATTTATTGAGAGTTTTTAGCATGAAGCGTTGTTGAATTTTGTCAAAGGCCTTTTCTGCATCTATTGAGATAATCATGTGGTTTTTGTCTTTGGTGCTGTTTATATGCTGGATTACATTTATTGATTTGCATATGTTGAACCAGCCTTGCATCCCAGGGATGAAGCCTATTTGATCATGGTGGATAAGCTTTTTAATGTGCTGCTGGATTCAGTTTGCCAGTATTTTATTGAGGATTTTTGAATCAATGTTCATCAAGGATATTGGTCTGAAATTCTCTTTTTTGGTTGTGTCTCTGCCAGGCTTTGGTATCAGGATGATGCTGGCCTCATAAAATGTGTTAGGGAGGATTCCCTCTTTTTCTATCGATTGGAATAGTTTCAGAAGGAATGGTACCAGTTCCTCCTTGTACCCCTGGTAGAATTCGGCTGTGAATCCATCAGGTCCTGGACTCTTTTTGGTTGGCAAGCTATTGATTATTGCCACAATTTCAGAGCCTGTTATTGGTCTATTCAGAGATTCAACTTCTTCCTGGTTTAGTCTTGGGCGGGTGTATTTGTCGAGGAATTTATCCATTTCTTCTAGATTTTCTAGTTTATTTGCATAGAGATGTTTGTAGTATTCTCTGATGGTAGATTGTATTTCTGTGGGATCGGTGGTGATATCCCCTTTATCATTTTTTATTGCATCTATTTGATTCTTCTCTCTTTTCTTCTTTATTAGTCTTGCTAGTGGTCTATCAATTTTGTTGATCTTTTCAAAAAATTTTTTGAAGGGTTTTTTGTGTCTATTTCCTTCAGTTCTGCTCTGATTTTAGTTATTTCTTGCATTCTGCTAGCTTTTGAATGTGTTTGCTCTTGCTTTTCTAGTTCTTTTAATTGTGATGTTAGGGTGTCAGTTTTGGATCTTTCCTGCTTTCTCTTGTGGGCATTTAGTGCTATAAATTTCCCTCTACACACTGCTTTCAATGTGTCCCAGAGATTCTGGTATGTTGTGTCTTTGTTCTCATTGGTTTCAAAGAACATCTTTATTTCTGCCTTCATTTTGTTACGTACCTAGTAGTCATTCAAGAGCAGGTTGTTCAGTTTCCATGTAGTTGAGCGGTTTTGAGTGAGTTTCTTAATCCTGAGTTCTAGTTTGATTGCACTGTGGTCTGAGAGACAGTTTGTTCTAATTTCTGTTCTTTTACATTTGCTGAGGAGAGCTTTACTTCCAACTGTGTGGTCAGTTTTGGAATAGGTGTGGTGTGGTGCTGAAAAAAATGTGTATTCTGTTGATTTGGGGTGGAGAGTTCTGTAGATGTCTATTAGGTCCGTTTGGTGCAGAGCTGAGTTCAATTCCTGGGTATCCTTGTTAATTTTCTGTCTTGTTGATCTGTCTAATGTTGACAGTGGGGTGTTAAAATCTCCCATTATTATTGTGTGGGAGTTTAAGTCCCTTTGTAGGTCACTCAGGACTTGCTTTATGAGTCTGGGTGCTCCTGTGTTGGGTGCATATATATTTAGGATAGTTAGCTCTTCTTGTTGAATTGATCCCTTTACCATTATGTAATGGCCTTCTTTGTCTCTTTTGATCTTTGTTGGTTTAAAGTCTATTTTATCAGAGACTAGGATTGCAACCCCTGCCTTTTTTTGTTTTCCATTTGCTTGGTAGATCTTCCTCCATCCCTTTATTTTGAGTCTATGTGTGTCTCTGCACATGAGATGGGTTTCCTGAATACAGCACACTGATGGGTCTTGACTCCTTATCCAATTTGCCAGTCTGTGTCTTTTAATTGGAGCATTTAGCCCATTTACATTTAAAGTTAATATAGTTATGTGTGAATTTGATCCTGTCATTATGATGTTAGTTGGTCATTTTGCTCATTAATTGATGCAGTTTCTTCCTAGCCTTGATGGTCTTTACAATTTGGCATGTTTTTGCAGTGGCTGGTACCGGTTGTTCCTTTCCATGTTTAGTGCTTCCTTCAGGAGCTGTTTTAGGGCAGGCCTGGTGGTGACAAAATCACTCAGCATTTGCTTGTCTGTGAAGTATTTTATTTCTCCTTCACTTAGGAAGCTTAGTTTGGCTGGATATGAGATTCTGGGTTGAAAATTCTTTTCTTTAAGAACATTGAATATTGGCCCCCACTCTCTTCTGGCTTGTAGAGTTTCTGCCAAGAGATCAGCTGTTAGTCTGATGGGCTTCCCTTTGTGGGTAACCCAACCTTTCTGTCTGGCTGCCCTTAACATTTTTTCCTTTATTTCAACTTTGGTGAATCTGACAATTATGTGTCTTGGAGTTACTCTTCTCGAGGAGTATCTTTGTGGTGTTCTCTGTATTTCCTGAATCTGAATGTTGGCCTGCCTTGCTAGATTGGGGAAGTTTTCCTGGATAATATCTTGCAGAGTGTTTTCCAACTTGGTTCCATTCTCCCCGTCACTTTCAGGTACACCAATCAGACGTAGGTTTGGTCTTTTCACATAGTCCCATATTTCTTGGAGGCTTTGTTCGTTTCTTTTTATTCTTTTTTCTCTAAACTTCCCTTCTCGCTTCATTTCATTCATTTCATCTTCCATCAGCGATACCCTTTCTTCCAGTTGATCGCATCTGTTACTGAGGCTTCTGCAATCTTCGTGTAGTTCTCGAAACTTGGCTTTCAGCTCCATCAGCTCCTTTAAGCCCTTCTCTGCATTGGTTATCTTAGTTATACATTCATCTATTTTTTTTCAAAGTTTTTAACTTCTTTGCCATTGGTTTGAATTTCCTCCCGTAGCTCGGAGTAGTTTGATCGTCTGAAGCCTTCTTCTCTCAGCTTGTCAAAGTCATTCTCCGTCCAGCTTTGCTCCGTTGCTGGTGAGGCACTGCGTTCCTTTGGAGGAGGAGAGGTGCTCTGCTTTTTAGAGTTTCCAGTTTTTCTGCTCTGTTTTCTCGCCATCTTTGTAGGTTTTTCTACTTTTGGTCTTTGATGATGGTGATGTACAGATGGGTTTTTGGTGTGGGTGTCCTTTCTGTTTGTTAGTTTTCCTTCTACCAGACAGGACCCTCAGCTGCATGTCTGTTGGAGTTTGCTAGAGGTCCACTCCAGACGCTGTTTTACTGAGTGTCAGCAGTGGTGGCTGCAGAACAGCGGATTTTTGTGAACCGCGAATGCTGCTGCCTGATCGTTCCTCTGGAAGTTTTGTCTCAGAGGAGTACCCTGCCCTGTGAGGTGTCAGTCTGTCCCTACTGGGGGGTGCCTCCCAGTTAGGCTGCTTGGGGGTGAGGGACCCACTTTAGGAGGCAGTCTGTCTGTTCTCAGATCTCCAGCTGCGTGCTGGGAGAACCACTAATCTCTTCAAAGCTGTCAGACAGGGACATTTAAGACTGTAGAGGTTCCTGCTGTCTGTTTGTCCGTGCCCTGCCCCCAGAGGTGGAGCCTACAGAGGCAGGCAGGCCTCCTTGAGCTGTGGTGGGCTCCACCCAGTTCGAGCTTCCTGACTGCTTTGTTTACCTAAGCAAGCCTGGGCAATGGTGGGCTCCCCTCCCCCAGCCTCGCTGCCGCCTTGCAGTTTGATCTCAGACTGCTGTGCTAGCAATCAGCGAGACTCCGTGGGCATAGGACCCTCCGAGCCAGGTGCGGCACACAATCTGCTGGTGTGCCGTTTTCTAAGCCCGTTGGAAAAGCACAGTATTAGGGTGGGAGTGACCTGATTTTCCAGGTGCCGTCTGTTACCCCTTTCTTTGACTAGGAAAGGGAACTCCCTGACCCCTTGAGCTTCCTGAGTGAGGCAATGCCTCGCCCTGCTTCGGCTCGCACACGGTGCGCTGCACCGACTGTCCTGCACCCACTGTTTGGCACTCCCTAGTGAGATGAACCTGGTACCTCAGATGGAAATGCAGAAATCACCCGTCTTCTGCGTTGCTCATGCTGGGAGATGTACACTGGAGCTGTTCCTATTTGGCCATCTTGGCTCCACCCTGCCCCTTTGTTTCTATTCTTAGTAAATGAGATCTCTATTCACTCAGTCAGGCCATAAAATGTGGAATAATCCTTGATACCTTTTTTTTCACACATGCTCCTTTTCCTGGGGTAAAGGATCACATCCTATTTAAAATAATTGAAATGGAGGGTTACAGGGTGACTAAATATATAACGGGAGTAGACAACTGGGAAAGTGGCTATCTTTGTGGAATAAATGTCTTGCATACTTTGCAGATCCCTCCAATAGGCATATTCTGCACACACACACACACACACACACACACACACACACACACATATATTTCAATCCTAAAGGACTGCTCGAAACAATAAGAAACCAGGTATTATTTTTAGGGACTAAGTATTAATTAGATATGAACCGAAGAGTTAGGGACACAAAGTTTAGTGACTAACATGTGGAGTGAATTAGGAAATTAGATGTAAATAATGGATCAGCATTATAAAAAATGTTCCCTAGGTATGAATGAAATACATTATACAAGGATAGGCGAAGATATCCTAGACATATCAGCTCTCAC
This sequence comes from Nomascus leucogenys, assembly GCF_006542625.1. Classification (NCBI taxonomy): domain Eukaryota; kingdom Metazoa; phylum Chordata; class Mammalia; order Primates; family Hylobatidae; genus Nomascus; species Nomascus leucogenys. The sequence continues at coordinate 68,581,181 of NC_044395.1, read as the reverse complement.
AGTTACTTTAATTTGAGGATAAAGTAATTTCTCAGAATAATTTATTTTTTCTTCTTCAAGATAGTCAATCTGTAAGGAGTTGAACATGCAATAATCAAAACCATATTCTTAGTCAACCACACTATTACATTTTAGCCTTAGATACATCATTGCTGCCACATGTGAATTATCTCAATGGACTGTCATATGATAAATTTTACTAGAATTGAGTGTGAATTCTCAAGTTCTGACATCTCAACTAGGCATAGGACATGAATAAGAAGATTATTGTTTAGACATAGACCCAAATCAGAAATGAACCTTCTATTTCAAAAAACATAGATATATGAAAGATAGAAATAAAATTAGAGTAGGTACATAAGTGCTCATATAGCATGTCAAGAAAAGTGGTATGTGGAAATATGGACTTTTGTCAGTTTCCAGCTCTGCCCCTTGTGTATGGCACCTTAAGCAAGTTATATACAATCTTGGATCTTTAGTTCTATTACTTTACAAAGAGAATATTATTATACACTTCACAATTGTCTTGTTTTAAATTATGTCATGTATATAAAAACACCAAGCTCTGTTTATGCAACAACCAGTTGCTTAACAATTGAAAATTTCCTTGATGTAACTGACTTAAATCTCAGTTGCTTAACTACTGAAAATTTCCTTGATGAAACTGACAGATATTTCTGTATCTGTAACCCAGGACAAATATTGTCCATTGATGCATATTTCAACAGTAGGTATGGAATCTAGGCAATTTTCACTGTGCAATAAAATTATGCTTATGCCAAGTTTGATACACTTGGGATATATCACCTTCAGTATATTATCTGTTTGGGGAAATTACACTGACAATTCATAGCAATTGAAAATTGCACGTACACGTAATTATGTAAAAGTGTGTGTCTAAAGTATTCTCTAAATCAGGGGTTCCATTTATCCTTTCATTTCATTATTCCAAAAAGGAATCACTACTTTCGGTGTCATTTCAGTTCCTAAAAAATTATTTTAAATCTATATGTACCTTGTTGAGAAGCTCACTGTGACTAATGAATGATCCAAGAGAAAGGCTTTAATGAGTAAAAATTGCCCAAATTCCATCAGGGAGAATAAATTGCTCCTAACACGTCCCACACTAGCATTTTATTCATATTACTTGAACAAGACCTGTAATATTTTAAAATCTTCCTTAAATTATTTGTTTTTAAGGAAGCCTTTATCTTTAAGATTTTATAGAAGAAATAATATGTCTGAAGTTTGCTCAAAGCAATCAAATGCTAAGTAAAGGAATGTGTAGAGGTATAGATTTTATATATTTTTGTATATATTTTTAAATGACAAAAAATTATTTTTAAATATCTGAGTATGTAAAAAAGTTATGCAAGAATATTCTTTACATAACTTATCTTACTACTATGAACATTTGAAAGTGCCTGAATGTCCATTGAATTTAAGGTTACCTTTAAAGTATGCAATGCTATGGAACTATTAAAAAAATGAAATTGATTTACATGGATTCCACAAAATATTAAGAAAAAAGCAAGTTACAGAAAGTATAAATGGTGTGTTTAATACATATTTTTGTTAAGGAACAACGTGGCTGCTGTTTTTAACAGCAAAATACGTATTTTTGTTTTAAACAATAGCAAAATATCTGTATTGCTATAATTTCAAAATTTTTATTTTACTTCCATAATCATTAACTAGTTCCCTTTAATGCCTCTCTGTTCTTGTCTTATGAAACTCTTTTTTTTTTTTTTTTTTTGAGACGGAGTCTCGCTCTGTCGCCCAGGCTGGAGTGCAGTGGTGCGATCTCGTCTCACTGCAAGCTCCGCCTCCCGGGTTCACGCCATTCTCCTGCCTCAGCCTCTCCAAGTAGCTGGGACTACAGGCGCCTGCCACCACGCCCGGCTAATTTTTTTTTTTTTGTATTTTTAGTAGAGACGGGGTTTCACCGTGGTCTCGATCTCCTGACCTCGTGATCCACCCGCCTCGGCCTCCCAAAGTGCTGAGATTACAAGCGTGAGCCACCGCGCCTGGCCCAAAACTCGTTTTTATGAACATAATCTCCCTTATCTCTTTAAGAAATTTAATTATAATTTATATTATGAATACATTTTTTCTTGAGTATAAGTTCTATTTTGTTTCCCTCTTAGGAATTGTTGTTTTTCATCTGTTGTGTGACTGTCAATTTTGTGCTCATCTTTGCTGCTGAAATTTTCTGCTTTATTTTCCACAACCTCTGCTTGTAGGGGAAAATGTAGAAGCATCAATTTTCTTATAGATTTTAGCTAAAGTTGGAAAAGAACAGGACATACAGTCAGGAAGTGTGCTATTGTCTGGTCTTCTGTGCTTGACTCCTTTTCTCCAGAGTGCTGATGAGGCTTGGGTAACATAATCTTGTCATTGATGTTTGGTCATTAGGAGGAGATGTGATATAAGAGCTTGGTAAGCACTTTGGGAGGATAAACAGGAAGGATTGCTTGAAGCCAGCAGTTCAAGATCAGCCTGGGCAACACAGCAAGACCACATTTCTATAATAAAAATAATAATAAATAAAAGCAGAGCTTGGTAAAGCAGTCTAGCTGCTCCCACTGAAGCACCACAGCTAAACCATTTGTTGGTTGCCCTGGTGTCCTTTCAGCTTCTGAAACATTTGTTAGTGAACATTCCTGGTGTTGGGCCCACTGGTTTTTGACATTATTCTTTTATTGGCACACATACACATTCTGGATATATTTTTCTTTCTTCTGATTGTACTTCTCTGAGTTTTTAAGATGTTTCTCATTGATCTGGGAACAGAACTCACTCATTTATCATTTAAAACATATATCTATTTTTAAAAAATATATGCATAGTATATGTACATATATGTGTTTCTATAATTAAGTTTGCTCTAAGTTTGTATATGTTGATACACTAAATAATAAGATTATATAATGTTCCAACACTATATATAATTTCTTAGGTTTGTTGTAGTGTTGAAGGTTATTGCATGTGCTCTTTCCTCTTAAACCTGAAGTCTTTCAAAAACTGATGTATATTTTAAAATATCTACATAATTATAAAGGAAAAGCATTGAAAGAGAAATAAATTTATAATACTATTTTCCTTCCACAAGATTTATAATTGGTTAGTTAGAAATATAGAGACAATATATTTCTACTTTATAAATCTGTGTGTAGAATAAACATACACATCCCAAAATTTCTCAATGTCTCCTCAGATTTTTAATTTATTTTTGAATAAAGTTTGTTAATTTACATTATAGTAGAACATAAAACATTTCCTATAGTTTTAAAAATGTACTGTTGTAACTGTGCATAAGATTAAATAACAATTAATCTACTTCTATGTCATGTAAGTCATTTGCATAGTTTGTTTTCTCTTATTCTTTTTAATCATGTTGGCCAAGCTTTTTCTATTTGTCAAAACATGCTATAATGGAGTAGCTTTTATCAGAATGATACTCCTGCCAAGAATACATATGTGCTTGCTAAAACTAAAGACAAAAACTGTTTTAAGGCATTAGAAAGCAACCAAAGCAAGAAGGTTTTGGAGGAGCCAAAATCTTAGAAAAAGAGGAAAAACAGATTGAGGTGAACTCGAGATACTCTGTCACATTTCCTTGCAGCCTGAGACTGAGAGACAAAGCAGAAAGTAGTGATTCTGAGTTGGCAGCCTCATGGGATAAAGTAGATAAAAATTAGTTTAATAATACTATGGCTAGAAGAAGAGGAGAAACTAATACCCTAGAGAAATGAATATCAGAGAGATGTAAGCCTTTTTGTTCTGAAGGCACTTGCAGATTCTGAAGCTACACAAAGGGAAAGGTGAAGAAAATTTTAAAAAGCATCTATGAAGCTAAATAGATAATTAGAGATTTAAGCAATCTTATGAAGCTGAGAATACAAAAGTTAAATTTCAGAGCCTGTCAAAGAGACGTCCTTGTAAAAACATCAAGCATTCCATTGGGATTCCTTAAAGAATCTCAGTTCAGCAGAGAAGCCAAATCTATAAAACAAACATGAAATAAGCAATAACTGAAATTGAGAACTCAATAGATGAATTGAACAGCAGATGACACACAATAAAGGGAGGATTAGTGAACTGAATAAAGGTCTGCAGAAATATAGTCAGAAACATGAAGAGAAAATAGAATGTGAGGAAAAGAGCATAAGACAGTTTAAATTTTTTTAATTAATTAATTAATTTATTGTGACAGAGTCTCGCTCTTTCACCCAGGCTGGAGTGCAGTGGCGTTATCTTGTAAATATTAGAATAATTGAAATAATCTCATGATTTATATCTTTATTTCAACATTCAATTTGTTAAAAATTTGTAGATTTCACTTTCATCTAGTGCTTATATTTCATGAAATATTTCCAAACATATTACATTAAGCATTGAGAATATTAATGGCCATTATCTTAAAATCCCAGATACTCATAAAGAAAACAGTGACTCAGTTTAGAATATGGTTAGCACTCACATTTGCATCATTTGATCAATTCAGGTTGTTGAATGAACACTTACAGTAATGATGTTTTTGAGACTCTGATGAGAATCAGGATGGCCAAAGTGACTGACTTTATGTTACTATTTAGCACTGTCCAATTTGCCTCTATTTCTCATCACTTTGCATAGTTTGCAAATATTTTCTCCCATTCTATAGGTTGTCTATATACTCTGTTAAGAGTTTCTTTTGCTGTGCAGAAGCTTTTTAGTTTAATTAGATCTCACTTGTTCATTTTTGTTTTTGTTACAATTGCTTTTGAGGACTAAGCCATGAATTCTTTGCCAAAGGCAATATTGAGAGGTTATTTCTTAGGTTTTCTTCTAGGATGTTTGTAGTTTGAGGTCTTACATTTAAGTCTTTAATCCATCTTGAGTTAGTTCTTGTATATGGTAAAAGGAAAGGATCCATGTTCATTCTCCTGCAGACAGCTAGCCAGTTATCCCAGCACCATTTATTGCATAGGAAGCCCTTTTCCCATTGCTTGTTTTTGTTGGCTTTGTCAAAGGTCAGATGGTTTTAGGTTTATGACTTTATTTCTGGGTTATCTATTCTTTTCCATTGGTCTATATGTCTGTTTTTGTATCAGTACAATGCTGTTTTGGTTACTGTAGCCTTGTAGTATAGTTTGAAGTGAGGCAGTGTGATACCTCTGTGTTTTTATTTTATTTTATTCTTTTTTTTTTTTTTTGCCTAGTATTGCTCTTGCTATTTGGGCTCTTTTTTTGGTTTCATATGAATTTTGGCATAGCTTTCTCTAATTCTGTGAAAAAATGGCTTTGGTAGTTTGATAGGAATAGCTATGTGTAAATAGCGTTGGGCAGAATGTCAATTTTAATAATATTGATTCTTCCAATCTGAGAACATGGATTTTTTTTTCCATTTTGTGTCTCAATTTCTTTCAGCAGTGTTTTGTAGTTCTGCCTGTAGATATCTTTCATCTCCTTGGTTAGCTGTTTTTGCTAAATGCCTTCATCAAGAAATTAGAAAGATCTCAAGTTAACAATCTAACATTGCACCTGGAGGAACTAGAATTCTTTAAAAAGCCAGCCGCAAAGCAGAGAGAAGAAACAAAATAACTAAAATTAAAGAAGAACTGAATAGGATTAAGATGGAAAAATCCGTACAAAAGGTCAATGAAACAAAAAATGATTTTTGAAAGAATAGACAAGATTGATAGACCATGAGTTAGATTAACAAGGAAAAAGGCGAAGATCCAAATAAGTACAATCAGAAAAGACAAAGATGACATTACAATAAATCCCACAGAAATACAAAAGATCCTTAGAGACTATTATGAACAACTCTATGCATACAAACTAGAAAATCTAGAGGGAATGGATAAATTCCTAGAAACGTATAACCTCCCAAGATTGAGCCAGGAAGTAAGTGAAAACTTGAACAACCAATAACAAGTTCCAAAATTGAGTCAGTAATCAAAAAAAAACAGCCAAAAAAAAAATAATAAGGCCTGAACCAGATAGAGTCACAGCCAAATTCTACCAGACATACAAAGAACTGATACCAATCCTACTGAAACTATTCCAAAAAATCGAGGAGGAGGGTCTCTTCCCTAACTCATTCTATGAAGCCAACATCAGCGTGATACCAAAATTTGGCAGAGACATGGCAAAAAGAGAAAACTTCAGGCCAATAACCCTGATGGACATAGATGCAAAAATCTAGCAAACCAAATCCAGCAGCACATCAAAAAGTTAATACACCACAATCAAGTAGGCTTTATTCCTAGGATGCAAGCCTGGTTCAACATATGAAATTAATAAATGTGATTCACCACATAAACAAAATGCAAAAACCGCATGATTATTTCTATAGATGCAGAAAAAGCTTTCAGTAAAATCCAACATCCCCTCGTGATAAAAACCCTCAATATACCAGGCATCAAAAAAACATACCTCAAAATAATAAGAGCTATCTATGACAAATCCATAGCCAACAGCATATTGAATGGCAAAAGCTGGAAGCATTTCCCTTGAGAACTGGAATAAGACAAGGATACCCATTCTGATCACTCCTATTCAACATAATGAAGTTCTAGCCTGAGCAGTCAGGCAAGAGAAAGAAATAAAAGGCATCCAAAAAGGAAAAGAAGTCAAACTATATCTTTGCCGACGACATGATTCTATACCTAGACAACATTAAAGATCCTGCTCAGAGGCTCCTAGAACTGATAGCAACTTCAGTAAAGTTTCAGAATATAAAATCAATGTACAAGAATTAGCGTTTTTACACACCAATAATGTTCAAACTGAGAGTCAAATCAAGCCAGGCACAGTGGCTCATGCCTGTAATCCCAGCACTTTGGGAGGCCAAGGCAGGAGGATCACTTGAGCTCAGGAGTTCAAGACCAACCTGGGCAACATAAGGAGACTTAAGCTCAAGAAAATTATTTAAAAATTAGCCATTCATGGTGACATATGCATGTGGTCCCAGCTACTTGGAAGGCTGAGGTGGGAGGATTGCTTGAGCCCAGGAGATTGAGGCTGCAGTGAGCTGTGACCACACTACTACACTCCAGCGTAGGTAACAGAACAAGATGCTGTCTCAAAAAATAATAATAATAAATGCCGCATTCCTAGGTATTTCAGGTTTTGTAGCCAAAATTTAATACAGTCAATTTTCTAATTTGAGTGAATGTTATCCTGGGAGGTTAGTACCTTTAGCATGTTATAAATGCAAATGTAAATATTTTCTAGATAAATAACATTATCACAGTCCTAAAATTATTTCTATAGTTTTAGTTTTGACAGTTAGTATCCAGCACATAATCAAAATAGCCAGACACACAAGGGGATAACGCTATATGAATAAAACCAGTTCCTCCCCCTACACACAGAAAATAAAAATTTAAAAGACTCTGTACATTGGAGTTATCAGACACAGACTTTTAAAACACTGTGCTTATTACACTCAAGGAGATGAAAGATGCAAATGAGAATTTTAGCAGAAAGGAGAAAAAATTTTTAAACAGTTAAATAAAAATTATAGTACTGAAAAATATGCCAGCCCCCCCATCCCCTTAGGCCACATTGCCAGTGGAAACCCTGTGGGGGACCTGGAATTCAATCTCTATCTGGCAGTAATAAGGCAGTGCTTGCCACCCCCTCACCCCTGTTTTCTCGCCAGAGCAGTGTCAGTGGAGGCCAGCTAAAGCAAAAGATTTAAGGCAGATCTAGAATCCCATAACATAATACTCCAGAAGTCAATGATTCAATAAAAAATTACTCATCATACTCAAGATTACTTCAAAATGAGGAATGTCAACTTGAATGAGAAATAACAACCAGTGGGCACAAACACCAAGATGACAGTGATGCTGGAATTACCTGATAAGAATTTTAAAGGAGGCAACCTGAAAATGCTTCAACAAGCAACCACAAATATGACTGAAATAATTTTTAACAAGAAGTCTCAGCAAAGAGACAAAACATATAAAAAGAAGCAAATGGAAATTTAGAACTGAAAAATATTATATTCAAAATTTTAAAAATACTCAGTAAATGGGCACAGCTGTAGAATAGAGGAGACATAAGAAAGAATCATTAATCTTGTAGATATAACAAAGAAAATAACCCATTCTAAGAGTGAGAGAAAGTAGATTTAAAAAAAGATGAACAGAGGGTCAGGGAACTATGGAACTACAGATTGAGTTTTCCACATTCAAAATGCTTGGGACCACAAGTGTTTCAGCATTTGGATTTTTTCAGATTTTTAAATATTTGCATCATACTTAACAATGGAGCAACCCTAATCTGAAAATCTAAAATCCAAAATGCTCCAGTGAGCATTTCTTCTGAGTATCACGTCAGCGCTGAAAAAGTTTCAGATTTTGTAGTATTTTGGATTTTAGGTTTTTGGATTAGGGATATTCAACCTGTATAATACAGGATCTAACATTTATGTCATCAAAGCAGCAGAAAAAGAAAAATGATGAAAGCTGAAGGAATAGTGACTTACAATTTTTCAAATTTAGCAAAGACCCATACATTTAATAAATTTTCAGAAAACATCAAACAGGATAACCCTAAGAAAATCCACGCTTAAATACATCATAATCAAAATTCTAAAAATTAGAAACAAAGAAAAACAACTGGAAGCAGTGAAAAAGAAATGGCACCTTACCTACAGCAGAAAACCAATTCAAATGACAGCAGATTCCTCACCTGGAACCACGGAGGTCAAAAGAAAAGTTTTTTATTTGCAAAGTAAAGAAATGGTCAAGTGTGAATTCTCTATCTAGTTAGTATCTTTCAGGAATTAAGGGGAAATAAGACATTCTCAGATGAAAGAAAACTAACAGAATTTATCACCAGCTGATCTACCCTAAAAGAATAGATAAAGAAAGTTCTCAAAACAGAAAATAATCAAAGAAAGGAATCTTGAAACAGCAGGAAGGAAGAAAATAAAACAGGAGATGTAAACATATAGATAAATACATTTCTGTACTCCTCTTAAGTTTTCTAAATTGTTTTTTATTGTCATAGCAAAAATTATAACACTGTCTGATGTGGTTCTCAATATATGTAGAGATAATTTTTAAGACACAATTATAAATGGGAAAGGGTAAAGAGACAAAGAAACATAAAGAGGGAAAAGACTTCTACTCTTCACACAACATAAAGAGGGAAAAGACTTCTACTCTTCACACACATTCATATGGTCATTGAACAGATTTTGTCATTGTCAGTAAGTTTACCAACTTCATCACGTCAATTTCAAACACCCCACTCTGAGTATCACCTCCAGGTCCATTCAAAAATGTATTTGGTCTCACTGGAAGCACCAATCATTGAAGTAACTACGTTTTCACAGTCCAGTCTCCACCCTCTGTTGTGTCTCAATATTCCTTTGAACTTTTTAAAAGAGAGGGAGCTCATCTGCAACTACCTATAGTTTTGAGGTAATTCCAGCCTCAAGAGAATGAGCTCAGTTAATCTGCAACTACTTACAGTGTTTAATCTCAACATCCTGGCATCCCAGTGAGAAAGTCAGACCCACTGAAAAAGCAAGTATCAAACAATAAAAGAACCTGCAAATACTACCAAATAAAAAATTCTATCATTTACCAAGTAATACTTGAGAAGTACTATCAAGTGTCAGAAGGCTGCCATTGAGGGAGAAGGTATGTCATTACTTTCTATAGGAAAAGGATTGCTCATATGTAAGTCCCCTGAATGGCCAAATGAAATATTTGCTACTTTTTGAAAGATCTTAACATTTAAAATATTTCTACAAATTATACTGGTGAATAACTATCAGTACTCTATTCTTAGTCAACCTGAATATGACAAACATACTCTATGAAGCAGTTCTTAAATCAATGTGATTTAATCAATTCTTCATATAAATTAACTTGATAAAATAATGAAAGAATGCTAAATCTCTGACTCCATTAATTAGTCCCAGGATTCTGTCAGAGGGTTAAGAAACATGAATCTGGAAAAAATCTTATATTTATGTTAAAAAATATACATTAGAGACCCAAATGAATTCAAAACATGATATAAGTACCAACCAGTATGATATGTGAGGTATGACCAATGGAACAGTATAGAGAACCCAGAAATAAGACCACATACTTACAACAATCTGATCTTTGGCAAACCTGACAAAAACAAGCAATAGGGAAACGATTTCCTATTCAATAACTGGTGCTAGAATAACTGGCTAGCCATGTGCAGAAGATTAAAACTGGACCCCTTCCTTATAATCATATACAAAAATTAGCTCAAGATGGATTAAAGACAAATATAAAACGCAAAACTATAAAAACCCTGGAAGACAACCTAGGCAATACCATTCAGGACATAGGCACAGGCATAGATTTCATGATGAAGACATCAAAAGCAATCACAACAAGAGCAAAAATTGACAAGTGTGATCTAATTAAATGAAAGAGCTTCTGCACGGCAAAGGAAACCACCAACAGAGTGAACAGGCAACCTACAGAAAGGAAGAAAATTTTTGCAAACTATGCATCTGACAAAGGTCTAATATCCAGCATCTATAAGGAACTGAAATTTACAAGGAAAAAACAAGCAACCCCATTAAAAGGTGGGCAAAGAATTTGAGCAGACACTTTTCAAAAGAAGACATACATACAGCCAACAATCATATGAGAAAAAGCTCAACATCACTGATCATTAGAGAAATGCAAATTGAAACCACAATGAGATACTGTATTAGTCCATTCTCAAGCTGCTATAAAGAACTGCCCAAGACGGGTAATTTACAAAGGAAAGAGGTTTAATTGACTCACATTTCCACAGGGCTGAAGAGGCCTCAGGAAACTTACAGTCATGGTGGAAGGGGAAGCAAACACGTCCTTCTTCACATGGTGGCAGGAAGGAGAAGTACTGAGCAAAGGGGGAAAGCCCCTTATAAAACAACCAGATCTTGTGAGACTTCACTCACTATCATGAGAACATGGGAGAAACCACCCCCTTGATTTAATTATTTCCACCTGGTTTCACCCTTGCCATGTGGAGACTATTACAATTCAAGGTTAGATTTGGGTGAGGACACAGAAGCAAACAGTATCAGATACCATCTCATACCAGTCAGAATGGCTATCATTAAAAAGAAATAATAACAGATGCCAGTGAGGTTGTGGAGAAAAAGGAATGCTTATACACTGTTGGTAGGAGTGTAAATTAGTTCAAACATTGTGAACGACAGTGTGGGGATTTCTCAAAGATCCAAAGGCAGAAATACGTTCAGCCCAGCAATCTCATTACTGAGTATATATCCAAAGGAATATAAATCATTGTATTATAAATCATATATCCATATGTTCATTGCAACACTATTCACAAGTGCAAAGACATGGAATCAATCTAAATGCCCATCAATGATAGACGGGATAAATAAAATGTGGTATATATACACCATGGAATACTATGCAGCCATAAAAAAGGAATGCAGTCTTGTTCTTTGCAGGGACATGGATGGAACTGGAGGCCATTATTCTTAGCAAACTAGCACAGGGACAGAAAACCAAATACTGCACGTTCTCATTTATAAGTGGGAGCTAAATAATAAGAACACATGGACACATAGAGGGGAACAACACACACTGGGGCCTATTGGAGGGTGGAGGATGGATGGGGGGAGGAGGGAGAGGATCAGGAAAAATAACTAATGGATACTAGGCTTAATACCTGGGTGATGAAATAATCTGTATAACAAACTCCCATAACACAAGTTTACCTGTGTAACAAACCTGCACATATAGCCTTGAACTTAAAAGTAAAAAAAAAAAAACTTAAAAAAAGAAAATATTAAAAAAGAAAAGAAGATTTCAGCCAAAATTTATATGAATAAATTTCAGTTCTGCCACTTACTAAGTGATCTTAGGAAAGTTACATAATCCTCTGAGTCTCATTTTTCTTATTTTTAAAATTGAGATGCAGTAATAATGTTTATCTCACATGACCACTATTTTAAATAAAATGATTTATGTTAAAACAGCTAGCAATGGATGGCAATGAATGAGTAATCCATAAATAAGAATCTACTTAAAATTGCAACTATTAGCTTCCACTAGCAATGCAAAGGACATTTATATATCAATAATAAAGAATGAATGTTGCCTGCCAGAGATAATGACAAACTCCAGGAATCATCTCTGTGCAGCAGGGCTTATTTATGCAGGATTTGGGACCATTTGAAATAAAAGACCAAAAGTACCTCAACACCAGACCTGCACAGGTTTGTCAACATCTTATTGAAAATCCAGTGTGAGAAAATCCAATAAGATTGAGATAATTAGGTGTGTTTATATATTCATACAAAATTAAGCTGGCCAAGATAATTCATTAAGATCCCAGGGGTTTCATTAATTCTCTTCATTATTTGTATACAGTTACTATAACTGCATAGATCTAATTAGTTTTGAAACTTGATTTGGGTCAACATAATTATTGTGGGCCATGCTGTACTCATCTGTGCCATCTCTGAGAAGCAGCTATGACTAGGTACTAGGAACTATTTTTTTAGCATTTTCATGTTTTTTAATAATTAGCTGCATCTTAGAGAGCTGCGTGAAGAGCCATAATGCTTTTCTCCACATGAAGGTGACCTATGTTTCAATTCAACTTTGGCATACCCCACTTATGTAGATTTTTTTCCGAAAATCTTGGACTCCTGAGATAGAGATCCAGTTATTGAAGATACTTCATCCTTTTTCCACCCCCATTTATCTCTAATCCAGTGCTCTCTTTCCAGATAACCCACAACTCTCTTCCTTGTTCCTAATTTCCATGTGTTTTTAATAAGCGATTTGTACCATTTATATTGTTCTAAAATTGCTTTTATAATTCAAAAATATTTTTTAGATAATTCCATGTATGCATTAATATCCTTCATGCTGTTAATGAAAGCATTTCATTAGTATTTACTTAACTGTACTCCTACCAATGCTTCATTGTACCAGCATTTCTCTCGGATGTATTCCTGGGTCAAAAGGTTTGTACAATTTAAATTCTAATAGATTCTGCCCAATTGCCCTCAAAGAAAATTAGCACCATTTAACTCATAGTGCTTTATGTTAACAATCTATTAGATCAAGCTTTTTTTGTTACTTATTTGACCTATCAATTTCTGAAACTCTTGCACGATGATTCTACATTTTTCAGTTTCACATACTCCTATCAGATTTTTCTTTAAATATTTCAACATTGCATTATTAGGTATTTAAATGTTAAAGACTGCTATGACTTCCTTGTGAATGACACTTTTTATTTTAATAAAACCTTTAAAAGCGACATTGCCAAGTTACTTCCCACCAGCAATAATCTGAAAGCAATTTATTCACTGCTTAAACTGTTAATAGCATCGAACTTACTCATTTTTACGATGAATATCATGATCTATTATAATGTAACTAATTTTGTTTTTTAAAAAAAGTTTAATGGTTATTTGTGATTGTGCATAATTTTGTTTTCTATTTACCATGCTTTCTTTGTCACTGTTGTTTTTGTTGTTTGTTTTCCTATCATTATTTCCTTCAAATTAACTTTCTTTTTACTACTTATAATCTAATCATATGGAATTTATGCATCATATTTCTATTCTTCCAGTAGTCATAACTCTTAAAGTTCTAACACTTTTTTTACATTTTCTACTAGTGTCTATAATTAATTTGTTTATGAATCCTGACTTTAAATTAGATAAGAATCTTAGCATATCTTTAGCTACTTCTCCTCCTGCTCTTACCACTGCCCATCTTACTAGTTAAATCATCATGAAATTACTGGCCAGGCTTGGTGGCTCACGCCTGTAATCCCAGCACTGTGGGAGGCTGAGGCAGGTGGATCACCTGAGGTCAGGAGCTCGAGACCAGCCTGGCCAACATGGCAAAACCCCATCTCTAGTAAACATACAAAAATTAGCTGGGTGTGGTGGTGCATGCCTGTAATCCCAGCTACTCGGGAGGCTGAGGCAGGAGAATCACTTGAACCGGGGAGGCAGAGGTTGCAGTGAGCCGGGATCGCATCATTAAACTCTAGCCTGGGCAATAAGAGCAAAACGCTGTCTCAAAAAAAAAAAAAAAAAGAAAAAGAAAGAAAGAAAAGTTACGATAAATGCTGGTTTCATTTTCTTTTTTCTTTCTTTGTTTCTTTTATTTATTTATTTATTTATTTATTTTGAGACAGGATCTTTGTCACCCAGGCTGGAGTGCAGTGGTGGCAGTCTTGAACTCTTGGGCTCAAGTGATCCTCCTGCCTTGGCCTACTAAAGTGCTGGGATTATAGGCATGAGCCACCATACCCAGTGATTATTTTTCTTTATTAATCCTTCCAAAGACTACTGAATAGTCATTAGTTTTGGTCCCATGCATCTTCCGAAGATGATTAATTTTTCTGGTGTTATTATGAAGTCATGTAACACATCACAGTCTAAACAGTCCCCATTGGTATCATTCCACTAACTACCAAAGAATTACCCAATATGCTGTTATCTATATTTTACATATGAGGAATACAAGGATCTAATGGCTGGATGGACTTGCCCAAGGCTACACTATTAGTAAGTGTTGGAGTCTTGATTTCAATTTATGGTTTTTTTTTTTAAATTATTGATCCCCTACCCTTTCTATCATGCTATCACGTCATCTAAGCCCTTGTTACTTTTTCTGCATGCTTTTTATTTTTCTCTGGCAGACCAGAGGATTTGGTCCAATTTTGTCTTTCTTTTTCTTTTTGGCTCTCACCAATCATTAGCTTCAAAACTGACACAAAAGAAAGAAAGAAAAGATGCACTTGCTCAATTTACCTTCTCAACTGGCCTCCTTCACCACTTCATAATTGTAAGAGATACCTTTTTTATTGTCCTAAACTACTTCTTTTTTTCTGGCTTTCTCACTCATCTACATCTCCTGCTAACTTCTTTCTCCATCATACCATGAAAATTTTGTCTTCATAAAAACTGGTATCTTGGAGACAAACTACAGAGGCTGAAGCATAACACATCAAGTTTTCACCAAGAATTTGGGAGCTAATTATATCTTTTCCAAACAGACTCCTGTTTCCTTTCCCCTGTTTTCCCGTTTTCTTCATGCCTGTGTGTGAATTTTTTTGCTTTTGCCAACACTGACTCAGGCAAATCCCTACACGATTTCCCTTCTATTCCCTCTCATTTCTAGCCAGCTCACTTTTGCCTAAGTTTGTTTCTTTGCTACCTATCTCCTGTGCTTAGTATGTATAGGAACTTTCCCCACTCTTCCTTTCTCCAGTATCCCTGAAATTCCTGGGTATAACTAAACCTCTTTCTGGAGTACTCCCATTTCTATTCTAAGACTCAAATGGTGAGAAGGGGCAAGGTGATCCTTCCTTTGCATGATTCACATCATCCCTCAGTTCCAAATCATCTCTTCCCTTTTAAAATTTATTTTTAAAAATACCCTTATTTTTTATTATCCTTGAGGCATTCTGTGATTGTTCTTAATTATTTTACACTTCAACTTACCTTGCATTTGCCTTTAGTGTCATCTCTTAGTTGCAACAGGGAGTATGCAAGGTGTTTATAAAGGAGGATTCAGTGGTTCCCACTTAGGGATTTGATTAAGTTGGCAGCCTGAGAACATACGGTGTGTCCTCCTGCTCCTGCTCCAAATTTATGATAAGAAGAATGTATTAAATAAATGAACTCATAGCAGTACTGGAAAACCTGAAAAAGGAAAGCTACTTTTAGTGGTCCCAAATTATAAATATTTCTAGAAAGATAAAAAGTAGATGGAATTCAAGTAAGGAAAGAACCACAACCTAACGTGCCTGTTAGGAGAAAACTGCTGAAAAAGTTCTGGAGTAGACCCACTCCAACTTATTCCAAGTAAGAACCAGTTGGTGTTTTCCCCTGGGAGGGAGATGTGAGGGGATATTTGGGCCCATGGGGCAGGGCAATTCCAGGTGGCTGGGAACTTCAGGGAGAATGAGAAGCAGACAGGTCCAGAAACCCAGCTCCTGGAACTCTCGACCAGACAGTACATTCTGTTACTCTGAGAACATTCCTGGTGGTGAGTGTTTATGGCACTGTTGACCAAAATTGAGGCTGTCAAGACAAAAAAATCTGTAAAGGTTTATTGAACCTCAAATGTGAGGATTGACCCAGGAAGACACAGCAACAAAGTTGGAGGTGTTCTGAGGTCTGTCAGAAGGTGAAAGGTTTTGATAGAAAAATCTGAAAAGAGAGAGAGAGATTCCTCATACTGGAGTTGTTCTCTTTTCATTGGAGGGTACAATACAGAAGTTATAATCATTAGCTATGGATTGTATCACAGGGTTATGGGAACACATTAAAGTCACAGCTCTGCAATCAGCAAAATACAGAATGTAGAAAATCCTAAAGGACTAAATAACCAATTCTTTCAACAAAAATAATTGCACAAAGAAAAAAAGAGAGAAGAAAGTTATAACAGGTAGACCTGAGATTTTCTAGGTATAGAATCATATCTTCTGTGAAGAGAGACAGTTTTGCTTTCAGGATAAATTTTGATACTAATTTCTCAACTTGGGGATTTACAGACAGGGAAAACAATGTATTTGAATTCCAAATCCATGTTTGGTGCAGACTTTGGTCCAAGATTCCCAAGAGAGATTTTTTCCCCTTTAAAAGGTTTAATAGTTTCATGAATGAAAAATTGATTTTATACTACCATGCCAAGCAACACTTTAATATATTTCTCTCTGCAAGTAACTACAATGTACAGTTATTATAGTTCCTATCCAGACCCTGGGAGGGTTGAATAGCTGGACTTACAAAACTGTAGTGTCTTAGAACCTACTACATCCCCCATGAAGAGCAAATATTTTAACAGCAAGGGGGCCACATTTTAGCTCCTTAAGAGATGAAAGTAACAAACTCTTAATGACCAGCTTGATGTGGTGAAGAGTGTGTTGGTGTGTACTGATAGTTGTGCTGATGCGAGAGCTTGAAGCAAATACCCTCTCCTGAAATTAAGGACTAAGTAAGAGCTCATCATATTTCTGTGTGACAATAAAAATACTCCGCTCCCACATTTTACAAAGGAAAACTCATCATTTTTTCAGTATAAACTCAAATTTTATTGTCCTATGCTATGTGCCTACTTTAGGCTTGTCAAGTTTAGTGCATCCTAGGCTCACGCTAGGTCTTTCTGCACTTTTGACATTAACAGTACACAAATTTTAGACAGAACGTAGTGAATTTGGGGTCAGAAAGGCCATATTCCTAGTCAAGTTGCTCTCAAAAGTGATTGATAAAACACAATAGCAATTTAAAGGGAGCTTGCTGTCAAAGAAAGATTGAGACTTTGATTAGGACTTAGACATTGATTGATTACTTCTTGGGGCTGTCACTCCACACCAATAGCCAAAAATGCTTGGCATCAGGATTACGGTAGTTATAGATAAAGCCTCAATAGAGGTTTGAGTTTCCTTCTTTCCATAAGGCTACAGTCTTGATTAGTGTACCTAAATATGTAGTGCTCACAAATGTTAGTTTTTACAACTTCTCTGTTTTGCATTTATATTATCTGTATGTGTTGTATTTTCATACTTTTTTTGTACAAAGACAAAAGTTGCCAAAAGGAAATTAAGAGCTTTTGGGTTGACATTTGTTATTTTTAGTGGGTAACTTATAAAAGTTGACAGAAAAATGTTATATTTCTATGTGGTCACAGATGGCATTGACCATCCTATAAATATTTCTCACACACTGACCATGTGCCCAAAACTCGTTGAGGGAAGAGGAAAATGTATAGTAATCATAGCCACTTTACTCTCCCAAACATCTACCAGGCATTGAAGTAAAGGCGATTTAGTGTTTCCCTTCTATAAATACAAAAATGATAGGAGAATGCAGAGTCACAAATGCCCCAATGGACAGTATCCTAGACGACTTTCTAATAGCAGGGCTTCCTGAGTGTGACACCCAAATGTCTTTCCACTTCTCTTCTTCACCAACATATGTTTATAATAACCATGTAGTTACATTTGCAAAATAAGATAAATAAAAATATTTTAGAATATTGGCTGGGTGTGGTGGCTCATACTTGTAGTCCCAGACCTTTGGGACGGCGAGGCAGGCAGATCCCTTGAGCCCAGGAGTTTGAGATCAGCCTGGGCAACATGATGAAACTCCATCTCTACCAAAAAAAATGACATATATTTGGATGGGTCATTTGCAAAAAAGTAGGGAAGTGTACCCTTGCAAACAAGGACAACATTGATCATCAATCTTCTTACAGAAAGTGGTAAGCTCTACAAAGGAGCAAGTAATGTTTGCAAATGCAAACCTTACATGCTAACCACTTTGCTAGCCAGATACACTCTGGCGGAATCAACTAATTGATGTAGGTGTAATAGGATATGTAATATTGCTTGATCAAGACTTTGCTTCTGTGGTTGTTTCTCCACATCTTGCAAAAGATGTTTGCGAAACACTACATTCAGAGAAACACCAGATGGACATGCTTGATACACCAAGTCTTGGTTAATGAATAAACTTGTTTTAAATTGGCTTATTGCTGGTCTCCCAAGGCTTCCTATTTTTGTTTGCTTTAGTCTCTCTAAAATTTCACGGAAAAACTATGAGTCTCAAAATGCTTATAAGCAGGAACAAGCTGATTTTACTACTAGGAATAGTCTTTTTTGAACAAGGTAAATCTGCAACTGTTTCGCTCCCCAAAGGTAAGTTTCAAATGAACTCTATAATTACCTTTGTCTGAACCTTTGCTGGCAATGAACATAATAACTCCACTCCATGTTCCTTTGGGAAAATAGGAGAAGCAAATATATTTTGGATATCTAATTGTTTTTAAACAATTATTTTGGACTTATCTCCTGCAATTGGCATAGGACACAGGGTAAAACATTTACAGAATGCAACTAATGTATCCAATTAAGTAAACAATCCCTGTTTTCTTCACTTAGTTTCCTAAGTGAACTGAGATTGTTCACTTACTTGGACCCATTACATAATCCCATCTTCATTCACAGAGCAAAGTCTGGAAATCAGCATGGATTTGGAAGCATTTTTAATCTTTCGTAAAATCATCTTGCTGAGAAATATGAAGCATGTTCACTGTAGTATATTGTAAATGGTCCTTTTTTTCCCCTTCAACTAACTTAAGCTGAAAACAGTTCTTGGCAGAATTCTCCTTGGTCAGACTTGTGCCAGCCCTGAGAATCAACATGTTTTCTGACTTTGCTTTAGTGAATTCGGGAAATAGTAAATTTTGTATTTAAAGTATTTATGACTCATTCAACTGAAACAGTTAGAAAATAAGCTTTTGATCCAGTGTCATCCTGGCACTGGGTTCAGGATCAAAACACTTATTGTTACATTCATGCTCTTCCATTATCCAGCTGTATGTCTCCTTGATTCTTAGTTTTCTCATCTGCAATGTGGGGATAACAGTGCTTCATTTACAGGCATAGAGTGGGATTAAATGAGAAGCTGTATGAAAGAGCTTTGAATATTTTAACATGTTGATCTAAATAGCTATGCTCTTAAGGATGTGTTCTCAAGAAAAGGCATTTGTTCATCCATCCAGTGTTTCTAAGTGCTTACTTATGCCAAGAATTAAGCTAAACCTTAGAAATGCAGAGGTGAATAAGGCAAGTTTTTTTCCCTTGAGTAGTTCATAGTCTGATGATGGAGGCAAATAATTCATTATCACAATTCTGCATGACAAGAACTATAAAAGGGGTGAAGAAAGCGTGCTACACAACACAGGGGAGAGGCAATCCCACTTTGAGGAAATCAAGGAAGACTTCCTGGTTGAGGTGATCTCCAAGCTGAGGAATAAGAATTATAGAATTTAGGTAGGCAATGAAGCATGGTGATTATGAGGCAAGGCTAGTTCTAATCCTCCTTCAAAATATGGAAAAGGATGACCTCCGGGAGGGACAGAAGATGTGCCATCCTTGAGTTACCAGGTGGTGGTAAACATCTTTAATCTAGCCTGTCTCTTGGCTGAGGAGTCAGAAAACCCATTGAGGGCAAATAAATAAAAACAACTTTTTCAGGGATAAAGTATTTTACATAAAGAGGGAGGAGTGTTTTCTTCTATTACCTAGCAAACCTCTATCCGAGTACCGACTTGTGAATCAGGACACTTCACTCCACTCTCCTTAAATGACCTCACTTTCCAACCCTCAAGAGAATTAAATCCAATAAAGATTTATTGATACCTGAATGTGTGCTGAACACCATACACTATAGCCTCAGACTCAGTTTCATGGGTGAAATAGAGAAGATATTACCTCAATCCTAGAAGCTGTCTAATCATTTAGTTTGTCTCGTTTTTTTCTCAGCTCCCAGTTGTGGGCAGAGTCTGGTTAAGGTACAGCCTTGGAATTATTTTAACATTTTCAGTCGCATTCTTGGAGGAAGCCAAGTGGAGAAGGGTTCCTATCCCTGGCAGGTGAGTCTCAAGGACTTCTATGCATCAGGAACTGTGGTAGATATTATGGATATAGATATTTCTAAGGTTAAGTTTATATCTTTGAGGAGCCTACAGCCTAGTTGGGTTGAAAGACACAGAATAGTCATCATGGCATGTGATGAATGTCATAAGAAAAAGTGTGACATAGTAAGTCATTTTAGAATCAAATATCACAAATAGGATAAGCAAAAATTAGAAAGTATATTAGAGAGGTAGGGTAAAGAATAGGCTTGAAGAAGCTATAGGGGTCAAATAGTTAAGAGTATGAGAAAAGTGGTAGATCCAAACCATTTCCCTAAGAGGCTTAAGAGAAATTGGAGTATGTGTTGAAAGGCTCCCCAGCCCTCACCTTGACTTTCTTCCAAACCTCTTCAGCTGGACTCTGCTATATCTTATACTCTTTTATCTTCATTCACAGACACTGTTCATATTGTTAGAGCAACAGGTCTGTGTCAACAGTGTTATGAAAATAAGTAAATACATCCCAACACTCCTAACTGCTACCTCTGTTGACACATACTTACAGCCAATCATCTCAAATTAACTACCTCTCATCTAGACCAGGGTTGCCAGCACCACTCTTCTTTCTGAGCGGTAGTGGGTGGGCTTTATCTTTTCACAGTCCATGATTCTCGACATTTACGAGTGTGATATCTGAGTCTGGTTTTGAGAATAGGCTTCATCACCATGTTAAGGAGGATCCCAGGGCATAAACTTGCTTTCATTTAAGGTATTTGCAATTTAGGTGTCTCTGAAACAAAGGCAGAAGCATATTTGTGGAGGAAGCATCGTCTCACCACAGTGGGTGATCACGGCAGCTCACTGCGTTGCAAACAGGTAAGAAAGGCCTAGCCCATGAGTGAAGACCAGACCACCATTTCCTCTCCCTTGGAATCATCAGCAATAACTCTATTAAGACATGGACCTGTGTGATTGGTGAGTATTGCTTTAATAGATGAGTATCCTAATTGCATGACACAAATGGGGCTGGGTGACATTGTCAGATGGCACTTGGTAGATGACATATATTCTTTTCAGAGGTAAAATTCGTTTTTACTTAAAATAACTGGAAGTTAATAATAGCATCCAAGTCAGAAAAAAAAAGAGCATTACAAAGGAGGATTTGTGAAAGTTTTCTTCTAGTTTTCTTAAATTTCAGTGAAAAAATATCTAGTTCATTATGCATCTGAATAAATGGATAAAAGAAAACAAAGGGAGACCAGTAAAGTAGAAAGTAGGCTCCCTATCTTCCTTCTCATTGATCCTGCCTCTCTGGGACTCAACCCAACAACTTCCCTTTGCCCACTTTCTTGTGTGATCCAAATATCCTATTATTGGCAGTGTTCTGGGCATATACTAGGCTGTAATCAAGATCATGTTCCCATATAGTCATTCTTTCATTTCAAGTCTGCAGACATTTCCTGGATGTTTACTTTCTGCTAGATACCAAAGGTACCAAAATGACTAAGACATGATTTCTGCCCCCAGAGAGTTGACTCTTAAGAAGAGTCAACTGATGATCTCACAGCAATGTGGCAAGTGATAGGTAAGAGAGATATTATGCATTAAGTCAGGTACCTAATTTGGCCAAGAGTCAAGGAAGTATACCCAGAGAAAATATGCCTTTTTCAATTTTGTATAGAAGCATCACTTCTGGGAATGAAGGGTCTCAAAGGATGGCAAGCTGAAGTCTTTACCTATCTCAATGCATCCCACCAAGTTCCTTTCAGAGAACATTAGTTAGTTATAATGCAGTCTGTGCCTTATAATATACACTAAGCATAGGATCTCTGACATTGAAGTAGCATACTTACTGGGAATCACAAATCGTTCCCAAAGGATCTCACTGATATCAGGTCAGATCAACCTCCCAGGGTAGCTGAATAAAGTCCCCTATAGTTGTAGAGCCCTGAACTACAATGTATGTGCATCTCTAGATATTTTCAAATAACATTGCAAAGTATTAAATTCATCATATCCTTGGCTCTATATGAACCCACTCTTCACTAGTCCTCTACTGGAAGTTGGAATCTTTGCATTTTTTTCTAATTGTGTTGGAATTATTCTCACTTTTTCTGCTCAGCAGCCTCACACGCCATATTATTTATCCATATCATTTTTTTTTTTTTGAGACGGAGTCTTGCTCTTTCGCCCAGGCCAGAGAAGCCAGTGTGTCAACCATTGCAACTACTCAGAGGCAGAATGAAATTCATTCATTTTACTGTTTGCTTTCCATAGAAACATTGTGTCAACTTTGAATGTTACTGCTGGAGAATATGACTTAAGCCAGACAGAGCCAGGAGAGCAAACTCTCACTATTGAAACTGTCATCATACATCCACATTTCTCCACCAAGAAACCAATGGACTATGATATTGCCCTTTTGAAGATGGCTGGAGCCTTCCAATTTGGTAAACATTTGAGGATCATATTGAATTGTCTACCCCATATTCTCTATAACCTCTGTGCCATAGCACATTTCCTGCAGTGTATGTTCTGGATCATGCACTTTGAGAAAGGAATTTGGGCTGGAGAGTCCTACCTGAAACTTTTTGCTTGTGGTTCTGGAGATAGAATTACATGGAGTCAGGAGGTTTTCTTTATCTGACAAGTAACCCCTGGAGGTGCCAGGCAGGGCTATCACAGCTCTTATGAGGTCTTTAGGGAACCACCTGGATACCAACTGGTGAGTGGCTTATAGTGTCCTCTCCTCCATGAATGAGACAAGCTCTACCTTGCTCTTTTCTTCAGACCATTTTGTGGGGCCCATATGTCTTCCAGAGCTGCAGGAGCAATTTGAGGCTGGTTTTATTTGTACAACTGCAGGCTGGGGCCGCTTAACCGAAGGTAAGAACTTGTGTGCCATTCCTCTTAAGCAGAGGTCAGAACTTTCTGGTGGGCAATCAGAAAATGGAATTTTTAATCCACTTTTAAAAACAATTGTGCATACATTTTTAAAGATACAGAATGTCACATTGTACTTAGAAATTCAAGTCTTTCCAAGACACACAAACACAAATGATGCATCTTTAACTCAGAAACGGTGAGAGTTCCTGCTGGGGCTTCCATCTCTCTGTTTTTCAGATGGCGTCCTCTCACAAGTCTTGCAGGAAGTGAATCTGCCTATTTTGACCTGGGAAGAGTGTGTGGCAGCTCTGTTAACACTAAAGAGGCCCATCAGTGGGAAGACCTTTCTTTGCACGGGTTTTCCTGATGGAGGGAGAGACGCATGTCAGGTGGGTGGGAGCTGCGGGGCTGTCAGGCCCCAGGCAAGGCTTCCCTTGGTTTTGTTTTCTTAAATTTCAGTGAAATTTAATTTAATTAGAAAGTATATTGGAGAGGTAGAATAAAGAATAGTCTTGAAGAAGCTATAGGGGTCAAATAGTTAGTTAAATGTGTGAGAAAAGTGGTAGATCCAAACCATTTCCCTAAGAGGCTCACCTGTTATCAGGTGAGGGGCTGCAGGAAGACTGATTCCAGGTAAGGCAGGAATCTGGAAATAAGGGTTAGGAGTACCAAGGGAGGTTATGTCAAAATAAAGGGACAGTGGAAACAATCTGTTGTTAGCAGGAAGTGTGATTTAAAAGAGGTCTTCTGCTTTTTCCAAAAGACCAAATAACAGATAATGCCAAGAATGAACTCGGGGTTCTCCCATTCCTGAAGGATGGCTGATTCTTTCCTATTTAGAAATTTCCAGTTTGTGGATGTTGGGAACTTTACACCTTGCCTCCATTCTTCCTACTAACCAAGGCTTGAAGTCAGTCTCATTGTTGGCCAAGACTTCTCTGAGTCTGCAGCGTGAGACGAGAGAAAGAAGGAAGTCTGCTGCTCTGATGAAAGCCATGGACGAGGAAAAGGGAGGTGGGATTGTTGGGTTCCAGTGATATTTAAGCATCATATGGGAATTGTGCTGGGATCTTTAGACACAGAACCCCGAGTCTAAATTATTAGAAGTGAGGAGACGTCATTGATCCTCCTCCAGCATCCTGGTGAGGAAAAAGCGAGCACTTTGGGGCACAAACACTGACAGTGATGCTAATAGAGGCTTTTTCCCTCTACAGGGAGATTCAGGAGGTTCACTCATGTGCCGGAATAAGAAAGGGGCCTGGACTCTGGCTGGTGTGACTTCCTGGGGTTTGGGCTGTGGTCGAGGCTGGAGAAACAATGTGAGGAAAAATGATCAAGGATCCCCTGGGATCTTCACAGACCTTAGTAAAGTGCTTCCCTGGATCCACGAACACATCCAAACTGGTAACTAAGCCATCACACAAGGTTAAGAAGCTGCCGTTCTGTTAGGGCCAGAGAGAGCATCAGCAGAGTCCTGGCAAATCAGAACACCTGAACAGACAGGCTTTACCTCTGTTCTCAGTGTAGCACACAAGGATTGTGAGATTTACCAAGTCTAAATAAAACAAGAGTAAAATATGGTATGTGGAGCAGCATGCAGATATTCAATGCAAAATGAATCCATCCATCCTAGACCTTCTCAAACTGGCCTTTAATTGAAACTATCTCAGTTGATGATATGCTTTCACCACTTACTTCTCAACAAAATCTAGCAAACTATAACAGATCAGTAGTTATCAACCGGGGCAATTTTGTCCCCAGGGACAGTATCAGGAGACATTTTAAATTGTCACAACTGGCAGCGCTGAGGAGTGGCCCTGGTGTCCAGTGGGTAGGGGCCTTGGATGCTGCTAAACATCCTACAAAGTACAGGACAGCCTCCCACAACAAAGAATGATCCCACCCAAAAGGTTAATAGTACTAACCATGAGAATCCCTGGCATAGATCCAGGTATAGTAAGTCTGAAAAAGCCAGGATCTACATGCAGCCAGGCCTCCATATCTGCAGGTTCCACATCAGCAGATTCAACCAGCTGTGGATCAAAAATATTTGGAGAAAACTAAAAACAATAAAAATAACAATACAATAATAATGACAATACAAATTTTAAAAAATACAGCATAACAACTATTTACATAGCATTTACATTGTCTTAGGTATCGCAAGCACTCCAGAGACAATTTAGAGTGCTGCATAGGGGAAGACATGCCTAGGGTATATGCAAATAGTATGCCGTTTAATCTAAGGATTTGAGCATCCTCAGATTTTTGGTATCTGCAAGGCTTCTGAACCCAATCCCCCACAGATATTGAGGGATGAGTGTACACCCTTGTGATTGACTAGTGAGCTAATTGCGACTTCTTTGCCTCCTCCAAATCCAACTTAATTGTTTTCTTATCTGGTGGCTTCCAACCTCAAAAAGGCTTTTATCCTTTTCTAAAGAAGTTAATTTAAATTAAGTTTAGTAAGAATTTGAGTTTGTTTTCAAGTGTATGGTGCAGTGGCAGGTATCTGAGCCCTCAGTTAAAGTTTTACCTATTTAACCCAGCAACTCTTTTACAGTTATGGACAAATTATTTCCATCTCTAGCCTCTGTTCTTATGTAAAGTGACCCCTTGCTCTGTGAAACCTCCAGTTAATTATCGTTTCATATTAGCCCACTTAAAGAGAATTAAATCATTTTAAAACACCAGAGCCCCTTTCCTACTTTATCCATTTATCCCTTCCCTTCTTTCCACAGATTAGATTTTTATTAGTTGCATATTGACTTAAAAATCTCTTGTGCGCCAAGAAGATGCTAACTTCTTGAAGCATTGTTCAGGATACCACAGGCTTTCAATTGCATCTTTTTCTTTCCCAGGTAATCGGAGAAAGAGCTCCAGAGGTGGGTATCTCTTGCATGCTGCTCCATCGGGAGCACAAATTAACATCTAGCATTTCTGAATATCAGTTCCTAAAGTCTTCCTCTCCAAGAGCGCTCCCTGCTCAGTAGGTCTAAAACTACCACCTGGAGCACCTACAGCCATTAGGCCCAGCAGAAGCCCC
Organism: Nomascus leucogenys; assembly: GCF_006542625.1. NCBI lineage: Eukaryota > Metazoa > Chordata > Mammalia > Primates > Hylobatidae > Nomascus > Nomascus leucogenys. The sequence goes on along the minus strand of NC_044395.1, from coordinate 68,554,832 downwards.
AGTTGCCCTCCCATTTCATTTCTTAGCAATCCAGAGCTCTGTCCCAATTCAGCCAACCTTTGCCAAACACTAGCTTGGAATCAGAGACTCAAGGAAAGAGGGCAAGGCAGTGCAGATGTGGTCAGTAAGCTACACACCTTGCCCTGAAAGTGTCCCTACTTATATAGGGTCTCATCCCCTTTGTCCCATTGCGATCCCGCGATGAATTCACTCTGTGACTTTGGGCAAGCCTTTTCCTAACTCTGGCCCTCATCCATAAAGAAAATAGTGTGGGCCAGATGGTCTCTAAGACACTTTAGTTCAAATCTTCAGTCGTTCTTTGAAGCTGTGGAAAGATCTACAAAGAGCAATATAGAAAAATAGTACCCTGGGAGCTCAGAGGAATGAGAGGCTGCTTCTAGCTGAAAACAAAAAAACTCACAGGGGAGCTCTGATGCACAGACATCTTTGAAGCTGCACCTGGAAGGAGGAGTAGGATTTTGTCAAGTGGAAATGGAATATGGGTAAAGAAAAATATTCCAGCTCAAGGAATCATCCTTTTTTTTTTATTTTTTTATTTTTTTTTTATTATACTTTAGGGTTTTAGGGTACATGTGCACAATGTGCAGGTTTGTTACATATGTATCCATGTGCCATGTTGATTTCCTGCACCCATTAACTCGTCATTTAGCATTAGGTGTATCTCCTAATGCTGTCCCTCCCCCCTCCCCCCACCCCATAACAGTCCCCGGAGTGTGATGATCCCCTTCCTGTGTCCATGAGTTCTCATTGTTCAATTCCCACCTATGAGTGAGAACATGCGGTGTTTGGTTTTTTGTCCTTGCGATAGTTTACTGAGAATGATGTTTTCCAGTTTCATCCATGTCCCTACAAAGGACACGAACTCATCATTTTTATGGCTGCATAGTATTCCATGGTGTATATGTGCCACATTTTCTTAATCCAGTCGGAATCATCCTTATTAAAGGAAAGATCTTAAGGATGAAGATAGCAACAAAAGCATAGGGCATGTGATGAGGATTTATAAGGGAGAAGAATAGAAACATAACTTGAGATCAAACTATGGAAACTTTAAATGCCAGCCAAAAAAGTTTGGATACGATTGAGTAATAGAAAGCTGATTAATTAGATAAGCAGGTTTGAACTATACTTTAATAGCATAAGGACAGCATGTAGGGGATGGGTTGCAAGGGGATGAATGCATGGACGTATGAAATTCTTCATTAGTTTGAGAGACAAGAAATCGAAGGTTTGAACCAAGGCAATATCCACAGAATGAAAAGGAAGGAATAGAAATGAGAAATGAGGATTGGGAGCCAATTAGATGAAAGGTTGTAAGGAAGAAGGAGGAAGAGAAGATAGTACCAAAGTTATGAGCATGAGAGACTAAGAGAAGGGCACACAAAAATAATAAAATCAGAAGTGGGTACAGTTTTGCTGACCCAAGGAATTCTATTTGTAGCATATTGAGTTCTGAGGGAGACAGCTAGGGAAACCATCATAAAAAATCAGATCTGAAGTTTAGAAATGTAGAGATGACATCTGAAATGGAGGGTATGAATGAACCTGGTCCAAGGGATCATAGAGAGAGAGCAGATGAGGACGAAGGCTAGAACCTGGGAAATACCTGCACTTATAGAATAGTATGAGGTCAGCAAAAGAAGAGTAAAGGGCCAGAGGTGGCTCACGCCTGTAATCACTGCAATTTGGGAGGCCCAGGTGGGAGGATCGCTTGAGTCCAGGAGTTCAAGACCCAGCCTAGGCAACAAAGTGAGACTCTGTCTCACAAATAATTTCTTCAAAAAATTAGCCGGGTGTGGTGGTGTGAGTCTGTGGTCTCAGCTGCCCGAGAGGCTGAAGCAGGAGGATTGCCTGAGCCCAGGAGGCTGAGGTTGCAGTGAGCTGTGATCGTGCCACTGCACTCCACTCTGGGTGAGAGATTGAGGCCCTGCCTCAAAGACAAAATAAGAGAGAGAGGAGTTAAGGAAAGAAAACCAATCATAGAATCTCCAGGTTAAGCAGGATCTAAAAGGAACCAAAAAGGCGTCATAGACGCAAAGACAGGAGAAGATTTCATGAAGAACAAAGAGTACATCAAGAAGAACCAGGAGGCAATGGTGTTTGCAGCTTCTGGAGGGAGGGGCTGTTGTGGTTACCGGCACAGCTAACCCTGACTCTCCTGGCTTTCCCTCCCAGCCTGGTGCGGTGAGCAGGATGTCATAGTCAGCGGGGCTGAGGGGGAGCTGCACTTCCCAGAAAGCCTTCACCTATATTATGAGAGCAAGCAGTGAGTAACCCCCTTTGTACTCCTCCTCCTTACTCCCACCTCCGGTCTGGCTGTGCCCACCAATTGGACTGTGATAGTCATTTTCTGTCTAGAAATAACGCCCTCTCCATGATCTGCCTACAGACGGTGTGTCTGGACCCTGCTGGTACCAGAGGAAATGCATGTGTTGCTCAGTTTTTCCCACCTAGATGTGGAGTCTTGTCACCACAATTACCTGTCAATGTATTCTTTAGAAGACAGACCCATTGGTGAGTGGATTTTCACAATGTCAAATGGAAACCAGTGCCAAGTGGGCTTAATGAGGCCTGGTTATCTTATGTCTGGCATTCAGCCATCTGTAAATGCCACACTTCTTGACTTCAGCTTTGAGACTCAGAATTGGGAGTGGGAAGGAACCAAATCTGAGCCTGGGTGATGGCTGCAAGGTCACAGGGAAATTTACTTGCCAAATCTGCTTCCCATCAAACCAGGCTTCCTAGGCCCATTTGCCAGACCTGGCGTCCATGAGGAATAAACTCTAGATATATTCCAGGGCCTCTCAGGATCTCCAGACAGGTCACTGCTTTCCTAGCTGTGAAAATGACCTTTCCCTGCCTCATCAAGCTAAGAAGGGAAATACAAATAGACAACCATGAGAAGGAGACGGTTTACTTACAAGAAACAGAAATGGAATGGTGTTTCTGTGGTTTCTCAGCTGGAGGTGATTTTGTATCCCCAACCCTCAGGACACATTTGGCAATGAATGAGAAGCATTTTTCAGTTGTCACAAGTGCAGGAATTGTCACTGGCAGAGGCCAGGAATGCTACCAAATATCCTACAAAAGATGCAGGATAGCAAGAACACAAAGAAGGTTCTGGCTCAAAATGTCAGTTGTGACAAGACTGAGAAACTTTGGATTGGACAATCCTGAAATATCATGGCAAATTCAGTTCTTCTTAAATCATTGAATGGGAACTATTTTCCAGATTCTGAACAAAGAATCTTTCTTTATCATCCTGCAGGAAAATTTTGTGGAGAAAGCCTCCCTTCATCCATTCTTGTTGGCTCTAATTCTCTAAGGCTGAAATTCGTCTCTGATGCCACAGATTATGCAGCTGGGTTTAATCTTACCTATAAAGCTCTGAAACCAAACTACATTCCTGGTAAAACCATTTACTTTTAATCACATTCTATCCCCACCTTCTGTAGAAGCTTAGGCCCCACAGGAATTAGGTGAGCGGCAGGGATCCCTCTCCCAGGGCCCAACTGGCTCCACATGGATGAGGGGCACAGGCCAACTAGAGAACAGGGGGCAGTCTCCCCCTCAACCCTGAGTTCACCCTGCTAGCTCGTAGTGATTGTCCATCCAAGTGAGTCGAGAGGGCCTGAGAGTTCTGGAGAATCATGCACTACCTCTGTTCTTGTTGGCAATGTCTGAAAATGCAATTGATATGCATCATTTTCAGGAGACAGGAGGGAGAGCAGTGAGAATTCTTTATTTGAATGGTGCCATCTGTTTGGACTTTTTCTTATGTTTCAGGTTCAGGTTGCAGTTACTTAACTGTCCTTTTTGAAGAAGGTCTCATACAGAGTCTAAACTATCCTGAAAACTACAGTGACATGGCTCACTGTGACTGGATTTTTCAGGCCCCCAAACATCACCTAATAAAGGTATTGACTTTGGCTGTCCTTACTTAGCTATGGTAAATTCACAAAATAGCTAACATAAGCACCATGAGGTCAGAGGTTTTATCTGATTTATTCACTGCTGTATTTTCAGTACCTAGAACCCGGCACCTGACACACAAAGCTGTCAATAAATACTTGCTGAATAATGGATCCGCTCAGTTTCCCCTGCAACTACACATTTTTTCCACTAGATGGCACTGTGCTCTTTACTTTTTGTTTAAAAAAAAAAAAGTGCTGCTTTAATCTTTGTATTGAATTAGCCGGGCGCGATGGCGGGCGCCTGTATTCCCAGCTACTCGGGAGGCTGAGGCAGGAGAATTGCCTGAACCCGGGAGACGAAGGTTGCAGTGAGCCGAGATCGCGCCACTGCACTCCAGCCTGGGCTACAAGAGCGAAACTCTAAAAAAAAAAAAAAAAAAAAAAAAAAAAAACTTTGTGTTGATGACTTTCTTAGTCCATTCCAGAAACAAGCATTTCTTCCTTATTTATTAAACTGCTCACGAAACACATTGTAAGTTATAGATAACAAAAGTCAAGGTCAATTAGGCCAAAATCTTCAAAGCTTTCAAGCAGAGAGGATGGAGCAAGCCTAGAGGAACCAGCACAGAACAGGCTCAGGGAATCGCTGGTTTAAGAGGGTCTTAAGGTGTCCTGGAGTGGGCAGTGGAAGGCAAGGCAGAAGTCAATGTATGGAGGCCTTTGAACATCTGGAAATGGAGTTTATTCCACATTTGATTAGCAGGGTTTGTGGTTACTTGTTTGTCCATTAAACACTAATGGACCATCTGCAGAGAGATACCATCAGGGAGGTAGAAGTAAGACTTCAGTCAGGGTGAGATTGAATGAGGTATTTTCTTATAGGTCTTTCTTTTAAAATAATAATTGAAAACAAGACAGTGTACGACGGACAGAAAGGAGAATAGAAAATAAAGGGGAGAGGAGTGAGAGATGATGCGACCCCAGCGTTCTCACTTAAGAGATGGAAAGACCTCTGAGATGTGGCAGGAGAACCAAATTGGTGTGTTCTTATGACAGCCTGGAGAATGCAGCCTTTAACTTAAAACACAAACAAAACCAAACAAAAAGATGTGGCCAATCGTTTGGATACCACACTAAGTTAGAACTTAAAGAGATGAGAACTGAGGTGGCCAGTCCCCACCCCACACCTCCATAAAAAGGGAGAATAATTAGACTGGAAATTGACCAATTGAGAGGAGTTGGGATTGGTGGTATCTGAAATATCACGTGAAGTCAGATGTTAATGGCAGAAACAAGATCACACAGGTTTTATGAATGAGTGGGAAAAGATGATACAGAGGCAGTTGGTATAGATTTCTTTCTAAAAGTTCCTCAAACCTAAACAGAGTTGGGGCAAAAATTTCAGCAGAAATAAGGAAAATTTGTTAGTGGTGGAGGATAAAATTTAGGTTTTGAGCATGTTTCCAGGTGGAGGAAGAAGAGGAAATTTAGTTGCAAATCTGAAAATGCCAGAGCCAGAAGTGATTGAAAAATATCTCTTCAATAAATAAAGGTTGAGTGTTGTGCATCAGTGAAGTGATGCTCTCATACCTTGCCAGTGACAGCATCATTTTGCAGAACTCATCTAAGATAGGAATTTGGAAATTGGTGTTAAAAGTCATAGGAATATGCTAACCATTTGACTTGGAGAGAAAAGGGCCCCTTCCCAGAAAGTATCCCAGTAAGGGTTTAATAAGTGTTTGAATGAATCCTATTTCTGATACATGTCCCCCTCCCCAAGCCTACCTTCACCATTAGTAATTATTTGCCTCCAGTTTTGTTTTATCCACACAATCCTTTCTGTTTCTTGCTCAGAGTCCGGGTCCCATTGAATCGCCACCAACTGTGTGTTAAAATCAGAACTCCTATTTCATCAGCCCTCTCTCCCACCACTCTTCACTTCAAATTCAATTGGCTAGTGCTCACCAAACTGCTCCAAGATCACTCTTTATTGTTTCTTTGTTTCTCCTTCACACCGTTCCTTCTGTCTAGATAGTTCCCCTCCCTTTTCCTGACACAAAACAAGTGCCCCATGCAGGGAATTATACAAGAGAAGAAAAAAAGTAAATGCATAAAGATATTCACTGCCGAGTTTTTAAGATAGCAAAAAATGCAGGTCTCAAGGATAAAGATAAATGAAATATTATGCTGCCAATAAGCATCACAATTATAGAAACTATGAGAAAAGGTTTGTCATGATTTATTCTTGGTGACCCTAGGTTGATTCCAGGTGATCACCTTTCTTTTCTAAGTCATTACTCATCATAGCTTAATAATCTACTCAAGAATTTTGCTGAGGTTTACATTTAAGCTTAGTATCCAAAATCAACTCTCTCTGACTCATACAAGGATTTCCTTTTTCATGCACATTCATGAGGCTTACTGCATTTGACTCTGAGCCCACTTATGCAAATGCTTTCAGTAGCTCAGATACTTTGTTTTATATCAGCAATTAGACTCATTTATATCTGTGCCTTATCAGAATTTTGCAGTGAGGCATGGAAATGTAGTGGCAACAGGACAGAGCAGATGAGAAGAGGAGCCAGATATATCCCGCTGGGTAGAGAGACACGGTCTCCAAGGGGCACAACCAATTTCAGTCTTGATTCAGGAGAACTAGAGGTTCAAGATGAAACATCAGGAACTAGGTGAACAACACTAAGATGTCCAGAGAAGCAGTTTTGTGTATATGCAATTAGTTCAGTTGAGTGCCTAGTTGCTTCCAGGGGAAAAAATCCCCATGTGGTAGCTCTTCTAATCTCTTAGAGATGCTAGGAAGCTAAAATATTTGCACAGTTTCCTGCCCTTTGATTCAGGCCATATTTGGTAGCTATTTCAAAAAGTTAGAGCCTGTGCTATAGAATCCTTTCCTTGGTAATCTGACCCACTCCTGAATACCCCATTAACTTTCTCATCTAAGGTCTTACTCCAGAACAAGTTAAGTAATCCAAATTTCTCTGCTGAATCAAAGTCAGGTAATTCATTCAGATTGTTTACTCTGGATGTAACTTCGCATCTTCTCAGCTTTCATTTCAGAGTCTGGAAATAGAAGAAAGTGGAGACTGCACTTCCGACTATGTGACAGTGCACAGCGATGTAGAAAGGAAGAAGGAAATAGGTTTGTGTCCTCTGAGCCTCAGCTTGCTCTGGTTTGCGTTTGGACCCAGTCTTGAGATGGGAACGAAAAGGAGACGGATCAATCTTCCTTCATCTTCCAGCACCACCTCCACCCCTCCCTGTGGTCTCACCATCAGTCCTTTGTCTTCTTCATTAGGGGCAGGAAGAGAAAAAGGGAGAATCAAAGAACCACTGAAACAGAAATGCGAAAGGCCCATGAGGAAACTAGGAGTCAGAAGGGGAAAGTTCCATTGAAACAAGTCTTGAGGCTAGAACCAGTTCCCTTAATATCATTGTGTGTGGGAGTGTTCAGTAGAGAAAACCAAATTGAAACGTCATGGGATTAATTACCTATTTAAGGAGTGAGCTGCCTTTATTTTGAAAATGAATTGTGAAAAGCGTATTTCTCAACAGTTAACTGAAGGACGATTTTCTTTTTTTCTTCTCTCCAATGCCATGGCTGTCTGCTGGGTGCTTGACAATGTCGTGCCTGGGCTGGCCTTCAACAAGCTCGGCTGTGTGGCTATGATGTCCCCACCCCTGTGCTGAGCCCCTCCAGCATCATGCTCATCAGCTTCCAATCAGATGAAAACGGGACCTTCAGGGGCTTTCAGGCTACAGTCTCCTTCATTCCTAAAGCAGGTAAGAAGATAGGGTCACCAACTCTTCGGTTCCCAGTTCTAATCCTTGTGATGTGAATTAGAGGGCAGTCTTTAGAGCCCAACACAGAGACGGTCGATTCTCACTATCTGTGGTAATTACATCCTATCAAGTCACCATGGACACCGAATAGGAGAATACTCAGCCGTCGCTCCTGGGAAACGTACAGGGTTAGGTGACTTCAAGGTATATTTTCATCAGCTGATCAGTACATAAACTTGTTTTATGTGTGTTTCTGTTTAAAGACATGTTATTTAATATATATTGTTGGTTCATTACAATGAATTCATGGCCAATAAATTCATGGCCAACAGCACTATGACTCATATCTGAACAAAGCTTATCTAACACGTGTGTTTTCTGTGTGAGGCACACCACAGACTTTTGCACTTAGGAACACTAGACGGCACTTCAGCACTATGCTTGGGGCCATTTTAAACACTGAGGTCACCAATAAAAAGAACAGAAATGAAAAAAAAAGTGTTACTAAATAGACCATGAAAAGGACACTTGTTTATAGGATGAGGGCTGAAGCAAGAAGGCAAAACATTGCCTTGTTTTACCTCATCTGGAAACATATGTCTAACAACGTGTATTTTTTGTCACTCTTCACATGCCGGTGAATGATCCTGAGAACAACATGAGTATCACTTTTGGAGCTATAAATAATTTTTAGTGGGTAGGTGAATTCACATATATGGAGTTCACAAAGAACGAGTGACTGTATGTCTGAATCCTGGCCAATCATTACTAGATGTGTAATCTTAAGAAAGAGTCATCTCAGACTCATTTTTTTCAACCCTACTAAGGGAAAACAATGCATCCCTAATAAGAATATAGTGAGGATTAAATCAGGTAAGATACACTTGGCCACAAGCAAGTGTGCAATACATAACAGAGACATAGAAATATGAAATATCTTCACCAATTCCAGACCCTGGACATTTGAACTACCTAACCAGCTTCCTTACACATTCTCACACCCATGATTCTTCTTTCCAAACCCCACAAAGCCAATTATCTGCTTTCCAAGTTGTTCATTCTTGTTGGGTATTAAGCAGCTGCAGATGGCAAAGCCAGGTTATAGTTAAAATGTCCCACTCCTCATTTGAAATACCTATAGAGTCTAGCTGGCTGAGGTGCCCCAGAATTCTAACAATAGCTTCATAAATCATTTTCTGATAAATCTCCAACCCTGGCCGTTTTTTGTGGGAACTGAGTAATTGTATCATTCTTATACCCAGTATACCCAGATTTAAACATCTCCATATCAGAGGATGAGTCAGTGTTTCTGGAGACATGAGATGTGCCAAATGGAGAAACCAATGTTTCTGGTAAGCTGTTTTGGGGACCAAGTGATACACACAGAGTATAATCCAGGGTTCAACTGGAGAAGCAAGTGATATGGATTTAATTCCATCTTCCTCCAAAATATACTGGAGTCCTAACCTCCAGTACCCCAGAATGTAACCTTATTTAGAGATAGGGTTGTTACAGAGTTAATCAGTTAAAATGGGGTTATTAGCCTGGGCCCTATTCCAATATGACTAGTGTCCTTATTAAAAGGAGAAAATTGGAAGCAGAGAGACATACACACACAGGGAGAATATCGTGTAATGATGAAGGCAGAGTTTGGGGCAATACATTATCTACAGGCCAAGGGGCACCAGTGACTGTCGGTAAACCACCAGAAGCTAGAGGAGAGGCTTGGAGCAGACTCCTCATCACAGCCCTCAGACAGAGCCAACCCTGCCAACACCTTGATCTTGGACTTCTAGCCTCCAGAACTATGAGACAATAAATTTCTGTTGTTCTAAGCCACCTAGTTTGTGATACTTTGTCATGGCAGCCCTAGCAAACTGATACACCAGAATTGGCTTACGCAATTGTGGGGTCTAAGCAGGTAAATCTACAGGCCAGGTGGTCAGAAAGGGAAAATCATAGAAACACTGGAATTCCACAGCGTGGGCTGAACTTGTTCTTCACAGGCAGAATTTCTTCTCTCTTTTGGGGAAGCCTCAGCCCTGCTTTCAGGGCCTTCAAACTAACCAAGTCAGGTTCACCCAGATTATTCAAGATGATCTTCTTTACCTAGAGTCAAATGATTAGGAACTTTAATTACTGTTGCAAAATTTCTTTACAGCAACAATTAGATTAGTGTCTGATTTAATAACTGTGGATTGTCACCTAGCTAAGCTGACATATCAAAGAAGCCATCACATGGAGCTTCATGGGATGTGGTCATTGTCCCTTTTGCTCAAAGCAACACTAGAATATTTCCGGTCACCAGAATAAATTCCCATCTCCAGTGAATAATTCAGTGGCAATGACTACTTTCTGTGCCAAATTGTGGTCTCATTCACAATATCCCACCTCTGAAAAATAGCAAGTATACCACTATGTTCTAGTGCCAATGAGCAATGAGAAGTTCTGGGCTTTCCCTGTTCCTTGTTTGTCCATGACATCCATTGGCATATATGAGTGACATCTTGTTCCATGTGGAAAATACAGTGGTGAGGAGAGCAGGCAGAAGATGAGGTGGCGAAACTTTCATAGTTTGCCATTTGGATACTTTATCAGGAGAAAAGTCAAACCCTTTATTTTTTATTTTTATTTTTATAAATTTTCGGACACATAGGACACAGAATAATAGAGAGAGTAGAGAACGAAAATTCATTTTCATGAGAAGGGATGAAAGTAGTTGGAGTCTTTTTGTTCTGGCTTCCTTGACAATGACCTCATGATGCAAAGAAGCCCCGGGTGGAAAAATTTTTGTGAAGTGTAGCTGCAGTGATTCCTTCTCTTGGCCACCAGGGGGTACATTCAGCAAAGCCATTGCCAAGCACAATATTTCCAAAGACCAAAAAAGAGAGTATCGTAGCAGTAGCACATTTGAGGAGGGTGCGAGAGGTTGAAGATGAATTTAGTGTGTGCCTGTCAATTTACCTGTGGGATATCCAGCTGCAGATGTCCAGGAATTAAGAATCAAGCCTGGGATGGGGTGGTCTGGGAGGTAGCAGATAAAGGTGAGAGTTGCAACCCACAAGAAGCCTATTTTTAGAGGAAAAACAGAAAAGGGAAGAGAGGAGGACCAAAGAAAAAGTCTGAAAGGAGCCAGGCATAAGGGGAGGAGGAGAACCAGGGCAGACATGGGAGCTGTGGAGAGACAGATTAGGTTTTGCTGTGGACTGAATGTTTGTGCTCCCACCAAATTCATGTGTTGACACTTAATCTCCAATGTGATGATATTAGGAGTGGGTCCTTAGGGAGATAATTAGGTTCTGAGGGTGGATCTCTCATAGATGGGATTAGTACCTTTATAAGAAGAGATGCACGAGAGCTTTCTTCCTCTCTTTCTGCTCTCCCCTATGTGAGGATAAAACAAGAAGACAGACATCTGCAAACCAGGAAGGGGGCCCTCACCAGACACTGGATCTGCCAATACCCTGATCTTGGACTTGGCAGTCTCCAGAACTTTGCGAAATAAATTTCTTGTTTAAATCACCCAGTCAATGGTATATTTGTTATAGCAGCCCAAGCAAAGACAGGGGAAAGAGGTGTCAATAATGAAAAATGCTGGACAGAATCTAGTAATATAACAATGGGAAAAGAGGCCTCTGGATTTGGCCATTGGGATGTTGTAGCTAACCTTAGTGAGTCAGAATTCCACAGTCTGATTGCTAAAGATGGAGAGTGAATGGGAGGTGAGAAAGAGGCTCCCTGGAGGTAGATTTTACTTTCATAAAGAAAGGTCCCCAAGTGTTGTTCTGAGCCTCTGGTCTCTGTTGCCTGAAGCTCTCAGGTTTCAGGAGTCGTAGAGTCATAGAAGCAGTTCCGATACACTAGCATAATCCCAGTAACAATTTATTTCTCAGCTTAGTCTTCAATTTTCTCAAAATTATGTCTTAGGCTTTATTATTATTATTATTCCCACAGCCATTGCTTCTTATAAATAATGTTTTGGGTAACATCATATTTTTTTTGACAATTTGCACAGAAATATCACATACCTTTTAAGCCACATGGTGGAATCACCTTTATTTTCATTTGTATGAATAACATGCCCTGAAATATATCCCCTGAAAATATACTCTTTTTTTTGCGGGGTTGGGGGCCGGGGGGAGATTTTTATGACGTTAACAACAGAGATTCCTTGCATTTAAGGTAGAAAGAAGTCCAACAAGCTACAGCAGCTTAAAATTCCCACCTTTGCATCAGAAGCATGCCAGTAGTATGGTGTGTTTCTCTCCAGGAATTCTAAGGAGTGCAGCAGATGCGGGCAACGATTCTTGCTGGGTGAGCTCTCCAGCCGCCATCTTTCTGCTCTCCACAGGACACTTGGGGCTGGGAGTGTCACTTTGTGGTTTGATGAAACAGCCTCTGGGTGGAGCTGCTGTGACAACTTATTTAAAATCTTCAGCATGCTCAGGGATACACTATAGACAATTTTAAGAACCTTCTTCTCAGAATTGAATGGTCTGTTCTAAAAAAAGCTTTCTGTGAATTTTTGGAAATGTTCTACTTTCTGATATGAAGTAAGGGAAAGGGCTCTCCTTTCTTAGTTTCAGGATTTTGATTTCCTTTCTTCCTGCAGATACTTTATAGATTGGGATCAGGCTCAGTATAGAAAAATTCATTTGTGAGAATGAGAATGAGTGCTTCTTTTTCTCTGTTTTTAATAATTTTAAAAATGTGTATTAAACAACAAATGTCTGTCGTTTTTAATAATTTAAAATATGTAGTACTTGCTTGTTCATCATGAGAGAATGGCAACTAACATACATTAAGTGATAATTACTGTTATGGGTACTCTACACTCATTTTTAAATCAAAACTTATGTGAGATTAATAATAGCATTAATATACAATTCATTATATGCTAGGCTTCATTCTAAAAACGTTGCATGTGAATTAACTCATAAAATCATTGTATGACCTTCAGAGGTAAGAATCATCATCATCATCATACCCATTTTAAAGATGGAGAAACCAAGACTTGGAAATGTTCAGTAATAGTCCCCAGCCAGATCATTTGTAAACTGGTGGAGCAGGACTTCATACCTCAGCAACCTTCTACCAGAGTTCGGCACAGTGCTGTGCTACCTCTCAGGTGGGCATATTCGGTGTAAGTATCTCCAATATACAAATGATAAATCTGAATATAAGACTGATTCAGCCACACAAAGAGGATCCACAGTTGAGCTCTATCTGAAAAATCCTGTTAGCAGGTAGATTTCAAATTCAGTTCAAGCCAGAGAATTTTTTTTTTTCAATTACAACCTGGCCTTTGGGTCTATTTTCCACTCCTAAAACACTGGAATCCAGCAAGATACCTGGGGTTTTCCTTCTTCATCCACACTGAGTATAATCTGAAAAACAGTTCTGGAAAGTAAAGAAGTAATCAACAAGTAATTACCGAACACCTGTGATATGCCTAGCTGAGCTAGATAGGTAAAAGAGAAGGTAGAGGTGTGCTCTTGCCTTCAAGGGCCTCCCAGCCTCATTGAAAACACAAGATAAAGATATCCTGCAATAATTAGGGAGTAGTGTAACATAGAGTATGGGCAAGGGCAGGAGCTGTGGCTGGGCAAGGGCAGGAGCTGTGGCTGGACACTGGGTGGGAGCTATTCAAAAGCAAGTGGAAACATCAAATTAGAGTTATCTGAGAAAGCTGCCTGGAGAGAGAAGGGTTGGGTCTGGAAGACAACCTAAGGAAAATTTTCTAAAAATATGTTTGGTGGATGTATTTGTTAATATTTAAGAAACTCATTATGCAAGGTAAACACCTTTCCTAGGTGTGGAAGGTATCCTGAGTTTCCCGGGGCCTCCTCAGCAGGTGGGTGGAAATAGAATTGCCTTAATAACACCCAAGTTCCACTTATTCCTGTGCCCACGTGTCATGAAGGGTCTCAGCTCTTGCAAAATGCCCTTCCAATGTCCCGTAGCCCTCATGGGGTATCTCACGTAGCTGGGTACAAGTCTGCTCCCATAGGTGGTGTGGTTCTTCTCCCTCCCACTCTGTGTCTATCAGGAACAGCATGTCCCTGCTCAGCCTCCAGCCCTCCTGGGGGACCCTGCCACCTGACTTCTCTGTGTGCCCCCACTCTCCTACCAGCTCCTCCACCAAGTCACTAGAAACCCGGGGGTGTCAAGACTCTCATGTTTCTTGGTAAAGTGAGAAAGAATGCCTCTCTGCTTTGTGTTACCCTCCATGAGAATTTCTTGAGTCCCAGTGTTTAAAGCAGACTTTAATGAAACTATTTTTTCAGTTTTGACTTAAGGACCTCACTCTTGCTTTCCTTAAGATAAGTCTGGCAGGCTCAAGAGAGGGAGACAAATGCAAGAGACAGACACCACGATGTTCTCAGAATTTCTCCCTTAAGATGCTAAGATTTCATTGTCTCCCCAGACTCTGTGCCTGGATTACTGTTCCCTCAACCTAAGCTCCTCCTCAGGAAGCTCCCCAGCACTAAGCAAATAGACTTTTGCTGATTCCATCCCACCAGTTCATACATCACCGGATATGTCTGAAATCTGCTTAGACTAAAACTGAGACTGCCTATCACACAAGGGAATTAACTATATCTTATATATGGACCATACACCTCATTTGTTGGGGCTAATTTGTAGTTACACTTAAGATTCTAGGGACAAAACGAAAAAAATGTGCTCTAATATGCCTTACTGAAGCTGGATTTAAGAACCATAATAGACACACACACACACACACACACACACACACACGTACACGTTTGAGGGCAGGCAGCTGGCTTCCCAGGCAGAGTTTCCCAAGGTGCTTTTCAGGGTCCAGGTCCTCAGCTCTGTTGGCCCAGAAACTCAACCGTGTCAAGATGCTCACAGGGACGAGGCTCACAAGAAATGTGTTTCTGACTCAACAAGAGGCTATGCAAACACAAAGTCTGGTGTGTGAATGTGTGAGAAAGGCTATTCCTTTCCAGCGAATGGAATATATGTGGCATGAGATCCATACCTCCACTTCTAACTTCTGCTGACAAACTTTTTTGATGGTCAAGAAAGGTCAGGCATTATCCTCAAGGACCTCTCATCCAGGTATCCAGGTATAGAACAGGCCTGCTGACAAAGGCTTGTGCAGTGAGAAAAATAGACAACAGTCTAGTGGAGATGGGGAAGCAGATAATAAGCAAATAAGTAATATATATATATAACAAATATTTTATATATAAATATATATATATATAAAATGCCAGATGGCAATGAATGATACTGAGAAAAAGCAGGAATAGGGGATAGTGAATGCTGGGAGCAGGGTATTGCAATTGTAAAAAAAAGTGTGGTCAAGAGAAGAGCCGATAAAGAGACATCTGAGAAAAGGCCTGAAGGAGTTGAAGGCAAAGGCTTTGTAGATAATAAGCGTTAGAGAATTCCAGGCACAAGGAATGAAAGGCAAGTGCGAAAGACCTGAGGTAAGAGCATGGCTGATACATACGAAAGCCAGCCAGGAGGTCAGTTATGTCTGGAGAGTCAGGAGCATGAGGAAATCAGAGAAGGTAGGTGGGAGGGCAGCTTGTGTAGGATGTTATGGGCTAAGGTAAAAACATTGGCTTTTAATCTAAGTAGAATGGGATGACATCAAATGGAGTAATAGGACCTAAAATCATTTTAACAAGATCACTGTTTCTATTGTATTGAAATTAGACTGCAGGAGAGGGAAAGGGAGGAAGCAGACAGATCAGTTAGGGGACTATTGCAATAATCAAGGTAAGATACTGAGATCTGAATGCTAGCAGTGGAAGTGGTAAGTCAGATTCCGGACATATTTTCAAGAAAAAACCAACAAGATCCCCTGATATATTGGATGCGAGGTGTGAAAGAGAGACGTCAAAGGTGACCCTGGGGCTTTTGGCCTGATCAACTGGAAGTATGATATAGACCAAGGTATCAGAATTTGGGGTCGGGGTGGGGGGCAGTAGAGACCAGGAGTTAGTATTTGATCAAGCCAAGTTTGATTTGCCTATTCATTTAAAAGGATATGTCAAGTGGGCCGTTGGATATATGAATGTGGAGTTCAGAGGACTGACCCAGCCTGGATATGAAAACTTCAAAACTATCAGCATATTGTTTATATTTAAACCCAGGATGCAGGACAAGATCACCAAAGGAGCTGTCTGTGATTTGAGCCCTGGGGCACTCCAACATTTCCAGGGGTTAGAAATGAGGAGAATTGACGGAGAATTGACCATTACATTAAATTTAGCAATGTGAGGATATTGGTGATTGCAACATAGTGGTTTCAAAGGAGTGGTGAGAGTAAAAGCTTTTTTGGAGTAGACTTTAGAGAGAATGCGATGGGAAAAAATAGAGATCACAAGTGTAGACAATTCTTTTAAGGAATCTTGTCGCAGCTAGGAACGTGGAAGTGTGTTAGCACCTAGATGGGGATAAGGAAGTCAAGAGAAGGTATTTTGTTATTTAAAACATGGCAGAAATTACAGAACATATGTCTATTAATAGGAATTATCAAATGGAGAGAAGGAACTGATCATAAGGGGCAAAGAGAAAACTGCTGGGGCAATGTTTTTGAGCATTGGAGAGGAAAAGAGAGCTAGGACACAAAAGGAGCATTTAGTCAGGTGGGAACAGTAACTGGAGGAAATGCAGAGGAAAAATGTATGTTTTCTACATCTCTATACTTTCTCAATTTTCTTCCACTGGCTCTTAATCAAACTGCAGGCTGTGCAAAGCTGACACCTCAATACCAATGACCCAGTCATAGCCCTTCTTCCAAAAGCATCACTTAACATCTCCGGGCCTCAGCTTTACCAGCTGAAAATGGGGAGCTTCTTTCAATTTGAAATCAGAAACTTAAATTTGCATGGCATTAAAACAAAAATGTTATTTATGCATTTGCTGGCCCACAGGTTGCTGTGGTGTAGGGGAAGAACACTAGGCTGGATTTAGGAACATGGGCTTATGTCCCAGCTTTGCTGCTGTCAAGCGACGTGATCTTGGAGAAGGCAGAGAATCTTTCCGAGATTTTTTTTTCTCCAAACTAAATTGTTTGTAAAAAGATTATAACAATTTCAGAAAGATGTTTCATTGTAATGCTTTATAAACTATACAGCTCTATGAAAATGAAGGTTTTAGAATAACGCTCAGAATGAAGACTTTAGCCCAATTTGCTGTATTTTCACTTGTTTCACTTTTTAAAACAGAAATTGTTATCATAAACTCTTCTCTGAAAAGCTCCTGCTTTTGTCCCCATAAAAGAAAAGGAAGCAGAGGCTGGGGCAAATTTGTGAAAAACCAAAAGCCCTGGTCATGTTTAAGTAGGAATCTGGAATGCGTCCCTTCATTTTTCTTTTTTTTTTTTGGACATTTTCCCCTTCTCCCTGTCCTGGAAGCCAGCTTTTCTCCTATTACAAATCTGAAGCTCCCAGCCCCAGGCTTGTCCATGCAGGTGGAATTCTCCACTGGAAACTGCCTCACTTACTCCTGGTTGTCTCCACAGCCCAAGCTGTGAACTCACAAGCAATTCCTTCTCGAGGCTCTAACCCAGCCCCTGCCACAACAGATGCTGTTTATAAAGAGTTGAAGCAACTGCTGTAAATATTGGTGAAGTAATTGACTAGTATCATTAGCACAGTTCTGTACACATAGCTGGGTGTGGAGGGTTCTACAGGAAGGTTCTGCAAGCGGTTCTGTTGACTCTTCCCAACCACACCATTTCTAGCAAATTCTGACCACTCCAGGTGTCTCAAGACTCTTGCCTTTATACAGTCTATCATGCCCATGTTAGCCCCACATCGCCAGGAGTGCACAAGGTTTTCCATGGGCACATTTATGTTGCATAAGTAATGGTTGAAGATATTCCAGAAAGCAAAATATTGCCATTGCTTTATGCCTGTCTATAGTGCTCCTTAGAGAATGCTGAACAGGCAGCATTAACATACTTTAGTCTAAAATCCTTGAAAAGGGAAGCTAATGAAACTGATTTAAGAGATATTCTGCATTGGTCAGCACTGAGTGTCTGAGTGGGCTGGGTGCTTCATCAGTGGTCCCTCATGAAGCTCAGCCCAGTCAACTGTACTAGTCCGCTGAGCCTCTTTGTTCAGGATGACATTTTAGCAAAATGCACAAAGGATGGGCCAGCGCCAGGGTGAAGAGGAAGAGATGGAGTGGGTGGGCTGCTTACATGCTTACAAGCTCTGGCAGAGACAATGAGCTGAAGATGTGACTGGATAGCAGGGGGCACATTGGAAAAGAGGCCCACAATCAAAGCAACGAGAACATCAGAACAGGGGGCTCCTCCCTTGGGGGACTTCTGATCCAAGTCTTAGGAAATTTTTTAATAGAGTAAATTCAAGTATAAATAAATAAGCCCCATGAGACAAAAACAATCATTCGTTTATTGTATTAGTTTGCTATTGCTGCTGTAACAAATTACAAATTTAGTGGCTTAAAACAACACACATCTATTCTATTACAGTTCTGGAAGTAAGAAGTATGAAATTGTTTCACAGGGCTAAAGTCAATGCGTCAACAGGGCTGATTCTTTCCAGAGGCTCTGAGGGGAAAATCCATTTCGTTGCCTGTATCCCTTGGCATGTGGCCCCTTCCCCCATCTTCAAAGTTCATTACGCCAATCAGTTGCTGCTTCTGTTATGGCACTGCCTTCTCCTCTGACTCTCTTCTCCTGTGTCTCTCTTATAAAGACCCTTGTGGTCACATCAGGCCCACCTGGATAATTCAGGAGAGCCTCTCTGTCTCAAGATCTTTAAATTAATCATAGTTTGAGAGTCAGGAAAAAAAAAAAAGTGTCCTGTTCTTTCTCTCAATGATCAACACTTCTGTGACCTAGATTTGTGGAAATTTTCCCCCACACACCACATGAGCAATTCTCCAGTAGACACTGGCTGACTGTCCTCCTATTCAATTCATTTCTGACATTGTCTATTGGAAGTAGCCTAAGGGACCACATGTTGAGGGTTCAGTCCCTAAGACTGCCACCCACCCCAGATGCCAGTCTCAAGTCTGGGCTTCCAGAATTTCTGACTGATTGGCTATGAAGTGGGGTTCCCATGACTCCCTCCTCAGATTAGATTAATTCGCTGGAGTTGCTCATAGAACTCAGGGAATCATGTTAGTTATGTTGATCATTTTCTAATAAAGCATATTCCGAAGGATACAGTTGAACAGCCAGATGGAAGAGATGCACAGGGCAAGGCATATGGGAAGGGTCATGGAGCTCCCATGCCTTCTCCTGGCAAACTGTGCTCTAGGGACCTCCACGTGTTCAGCTATCCAGAAGCTCCCTGAACTCAGCCCTTTGAGGTATTTATGGAAGCTTTGTTATGTAGGCATAATTGATTAAATTATTGACCATTGGTGAGCGATTCATCTTTCAGTCCCTCTCCCCTCCCTGGAGGTTGGAGGGTGGGATGCTGAAGGTTCCATCCAACTTTCTGTATTAGTCTATTTTCATACTGCTATAAAGAGCATCCCTGAGACTGACTGGATAATTTATAAAGGAAAGAGGTTTAATTGACTCACAGTTTTGCATGGCTGGGGAGGCCTCAGGAAACTTACAATCATGTCAGAGGGTGAAGGGGAAGCAAGCACCTTCTTCATAAGGCACCAGGAGAGAGAGAATGAGGGAGGAACTTCCAAACACCTATGAAACCATCAGACCTGGTGAGAACTCACTATTACGAGAACAGCATGGGGAAACTGCCCCCTTAATCCAATCACCTACCTCCCTCTTTCCCTCTTTCCCTCTACATATGGGGATTATAATTCAAGATGAAATTTGGGTGGGGATACAGACCCAAACCATATCACCCTCTAAACATGGGGTTGGTTTCCTTGGCAACCACCCCCATCAGGAGGCTATTCAGGAGCCCCCAACAATCATCAGTCAACTCATTATCATACAAAAAGATCCGTATCACTTGGGAGATTCCAAGGATTTTAGTTGTTGTATGCCAGGAAACTGGGAGGAAGACCAAATATATATTTCACAATATCATGCACAGCTACGAAGTCCCTTTTGTCATAAAAGGTAGCATTCATAGGTTGTGGGCATATCTGGGGTACCATTATTCAGTCTACCCCAATTTAGGCTTAACAGCTAGGACCTAAGAAATGGTCATTTATATAGAGGATAAAATGGAAATAAATTATTTTCAAAATTAAACACTTAATGAAAAGTTCACAGCTGCCTGGAAACTGTTTTGAGAGCAAACATTCATTTAAAAAAAGTTTGCCTTTTATTTTAGATTCAGAGGGTGCATGCACAGGTTTGTTACATGCATATTACTGCACGATGCTGAGGTTTGGGGTACAAATGATGGCACGACCCAGGTAATGAGAATATTAGCCAGTAAGCAGTTCTCAGCCCACGCCTCCCTCCCTTCCTCTCCCTTCTAGTAGTCCCCAGTGGCTACTGCTCCCATCTTTATGTCCATGTGTACTCAATGCTTAGCTCCCACTTATAAGTGGGAACATGTGGTATTAAGTTTTCTGTTTTTGTGTTAATTCACTTAGGATAATGGCCTCCAGCTGCACCCACATTGCTGCAAAGAACATGATTTGGGTTTTTTATGGCTATGTAGTATTCCATGGTGTATCTGTACCACATTTTCTTTTTCCAATCCACCATTGATGGGCACCTAAGTTGATTCCATGTCTTTGCTATTCTGAACAGTGCTTTGATGAACATGTAAGTGCATGTGTCATTTTGGTAGAATGATTTATTTGCCTTTGGGGATATATCCAGTAATGGGATTGCTGGGTCAAATTGTAGTTCTGTTTTCAGTTCTTTGAGAAATCTCCAAACCGCTCCCCACAGTGGCTGAGCTAATTTACATTCCCACCAACAGAGTATAAGCGTTTTCTTTTCTCCACAGCCTCACCAACATCTGTTATTTTTTGACTTTTTAATAATAGCCATTCTGATTGGTGCAAGATGGTATCTCATTGTGGTTTTTATTTGCATTCCTCTGATAATTAGTGATGTGGAGCATTTTTCCATATGGCAAACACTCATTGACCAATGACTTGGGCAGGACATCGGTTCCCCCACAGGTACTCAGCCAATGAAGGAGGCTTCGTTCCTGCACAGGAAGAGCTGAATCTTGTGGGGTGGAGTCTCACAGATGTTCAAACAGTGACAACAGAGGTTCATCTTGTTTTGTTTTGTTTTTTCCTCAGCAAATGCTTGCTGAGAGCCTACCCTTGCCAGGCCCTATTATCAAGCTGGGGATTTAGAGACATGAGACTTGTGCTCATGGTTTATTTCAGGGGATTAGTAGAAAATGAGCCAAAATCCAGGCAGCACATGAGCATGTGAGGGACATATTTACAGTGTTTATGAGTTAGGAGAAGAGAGGCGAATCACTGCCCTTTCAAGATTACTGGGAACCCAGATAAATGCCTTTTATCTTGCTCCAAGAATGAATAAAGAGAATGTGCTTGCTATCTGCCTCTCTAATAACACAGAGGGAACAGGCAGAGAAAATGAGAGGGAAGAATGAAGGGTAGAAACAAACTACTAAGAAAACCACAGGAAAAGGTGAGGTGCCTCTGGATTTCAAAGCCAAAAGTAAAGGCTTTTGACAGAGTCGAAGGGAGAAAACAATGTTTGTTCATTCATTCATACATGCAATAAGTATTTATTGAGCATCTACCAATTGCCAGACACTGTTCTAGGGATATAGCAGTAGTTAAAACAGACAAAGTAACCCCTATCTTCATGAAGCTTACTGATACGGTTTGGCTGTGTCCTCATCCAAATCTCAACTTGAATTGTAGTTCCCATTATCTCCATATATTGTGGGAGGGACCCGGTGGGAGGTGGTTGAATCATGAATCATGAGGGCAATTCCCCTCAGGCTGTTGTGATAGGGAGTGAGTTCTTACAAGATCTGATGGTTTTATAACGGGCTTTTCCCCTTTTGCTCAGCACTTCTCTTTCCTGCTGCCCTGTGAAGAAGAATGTGTTCGCTTCCCCTTTCGCCATGATTGTGTACGTTTCCTGAGGCCTCCCCAGCCAAGCTGAACTGTGAGTCAATTAAACCTTTTTCCTCTGTAAATTAGCCAGTCTCAGGTATGTCCTTATAGCAGCATGGGAATGGACTAATACACTTACATTCTATGTAACAAATAAGTAAAATATGTCGTATACGTAAAAAAATATATCTGATGCTTAACAAATAAGTAAAATATGTCGTATAGGTAAAAAAATACATCATATGGAGACAAATTAAGCAAGGAAGGGCGACAGAGTGTGATGGAAAGGATTATTCCTCTCCTAGGTGAAGAAAGTATGTCGTGTCTATAATATGTGCTAAATGCTATAAGGCAGAGATGAATTCATTTGTTCATTAAATATTTATTGAATGTTGTCTTTGTGACAGTCAGTGTGCTAAACCCTAGGAAAACAAGGTGTCTGCTATAAAGGAACTTCCGGACTAGTGTGAAAGTCAGTCATTTAATAATGCACTGTTCAAATGCACAATTACAAACTAAAGTAAAAGCTACGAATAGGGCCGGGTGTGGTAGCTCACACCTAAAATCTCAGGACTTTGGGAGGCCAAAGAGGAAAGATCCCTTGAGACTAGGAGTTCCAGGCTGTACTGTGCAATGATCATACTTGTGAATAGCCATTGCTCCACCCTGTGCAACAAAGTGAGACCCTTATCTCTACAAAAAATATAAAAATTACCCAGGCATGATGGCAACAGTCCTTGCTACTCAGAGGCTGAGGCTGGAGGCTAGCTTGAGCCGGGGAGTTCAAGGTTGTAGTGATCTATGATCATGCCATTGTACTCCAGCCTGGGCAACAGAATGAGACTTTTTCTTTGAAAAAAGAAAAAAAAAGCTATGAATAGAATGGTTAAAAGAAAAGAAAAAATTAAATTTAACAGAGTTTAATTGAGCAAAAATCAAGTTATGAATCAGGCAACCCTAAGAACCAGAACAGGTTCAGAGCAACTCTGGGGCTGCCATGTGGTTGCATAATACTTATGGACAGAAACAGGAAAGTGACGTACAGAAAACATAAGTGAAGTACATAAACAGCGGGATTGGTTACAGCTCATCATTTGCCTTATTTTAACAGTTGAACAGTTGGCTGCCTATAATGGGCTGAAACTCCATGATTGATACAAGAGTAGATTACAGTTCACTATGTATGAAGAAACTTTTAGGGTGAAACTAAAATATGTAAGGAGGCAGCTTTAAGTTAAACTTAACAGATTATAATATGTACATGTACTTAAGTTGGGGGATCACAGCAGGCATCTCCAAGGGTGTGATATCTGACCTGAGATCCAAACAATGTATAAGAATGAAAGACATAAACATTTGTTATAAACTACTGTAACTAAAACAGTGTGGTATTGCAACAAGGTTGGGCAACTAGATAACATAAGAGAAATGGGAGGCCGGAGCTAGACTCACACACCTATGAAAACTGATATAGGACAGGGGTAGCAGGTCAGTGGCCAGGTGTGAGCAATTCAATAAATGTTACTGAAAAAAACACATTAGCCACATAGAAAAATGAAATTGTATCCCTGCCTCACATCCTACACAGAAATCAATTCCAAGTGGTTGAAAAACTTAAATGTGAAAGGAAAATCTTTAAATCTTGTAGGGAAAATATAGAATATCTTTAAGGGCTTGGGTAGAAATAGACGTAAGTCACAAAAATCACTAACCATAAAGGTAAAAAAATTGAAGATTGGTATATTTGGTTACACTGCAATTCAAATTTCTATTCATCAGACTACACCACACAAAAGTGGGACAGAAAAGAAAGAAAGAAAAAAGAAAAAATAAGTTACAAATTACGAGAAAACATTTGTAACTCATGTAACTGGCAAAGAAGGGATATCTAAAATATATATAAAACTCCTAAAAAATCAGTAAGAAAAAGACAACTCAACAGAAAAATGAGCAAAAATCATGAGCAGGCTTTTTTTTTTTTTTTCTGAAAAGGAAACTCCATGGGAAATAAATATATGAAAGGTGTTCAACCTTATTAGCAGTTATTAGGTAATGCAAATTGGATTCCTAATACATCATTTTACACTTATCGCATTGTCAAAAATTAAAATATCTGACAATAATATCCAAGTACCTGCAGGTAAATCAAAAGTAAAGGCATTTGATTAAGTCAAAGAGAGAAAATTAAGTTTGTTTATTCATTCACGCAGCAAGAATTTTTGAGCCTGTGGTGGTGTGTGTTTTGGGGATAAGGGTTGGTAAAGTGTTATGGGTTATTGTTTTCACCCTGATTCTTATGTTGAAGCCCTAACCCCCAGTACCTAAGGATGTGACCTTATTTGAAGGTAGAGCCTTTACATAGGTAATCAAGTTAAAACAAAGTCATTAGGATGGACCCTAATTGAATATGACTGGTGTCTTCATAAAAGGGGAAATTTGGACGCAGGGACACACAGAGGGATGAAAATGTGGAGACATAGGAAGAAGATGCCCCTTCTCCTAGCCCCTCTCCTACAAACCTAGGAGAGGCATGGAACAGATCCTTCCCTCACAGCCCTCAGAAGGAACCCACTCTGCCCACACCTTGATTTTGGACTCCCAGCCCCCAGACCTGTGAGACAATAAATTTTTGTTGTTCAAGCCGCTCAGTCTGTGGCACTTTGTTACAGCAGCCCTAGCAGAGTCAAACAGGTGGGGATCTGCTTCTGGGCTGCTCCGTTTCACACAGGTCCTGAGGCAAGAATTTGCCTTTGCCTGTAATCAAGGGTGAGCGGGGCAGCCAAGGTTCCGAAATGCACCATGAAGACCCTCTAACTGTGCCTACTATTCTGCTCCCCTCAGATCGGCGCAGGGCTCTTGTCCTTCCTCTCTCCAACCAGCGATTGAATGGACGCAGGAGCGCTCTGAGTAAATGTCTTCAACTCGGCGACGCCCCTGCTTCGGCCCCACCCCGCAAACACCCGCCCCGGACCTGGCCCAGAGTAGGCGCCCATGAGGCATGTTGAATGAATATACTCGCGCTCTTTGCAGCTGCCTGAATTCTTCCTTCACCAGCATCCCCCTCCGCCCGGTCACCCAGACGGCCTTCTTCCAGCCTTGCCAAGTTTAAGTAAGCTGAGGGGCGCTCGGTGTGGCAGCTCTGCGTGGGCAGGGAAGGGGCCAGGATGCAGAGGGGCAGCGCAGGAACGAGGACGCCCTGGCTCAGCGCCCCGCCAGCCTCAGGATCGAGCGTTGCCCTGGGGGCAGGGCTGACCCAGAGCCAGCGGCTCGCGAGTGAGAGCCCCCCGACCACCGTCCTTCTCGGGGAGCGGGCCAGCTGCCGAGGTCCCAACCTGCGGGATCCGCCCGCGCCTCTGTCCTCCTCGGCGCGCGTGTCCTGGTCTCGGCCGGTTCCCCGTCGGCCAGGTGGAGCTGCAGGGCAACGCCATGAGTCTGCGGGCCCGCGTGGGGAGCCGCGCACCGGCCCCTGGCCAACCCCAGTTCGACGACATGTTGGGCGTCTCACTCCGGGTGGGTTCCGCGGTGGGGTGTATTTATGGAGTATTTAAGAAATATCTCCGTCAGGTCGGCCGGAAGGAAAGAGGCCGGAGGCGCGGAGGCCGGCTAGAGCCGGGAGCGTCCGACCCGGAGGCTGGGAGCGGGAGCGAGAGGCTGGGGAGAGGTCGTGGGCGGGACCGCGAAGGGCGGGGAGCGGGGCGGGCCGGCTCGGATTCCGGAAGGCGTGGTGAGGGCTGAGACTCCAGTGGCCCGGCGGGAGGAGAGGCAACTTTCCCTGTCGGGCTTGCGTTGGGAGAGGAGCAGGCCGGCCTTGTGGGGTAGGGACAGATGTGGGGAGGCTGGCCGAGTCTCTGGCAGTTGAGTGCCCAGGCCCCCTTCGCCCTGTCCAGGAGACTGTTGGGGAGTTCCCAGGCCCTAAGTCACGGGGCATCTCTTAAAGCTACTCACCCTAGTTCTGTCTTTAGGGACTGGGCCCCTCATTCCGGATTGTGTTAGGGGTAATGTCCTCCCCCTTCACCTCAAGGAAGGGACTTCCAGTGTATGAACTTTTGGCTGTAGCCAGGAGGGGCCTAGTGACCTGAGCACCCCAGGCCATGTGTGTGGCCTGGTCCAGGGGCCTGAAACATCATCCTTCCTGTGTGACCTGCAGCTGACCCCTCCCTACCCTCTGGTCCACCACAGGCTGTCCCAGCCGCCTTCTGTGTTGCTACCGTTCTCTTTGCCTATTTCCTTCAGGCAGAGCTCAGCTTCTGTGCCTTTGGTGTGGGGAGGGTATGCTGCGCCTGAGAGCTGCCCTGTCCAGGGCGGGCAAGACCTGAGGTGCTCTGCTCACATTGTGTCTGCCAGGACCCGTCCCTGCTCCTGACCATCACCGTCATTGGGGTCACTGTGCTCGTGTTGGTCCTGAAGAGCATGAACTCCAGGAGGAGAGAGCCAATCACCTTACAGGACCCTGAAGCCAAGTACCCGCTGCCCTTGATTGAGAAAGAGGTAATGGGTCAGCCCTGTGGGTGGAAGGCAGTAAGTGGATGATGGCTGGGATGGCAGGGCATCCAGACAGTCACCTCGTGGCCTCCAGTTCACTCCCTGCCGCCCTGTGTGTGTGTGCTGGAATAGCACCAAACGGACCTCCTTTCTCAGGCATCTCAGCTGCCCAGCAAGGCTTCTAGAAAGCTGACAGAACCTGCCTATATGTTTTGTTTTATTAGAAAATCAGCCACAACACCCGGAGGTTCCGCTTTGGACTGCCTTCGCCGGACCATGCCTTAGGGCTTCCCGTAGGTGAGCCGGGCTTGGGTCATCACCAGGACTGGGGCCTCTGGGGGCTAGGCCCTCCTCTCCTAACAGAAACACAGGTTTCCCACGTCCTGAGGTGTGGAAGATGCCTTCTTGCTCCTCCTGAGCCTGTGAGCTCAGGGAGATAGGGGGATGGATGTGGGACAGAAAATTTCTTTTCTTCATTATTCCGACTGGGCTGACACAAGACTGGTACCTCAGTGAGCATTGAAAAGAACTGAACCTAGAGCCAAAAGGCCTAAAATCTCATGGAAGGCTCCTTGCTGGGGAACTTTAGGGAAGTCCGTCAATCTCTCTGAGCCTCAGTCTATGAAATGGGATTTCCCAGGCCTGCCTGTCTACCTCACTTGGGTTGTTGTGAAAGTAGAGTGACTGATGGATATGAAAATTCAGAAACTGCAAAGTATCGTGCACCTGGGAGGGATGGGAGGAACCAATGGTCAGGAGAAAGGCCCAGAATGTGCAGGTAGGCAGGAATGAGTCAGGTGTGCCCTGCCCCCAAGGTCACTTAGCTTCTCTGCAGGTGCCTCAGACCCACATAAGGAGGGACCAGCCCTAGGAGTTGCAGATTCCAGCCCTAGGAGTCCTAGAATTGAGTTATCCCATTTCTAATCTATAACACCACTAGATAGCTGAGTCAGTCTTAGTGCAGTAGAAAACTGCTAGGATCAGGGATTCAGAGCAGCTTTGTATAATCTGCTAGTGCTGCTTGCATGCCTGGTGGATCCTACTCCATGGCCTATTTGTCTTATGTGCACAGAACAAAACCTTGACCTCAGCTCTGTCAGGTGGTGAGATTACACTCTAGCCAGCTGGCTGGGCCCCTGAGCCTCCTTGCTGTTCCCTCACTCCGTCTCTATGCACGAGAGCTCAGTGTTGTGCGTGCGGTCTCCCAGCTCCCTGCTCGGCCTGTCAGGCCGCTCCTGTTGGCAGGAAGCCTAAAAGAATGAAAAACTTTGAGATAGAGAATTGCTTAGAAACTGCCTTGACCCACTATCTCCTCAGCCTTGGCCTAGGCCGTGCAAAGTTAGTGGGACAAGGTAATCTAGAGGCTTCTGGGAGAGTCTAATATGAGGCCTCAGAGTTCGCTGTTTTGTCCCAGCTCAGTGGAAGTGAAGCCAGTTAGAGATGGGGCCTGAAGGACCACCCAGGGAGCCCCATTTGCCCTGGGGACACCCTCAGGCCAGGCCTAGGTGGCTGCATATGAAAGAGCCTTTCCAGGTTTCCAGTTTCAGGTTCTCAGAAGGAAGCTAGGTGTTTCAGGCACTTATTCCTGGGTATCCCTGGTGCCCAGAGGGACCATGACCAGAGTCATTGAGCCTGTTGAGCCCAGAGTGTTGGCTCCTCAAAGACTTGGCTCATCCCCTTGAATCAGCTTCAGGGACCAGCCCCTCTAGTGCCTACTCTGCCAGCTTTTTTCTCCTCCTGCCTCCTCCTCCTCCCTGCACCTTAGGTCTTGGTTTCTATCCATATCTCTGTTCCATCTTCCTTGTCTCTTGACTAATTTCCTGTATGTTGTCCACTCAGTTTCTGAGGGAGTAGAAACTGACTACATACAGGAAGTTAGTCAAGGGTTAGGATTAGGGTTACAAAACTTTCTCTTGCCTCTAGCTCTTAGTATCTCTTGATTGCATTCCTGTCCCTGCCACTAATTGCCTTAGTAATTTGAGTCTCACATTTTGGATCCAACAGGTCGTAGCTGCACAGTGTATCATCTGACAGTGGGATGTAGTCATGATCCATAGGTCTCTGGCCACACCTGGTTTATTGAATTCTACCCAGGAAGGGCAGAGTTACATGGTTTAAAACTTCACTGCTACTCCTCACAAGGCCATAGGCCAGGAAGACATGATATTGTTGCTTCATTTGCTCCATGGGTACCCAAATCCGAGGGCCCTGTAGTATCTGTGAGCCCAGGCCTGCTCTGTGCCTAGTACCAGGATACAGATAGAGTAGTTGTAATTTATTCACAGACCCCAGTGATACATCCAGTTTAGGAAGAAATGAGTTTGTGAAGGCCACGTATTTTTCTTGAATAGACAAATACTCCTTTCTGTAATTTTTTTTTTTTTTTTTTGAGACAGGGTCTCATTCTGTCGTCCAGGCTGGAAGGCAGTGGCAGTCTCAGCTCACTGCAGCCTCAACCTCCTGGGCTCAGGTGATGCTCCCACCTCAACCTCCCAAGTAGCTGAGACTATGGGTGTGCACCACCACACCTGGCTAATTTTTTGTATTTTTTTGTAGAGATGGGGTTTTGCCATGTTGCCCAGGCTGGTCTCGAACTCCTGAGCTCAAGCAATCCACCCGCCTCCGGGCTGGGATTACAGGCGTGAGCTACCATGTCTGACCCCTTTCTGTAATTTTTAATACTCACTCTCCAACTTTAATGATCTTTTCCTGCTCCAAAAAGCAGTTACACTATGATCACAGGTGGGCAGACATATCATCCCCATTTTACAGATGAAGAGACCAAAACCCAGAGAGATGAGGTGACTTGCCTAGGGTAGCACAGGGAGGCAGGGCAGGCCTAGGATCCGGGCATCCCATATTTGGGCTCCTTCCCTGCTCTGTTCTTCCCATCCCTCTTAACATTCTGCCCCAGCATTTGCTCCCTTCACTGAGGCTCAGTCCTTTATTCCTGGGCCTTATTTAAGCTAAGTATGCTTTGACTCAGTGCTTGATACCTTTGCTACAGGTAACTATGTCCAGCTCTTGGCAAAAATTGATAATGAATTGGTGGTCAGGGCTTACACGCCTGTTTCCAGTGATGATGACAGAGGCTTTGTGGACCTAATTATAAAGGTAAATAGTGCCCACCATATCTGGCTACCTCGTGCTTCCAAGCCTATTGAGGGTGGTGGGGTGGAGGGGCAGTGCTTTTTCTCTGAGGGGACTATATGCCCTAGACAGGGCTTTCCAGCAGTGAAGCTACAGTTAACCTTGTGGCAGCTTCATCTTCAGGGATTGCATACAGCAATTGAGAGAGCAGAACACTTTCTCTGCAAAGCTTCCAGCAGTAAATGCGTTTTCTAGTTGTGCGTGGCTGTGGCGTTGTGTCTGGGAATGTGAAAGCAGTGCTGCCTTGCTTTTCAGATCTACTTCAAAAATGTACACCCCCAATATCCTGAAGGGGGGAAGATGACTCAGTATTTGGAGAACATGAAAATCGGGGACACCATCTTTTTTCGAGGGCCAAAGGGACGCTTGTTTTACCATGGGCCAGGTACTGGAGGGGTTCATACTGGGCTCCCAGCTGGGAGGAAGATTCCCGCAATGGTTCCATTGTTCTCATACACTCCTCAGATTTGAGTCACATGGGGTTGTCCTTAGTCTTCATTCATTCACACACAATGCATAATGATCACACTTGTTATACATTCACACACCCACTTCATGAGGTTGTAAGCTTTTTTAAGGTAGGAGAATGATTTGGTGTTTCCTTGTCATTGTATCAATATCTCCAGCACAATGCCTGATACATAAATGGTGCCTGCTAATACTGAAAAATGGATGGAGGGAGTCCATACTCCTTTGTTTACTCACACAGCCATTATTACCTCCGTGAGTGAGAATGCTCTTTGAGTCTCTGTGTTAACTTCAGCTTGCCCCTCTTTCCTCAGAACAAAAGGCCCGGCAATTCCCTGAGCAAGCCCAGGCTCTATTCCCACTTTGTGCACTGGGGCACCAGGGCTAGCTGAGGAGACTGCCCTGGCCTGCTTCTGCAGCTTAAAATGGTGCAGATAGTCTCTTAGCTGGACCTGCCTCCTGGGAGTCCCAAGGAATGTCAGTGATCTTTTGCAGTCTCTTAGGCAAGAACTGCAGAGGTCATAAGCATTCTCTGTGTTTCCAGGGAATCTTGGAATCAGACCAGACCAGACGAGTGAGCCGAAAAACAAACTGGCCGATCACCTGGGAATGATTGCTGGGGGCACAGGTAAGAGGCTGCTAGGGGCTCCATCCAGAGAGTGAGCCCTGAGATCATTCTGACTTGGGAGTCATTTGATCCTCGAAGGGACAGCATGAGAGATTTCACCTCCAGCTGTAGAAGGTGGGAAGGATGAACCAGTGACGGATCTCGAAACTGACGCTGTGTGCCCTGCTTCCCCTGACCAATATGGTGGCTGCCCAGGAGCCTCATGGGGACCTCTCAGGTCAGGCTGGGGGCCAAGTTGGGCAGGCCCACCCATGCTGTCCCAGGAGCTCCTGGATCCAGTTCAAGCCTAGCTCTCCCCATCCCTTGAAAATGACTGCCTTAAGGAAGAGAGCAGCCTTTGAAGGAGACATACAATATGCCAGGCACTGTAATAGGCACTCTTAAAACTATCACATTTACCCGTCATTAATTGTTAGATGAATGAGGACACTGAGGAACTTAGAGTGTTCTTTCCATCTTGCCATATGAAAATGAGAAAGACTTTCTGACTTACTGTTGCATTAGAAAGGAAAACCAAAATGAAGGACTATTTCCCACTTAGAGTTTTGGGGACAGAAGTGAGAAAAGGATAACTGGGGCTGGGGGAAGGTATGAAGCTTGCTGCAGGTCAGGGACTGTGGACTTCAGAGACAGGGAGAAAGCTGGCTGCCCGCTCACTGTGTTCCAGGCATCACACCCATGTTGCAGCTCATTCGCCACATCACCAAGGACCCCAGTGACAGGACCAGGATGTCCCTCATCTTTGCCAACCAGGTCAGTTCCTGATGAGCTTGCAGTGGTAGGATGGAATGTTTGCTGAGCTGGGCTGTTGTTTTCATTTCTCCTCCATTGACTGAGCTCATGCTGCTTGGGTGCCTGTGTCTGTGGGAGGGCTTAGTGGGATCAACAGGGCTGCTGGCAGCTGGAGAAGCTGAGTCCAGGCCTGCTTTTTGCATGTATTTAACTCTTTTGTGTCTCCTCAGCCAACCCTAAGCACTAAGCATTCCTTTTTTCCTTAATATGTATTGCTGTGTTTTTGCCAAGTGTAAAATCACAAATGTCCTCAGTGGACACTTCAGAAAACACAGAATATAAATATTTACTTATTTTTTAAATCTTTTTTCTATATATGTTATATATTTATAATTTAAATATGCATTTTTTTTCACTTAGCATTACCACAACAGGCATTTTCTTCTTTTTAAGATGCTTTATAAATATTTTCATCATAGTTTTTATCAAGTTGCACTATAATCTGCTAACTTCTACATTCAGGCTGTTTTCAGTTATAAATAATATGGTGATGAATAATTGTGCCTACGCTTGATTACTTTTAGATTATTTTCTAAAACAGAATCCCAGAAGTGGAATGACTGGGATGAGAATCATGAAGAGTTTTAGGACCCAGGTCTTCTGTGCAGTATCTTTGAACCTGTGACAGGTTATTTTTGGCTTTGGTTCCCTTTCCCCAAAATGAGGCTCCAGACTGTTTTCCTCTCCTTCACATATCCAGTGCTGTTCTATCACAGGACTTTCTGAGCCCATTACATTTCTTCCAGAAGATCCTGGGCCTGCACTGAGCTTGTTCCAGTTAGGTTTGCTGTGCTAGAGCTCAGTGTAGATGTAGGAAGCAGGGCTGGAGCTCCAAGTGAAGCCATCCTGGCCAGTGCTTGGCTAAGGTCCTAGTTGGAGGTGGTCACTGCAGCTCCATGGGAAACTACATCCTACCACCAATTTCATCCACAAGACAAAGGGTTTGATCTTCAGGAGCAGCAGCAGAACTCTTGTTTGCCGTGGGAGTTGGCAGTGAGCGCTCCAGCTGGAGTGGCGGCAGCTTTGGCCAAGAGTATGCTGACCAGTGTAGTCAGTCCAGGGAACAACAGGATGGCCCTGGAGGGGCTTTTCTAGTGTTGCTTCTTTTCTAGACAGAGGAGGATATCTTGGTCAGAAAAGAGCTTGAAGAAATGGCCAGGACTCACCCAGACCAGTTCGACCTGTGGTACACCCTGGACAGGCCTCCCATTGGTATGATATCCAGTGCCCTCACCCACCATGGGTCAGCACCAACCCTTGACCACTTTGAGGACTGGTCTCTGTTTCTTTGTTTTGTTTTAGTTTTATAGGACCAGATGTTGGGGTGAAGCCTTCGGCTCTGGCTCCAGATGGGAAATGTGAGAAATTGAGGGAGAGAGGATTTGGGATGGCCTGCTTCTAAGGGCAATCAAGAGCAGGTGTCTAATACATCAGCAGCACCCCACACACTGCACTGAACATCAAAAGGGACACTGCCCCTGTCCACTCTGAACACCCACTCACTCCACACAGCCATCACATACACATCTAATATGGGCACTGACCCCTTCACCACTCACCCCTCTGCTTACGGCCACCACACCCCTCACCATCCACCTGGCCTGGACATGCTGAGCCCCCAGACAGCATCCCAGCAACCAATGTGCACAGAGCACCCCACAGGCACGCCTCTCACACCGCACCCAGCTGTACCTGCTTGTCATTCAGCTCCCTGGTCTTCAGAGGGCGCTACCCGACTGAGCAATTCCGAGCAGTTCCACTAACACCAGGCCACACCCTGCCGGACAACTCCAGCTGGCTGTATTGATTCACACACCTCGGTATACCTCATTGTGTTCTCCTTCCTTGTCAATGCTGACACCTGACAGACAGCAGCAGGGCTTCAGGGTCCCCGCAGTGAGCCTGGGACCTGGGGTGACTGCTGCAGAGGGCTGTTTACTAGTTCTGAGGCTTTTTCCAGGGAGCAGTAGTACAGACTTCCAAGCCTTTGTAGAGCAGCTTGTCACCTCCTCCCTGGCTGAGGGTGGGTGTGCAGGTGGCCTGGGATCAGGAAATCCACCTGGTATCCCACAGCTTTCTCCTGCATTTGCTTCATTTCAGGCTGGAAGTACAGCTCAGGCTTCGTTACTGCCGACATGATCAAGGAGCACCTTCCTCCTCCGGGGAAGTCCACGCTCATCCTGGTGTGTGGCCCGCCACCCTTGATCCAGACGGCGGCTCACCCTAACCTGGAGAAGCTGGGTTATACCCAGGACATGATTTTCACCTACTAACAGCTCCATGTGCTCAGCAAACTTGCATGTCCCTTTTCATCTGTTTCAGAGTAAGTTCAATTTCACCACGTTAAACTGGGATGTTTTCAAAAGTGCCTTGCCACGTACCCTCGCGCACACACTGGTTCTCCTCTCTTTTGGGTGTGGGCCTAACAAGAAGGGCTCAAGGGGCTGGAGACTGGCTGCTGGGGCCTCCTTGCTTGGAGGCTGGAAAGAGCTCCATTTCAGTATCTTTCTCCATGGTTTTGTGAAATAAACTCAAGTTCAAAGCAGATAGCCCATGAAGTGTGGCTCCGTGGGGGACCTGCTAGGCAGTCAGGAGGCCGTGGCCTGGCCTGTGAGTTGGCTTCTGCATGCCCATGGGGGTCAGAACTGGCAAGTGTCGGGGCAGTTCCCAAAAGACTCCAAGTGGGGTCACATCAACTCTCAAGAATCTCTCCATGGCACTGGGGGTCATGGTAGGAGTGGTTACACACAGAAACTTCTCAACTTTCAAAGTCAGGTTCCAGAAACTGCCTTAAATCCTTTGTATCATGAAACCCAAACGATAACGATAACGAGTGACCACGTGGCCACCTGTGGTTCATGGCCAGGATGACACAGTGCTGCTGTTACCTGTGAGTGGGTAGAGCTGCTTCTGCACTGCTTCATAGAAGTCGCATAACAAACCAGAGATTCTGTAGGGACTTTGTTCTCCAAATTATAGATGAGGAAACTGAGGCCTGGAGACTGTGTTCCCAGGTCATTCAACCAGTAGGTGGCAAAGCTGGCCTTAAACCTGGGTCAGTTTTATTCTAAGTTGTTCTCCTTTTCACAAAAACTGGCATAATGGGGGCAATGTTGGAACTTGGTGTCACTGGATTTGTTACTCAGTGTGCATGTGCATGAGGGGCAGGGGAGGAGAGACAGAGAACAGGGCTCTGGAGAGCTCTCTGAAGTACAGCTGTGTCTTACTCTCAGGTGGCCGAGCACAGAGATGACCTCACAGAGGGTCTGTGGTGGTGGGAGGGAGGGGCGGCCAACCTCACCCATCCACCTGTTCAGTGTCTCCTTGGGGATCCTTCACTGCTTTCAAGGGAGACCCCACTCTGGCCACCCCATCTCTCCAGGACACACTCCAGGGCCCAGCTCCCAAGGCCTTTCTTGATTTGGCTCCTGCTGACTTTTATCCGATTTTTCTTTCCCTGGGCCCCCAACTCCGACCCCATTCTCTTGCCTAGTGGTTCTCAACTGAGGGTGATTTTGCTGCTCAGGGAACAGATAACAAAGTCCAAAAACATGTTGGTTGTCAACTACAGAAGGGGCGTATCTACCCTCTATTTGCATTTAGAGGGTAGAGACCAAGGATGCTGCTAAACATCTTAAAACCCACAGGAGAGCCTCCATCACAGAGTATTACGCAGCCCAAAGTGACAGCAGCACAGAGGCCAAGAAACCCTGCTCTAGCCTACCAACTTCTGGCAATTCCTGGGTTGTGCTGGGCTGTTTCAAGTCTGTCTACCTGGAATGCCCTTCCCCTCTGGCATACCTGGGAAAATATGATTCATGTTTCCAAATTCAAGTGTCACCTCTTCCGTGGAACCTATTCAGACTCCTTCCCCAAACCCCCATTAAAAATGACAACATGCTCCTTTAGGCTGCAGAAACTAATATTGGAGCATCTGTAACCTTTGGCAGAGTCTTGTTTGAAACTGGTCTGTACTCCACTAGACTGTAAGCATCTTTAGGCAGGGACCTTGGCATTCATGCTTGTATCTCTAGCCCTGGCATGGAAGGTTCTTAACACACACATGTGAAGGAGTGGGTGGATGGGGAACTTAGGAGCATGGATCTCCTTGGCAATCAGAGGACTGTCTGTACAGGAGCCAGCCCAGAGCAGGTGCTCCAAGTTTGTGGTGAGGACAGGTATGGTAAGACGACAAGAAACTTCAAGGTGAGCTGTGCTCTGGCTCAAGGGCAGACACCGCACTGTGGGAGAGCTGACCTGTAACTGGATCATGTGGGAAAGCTTCCTGAGAGATGGTCTCTTTGCCGTGCCTTGAGAGACAGGATTTTGCCTCATGAAGGGGACTAGGAGAAAAATGCATTCCCCAGTGAGGGAAGGGCCTGAGCAGATGGCCTGGAGGGAGGAAAGACTAAAGTGTGGAGAGGAAACAGACATGTTTGGGAAGTTGGTGAGTTGCGGTGGAAACACAGAGCTTGAGGTGCCCAAGGGCCTTCCACTTGGGGGAGCTATTTAATCAGACATTAGGCCTGAGCTGCTCCAAGGGCAAGGCCTGGGAAGGAGGCTGTGTGTCAGCTTGGGTGGAGGCGGAAGGCAGGGCGTGCACTTGTTGGGGACGCCTCTGCTCCAAGCTGGGAGGTCACACAGATACCCCTTGCAGATGACAGGAGATAGAGTGAGGCAGGGCTGTGGGAAAGGAGCCTCGTTGCTTTACCCACTCACACCCTAAGCACCCGCCTTGCCCAGCCACAGTCCCATGAATGGAAAAAGCATGCCCTGTGAAGCAGCCCCGGAGGGAGCTCCTGGTGATCATTTCACAAAACGCAGTCTCTACGGAACATTCAAAACAGTTTTTTGGAACTTTTTTTCCAGCAGGTTTTATGAACTAACAGCTCTTCCCCTCGGGTGTGAGAGCCTCCAGGCTGTCACCAGGAATAGCACGAGCCATCGAGTCCGTGTGCTGATATCTCACTGCCCTCCCACAAAAGCGGTCTGCAGTCCATGTATAAAAGTACAAAAGGTATGAAGCTTGTGGTGAAAAGCGTAGCATGGTTGAAGACACACATGGACCCTGGGGCCACCCCTGGACGCCTGTCCCACAGCTCTGCTTCGTGCCTGTCGGCACCCTGTCCAAGACACCCTACCAGCCCGGACTGGGCTTGCAGAGGGGACTGTGTGCCAGCTCCCCACAGAAGCAAAGGCTCCGGGCCCCCAACACATGCCTCTCTACACTCTCAGCCACGAAGAAAGTCATCTCCAGTCATCAGAGTCAGGGGCAGGCAGGCGAGAGTCATTCAGCAGCTGGTCCTGGCTCAGCATTGTCTGAAAAGGACACAGCCGAAGGGTCAGTTTAATAGAGTTTTGGTCCAGGCTGCCGCACGGCAGCTGCATGGGAACTAGAAGGCACTGGGTGAGGGCCGCATCTGACGCAGGTGCACTATAAGTTTATAGTGTCCCAAGAAACCCTGAGTATTGGGTCAGAATAAACAACACTATTAAGATAAAAATAAATTGTTCATCTTAGAAATAAATTTTCTATTTTCAGGCCACCAAAGGCCTGGATCATAAGGGCAGGCATAGGCAGATTCCTTTCGTGGGTGGGCCAATAAATAAAAACATTGAGTAAAAGTGATCCTGTTTGGAGTCAGGGGGACTTTCCTGTTTTGTCCTTGGAAACAAGGAGAGTCGTGTGTCCCTGTCCTTGTCCTGTCATCCCAATGGGCCTTGCTAGACAAGCAAGCAAAGTACAGTGACAGGGGCCTCAATGGGGACAGACACTACAGCCAATAGGCTCAGTGATGGGATGTCCAAGAACTAAAAGGCCTTGGGAGTTATGGGTCCTCAAAAACAAATCCTATGCTCTGTGGCTGGCCTTTTCTTGCCAGCTCTAGTCTGCCTATAAGCCTGGCAAGGAGGATGTCATTAGCCCTGCTTTACAGATAACTAAGACAAAGCTCAGGAGAGAATGACACCTGAGGTCACAGAGCTAGAGAAGTCAGAGCAGGGACTTGAGCCTCACTCCAAAGCTGCTTTTTGAGGCCAAACTGCTTTCCCATGATATGGTTTGTCCTTTCAGGCATGCCAGGATGTGCTCACAAGCCTTCCACACTGTGTGATGCCAAGTCAGAGGCATGATAGGAAATGCATGTGTCTCTGGGCAGAGGATGGAAGTGTCCACTAGGACAGGATGCAGCCTGGGCTCTAGGCTGATGAGACAGGTGATCCAGAGCTGCTGAGCATCTTGGTTTCCTCATCTCTAAGCCTGGGAAGAGGACCTGAGATCTAGTGTGCTTTAGCTGGCTTTGGCTAACAGCCCATGAGCCTTCCCCAGTGCCCTTAGGGGCTCAAGGTCCAGTAACAGGCCAACAGAGAAGGCCCCTGGGCTGCCTTCTGCCTCGTGGCTGGCTCAGGCTCAGGCTGTGACCCCAGCACTGAGCACCATTCTTTGCCGTCCCCCAGGCCTTGTGCACCACCACACCAAACTCACTGGGCCTCCCTGGCACCAGTCTGACTGTGGGGAGAGGGTCAGAGTCCTACCGTAAGGCGGTGAATGTCTTGGGAGAGGAGCCCTATCTGCGTCACGGTACCTTCCGAAGGTGCCATCTGTAAAATGGGCAGCAGCCTGGTCAGCACACATGGATGCAGCTCGTGATTCACAGAGATGGCATGCAAGTCCTGACGTGCTCAAGCCTGGCTGGCTTCTCCAGGGCATGCTTTCCTGGAGGGATAGGCAAGGAGTGGGCCAGGCCCTGAGGAGTGACAGGTGGGTGGAGCACATGCTGCTCCTGTTTCCTGGGGAAAGCCATCAATGTCCCACACTGCATGCATACCTCTCGTGGGGCCCCACTGGGAACTGGCATTCAGGATACACAGAGGCAGGACACAGGCTTGTCAGAAGCAGCCCTTCTGCATGTGTTCAATGTTCCAGCTATTTCCAGGAGCAGAGAGCAGTAGGAATGAAGGCCTTCAGGATGCTAAATAGACTCACGCTAACCAGGCAACAGGAGCTCAGACACCAATGCCCTGACATAGGTGGGCATCCTTCCTCACTAAAGAGCCTCCCTCCTGCCCCTCCTCAGGTAAGGCTGGTCTCTTCCTCCTTCCTTAAACCTACTTAGACACTGTAGATTTGGAAACATCCTCTGTAAATTTGGAGGGCACCAAGTGTAACCCCTCCCTTGTTTTATAGGTAGGAAAACTGAAGCCCACAAAGGGAACAGGACTTACTTGAGGGTGCAGAGAATCAGTGGCAGAACAGTTCCATGCAGGTTTTGAAAACAGGTACATGCAGAGATCCCTGCACTGTGACATAAGAAACAAGGGACAAAGCCCGCCCTGACTGGCTTTACAACTCCAATGGCCAGGTGTCAGCCTGAATGAGCACTTGTCATCCAGCAGACCTGGGTACCAGGATCTATCAGTAGCATCGCCAGCTGGCAAGCTTGTCCCCACATCTCTCACCTCCCGGGAGGCAGTGGCCTGCAGCAACAGACCATGCCTGAGGCTGCTGGTAGTTTAAGAAGCGAATCTTAGCATAGCCTCCATCTGGGACAGAATCAGAGTGCTACAATGGAATGGGGTCATCAGGCTGTGCCCAGGCCATCAGACAGCGGTGATGTGGTGTTACTCTTCTGCGATGAGGCCCAGGGGATTGAGGGGAGCCAAGTGCTGCCTGGGGGCAAACTAGAGTCTCCTGACCAAGAGTCCAGACTGGCAAGGCACGTCTCTACCTCAGTCCCAGCCAGACAAGGCCCATCTGGAGGAGCCATTATCAGTCAGTCAGCCTCTAAATCAAGGGGACAGATCTCTTTCAGTTCTGCCAGCAGACAGACCAGCCCCCACCGTGGTTATGAGCCTGGCTAAGTCAGTAATAGAGAAGCCAGCAAAACACATGAAAGAGAGTCTTTCCAGCAAGGTGCCCTTGTCTCTCCACCATCCCCTTCACTGGGGGGGCTCATGCCACTAAAACCAATCAGCTTTGAGGTCTGCACAACAGATGTGCCCTACAGTCAGGATGTGCATGAGACACGAAGCCCCCTCTGCTTCACAGAGGGAAGCAAATTCGGGAGCAGTGAGACCACGGACCTCCTCTGAAGGCTATGGGAGGGGGTCCCGCCTTGTTCTACCCCCCTGCTGAATCCTGAGCATGCAGCTGGCTGAGGACCAGGCTCAGTGCCACCAGCTCTTCAGCTCTGCAATCGGTAGGACTCCATTTCCAGCTACCCTCAGCTTTTTTTCCCCAACAAAGTTAAAGATATGTTGCGCTGCTTGCTTTCCACATAAATACTGCTTTTATTACAAGAAAGAAGAGACCACCTCTGAAGTAAGGCACAACACAATTCCATTGTCACTGTGGCAGAAGTCCCTGTTGCTCATCCCTTTGATCTCAGCCAAGACTGTGGCCCATGGGCCTAAGGCACTTGAGCTTTTCCCTCAACTGAAGCATAGGGGGTGCCTGAGAGCTGAGCCTCATGGGAGTGTCCACAGTCTCTGGACCTGCATCGAAGTTCATATGTTTCCACTGGTGCTGAAGATGAACATCAAGAATTACTAGAAATGTAAGTGTCTTTAAGTGTCTTTCCTCCTGAGTCCACCTTTGGCAATGGTCCCCAAAGCCTGGCCCCTTAGAGATGCAGCTCCAGATCCTGGCCACCTTCAGGGTTCAAAGAGAGACTGGCCCAGGAGTACACAACTGCTGGAATGTTCTCTGCAAGTCATGCACACGTGCAGGGGTGAGGTGCAGTTATATGGTGACACACATGGTGTTACTGTGAGCTCTCAGGGTGCACAGAGGGCAGGTGACAAGGGCATCAGCTAATCTGTCCCACCTGGTCCAGCCCATCCAGTTCAGGGGCATTAAGGGGGCTGAGGCCCCGGTAGCTACTGTAGACCCTGTGACTGTCACTGACACCGTCACTAGGCTCCATTGGGCAAATGTAGTCCGTCGATTCATCGAACTTCTTTTTTCTAATGTTTCCAAAGTGTGAAAATCCTAGTTTCCTTGGCTAAAAAACAGAAAATGCAAGATTATGAGAAGGCAATCAAGGCAGTGTGCAGGTATGACTGACAATATACTTAAAATTTAAGAGCAGGCCCGCAAGGAGAGGAATAATGTAAACTGCTCCTAGAAAGACTGAACAAAACAGAGCTCTTGTAAGCAATTTCTATGCTGCAGAAAGGCCAACAGGTAAATAATCTTGAACAATAAGAGCTGCCCCTCCAATACTATGCCTGAAACTCATGCCTGGCTGCCACACCAGAGTGACTTTCTTATTTCCATAGATGAACTGGGAGTTCCTGTAGAATGTACTTGAGGTCTGCACTTGAGGTGAAGCACAGAGAACTTGCCTCAGCACAGCTGCTGGCACCCCAGCCCTTTCCCATCTCAGCACCTGGCACCATCTAAAGGCACATAGGATAGCCTCAGGTTGCTCCCTGCCCTAGCGTCACCCAGCACTGTTTCTGCCTGACTCCCCCAGACATACTTCCTGTCCTGCTCCCCTGGGAAAGGAGGTCTGTGCCTGAGTTGTAGCTGGGCATGAAGCATCAACACTACCAGGGATAGGACCAGCCTGGCCTCCAGAGGTTGCCTGTGGGTCTGAAGTCTGGCAAGAATGTGGTCTGAGGATGCTGTGGCTCAGGCAGGTCTAAAGGGCTTTGTGGGATTCTGGGAGCCCCAGTGAGTAGTGTTGGTGCTTGGAAGACCTGGGGACCTCTGGGTATCTGTGTGCTGGCCACTTCACGAAACAAGACAAATGGAACCAGCTTCCATTGGGAGCACTTCCTATATCAGCAGGACAGCTTTGGCCAAGATCCCACGGCATTGCGGCATGCAGGCGGGCCTGACCGAAGGAAAGCCAGACTCAGAGCGCTTCCGCTCTGCAAGGTGAGTCACAGCAGCAGTGGGGTAGAGGACGAGCTCTAAGCCACCTGAGGATAGGTGCTTCCTGCACATATTTTCTAGGTAAAGAAACCTGCACTGTCTTCCTTGGACTCAAAACTGGTGGAGAACTGGCTTAAGACTGGCCTAACAGACCACAAGCCCATAGCAGGAGCTGAAAGATCCTCTTTGTCCAGGCTGCGCATGCTGCTCTGGCTGCGGGCATCGAGCCAGGTGCTGTGCCGCATGAGGGCCAGGAGGCAGCCCAGAGGGCTTGAACAAAAATAAATTGTTCAAGATTATTTCTGGGAGGGCCCACCCAGAAAGGGTCTGCAACTCACCCGGACTTTGGCTGTGGTGGTCAGTGGTGTGTAAGCTGGTGAGGCCATTTTCTCTCGCTTTTCCTGTTCAGACTCCGGACCAATCAAGGCATTGAACTTGGTGGTCAGGTGGCGCCTGAGGAGCGTCTTTTGTGGGGGGATATTGAGAAGCATAGCCAGGGTGTCCCCAGTGAAGCGTGGCTCCAGGATCTAAGAAGGAACCAGAGACAAGCCTGGCCAGGAGCAAATACAAATGGCTCGAGGGGGAGGATGCTGAGAGATTGGCCTGTTGGGGCTGGGGGCACCTCCAGAGCAGGAGCTCAGTCGCTTGTTCTGAGTCCCACTCCTCTCACTGGCTGGCACAGGGCCTGGCTCTGAGCACATACTAGCACATTTGCTGACTGACCACCTTGTTTTCACAGACCAGCAGAGAACTGGGACCTCTTTGGTGAGGCTCTCTCTCAGGATCTCCTCTGGATGACATCCAAGCCACCACACTTCCTTATTTCCCCTCTGGCAGATCTGAGTAGTGATAAGGATCATATTGCAGCAAGTGGGAAGCTGCATTTTTATGGCTTCCCCGTCCCTTCCCCAGCCCTGCTGTTCCCTCAGGGACAGGCAGACCTGCCTTGTGTTGGTCTTCATGCAACCCATTGACCTAGAATCCTCAAGTCTCATGCCAAGGAGGTGCTGCCAGAAGGCATCTTGCTTCCATGAGGTATATTAATTCTCAAGGACAAGTTATCAAAATACTTTGAGACGTCAAATTATGCAAGACCTTCAGAAGAAGTACCTATTTTTTTCGTTAGATTTTGTCTTGTCCTTAATAAATAAGTTTCTGAATATCCCATTTGCACCAAGGCAGGTGGGCTAGGCCAGAGAGCCACTCACAATGAGGCCTCCATGGACTCCACTCCCTCGAAGATTGGGTGCATACTCTGCCAGGTCCACAGATCGTAACCACTCCATCACCCTGTGGTTGGACCACTGTACAACTTCTGAAGGAGAAAGGTTACTCTGTCAGAGGGAGAAGGAGAGTGAGGAAGTTAGGCTTAATAGGTCCCACCATGGTCCTCTGTGGAGTCAGCCCCTGTAAGTAACCCTGCCCCAGATGCATCAAAACAGTAGAAGGCCCTCAAGCTTAGTGACCCACCCCATCTGCCAGAGCACCAGCCTCCCCAATTTCTAGGAAATAGAGCTCCCACTGCATCTTGCAAGATCTTCCACACTGAGATATCTCAATCCAGAATTCTGTTACTCCCTCACTTTCTGGCTAACTTTGAGACAAATAAATGAGGACATTATAGTTATTCTTTCAGTGATTTAACAGAACTTTAGAGATGACTGTCAATTACAATCCAAGTGGTTTATAGATGAAAGATCTCCCTGGTGTGGCCAGTGATTTTAGGGGAGCACACCTTAAGATACTTATTCCTAAGTGCTCTCACATAGCACTGTGGTCTTAAAAATGCACAGTGCTGTGCCTACATATACAAGACATTCAAAATATGTTGGTTGAATAAGGAGAAAATAGGAGATAGATGGCAAAGGTAGCAGCCCAGGAAGCTGAGTTAATTTTACAGCAAGGTTAGACCTAGTTCCCAGGAACAGAGGAGATAGGATGTGACTGACAATCTTCAGTTTGGGGGTCTACCAAGAACTCCAAAGTTCATGGAACATAATCAGTTATTTCTTCAAGACTTGGGGTGCTGTTATTTATGTATACTATTTCTTCTGTAGCAAGACTGCTCATGGATCCCCTGTACCTGGGCCTGGAGGTCAGTTAATTTTGGATCTACAAGTAGGGATACCTATTCTGAAATGTCTAGCTTCTATGGGCTCCTCTTCCCCCTCCTCTGTCTCATCTTTTTTCTTCTACTGTGACACCCATCTTTCCATTTTGTCTTTCCCTCCCCCTCTCCTTTGCACCATCTCCTCATCTCCTTTAATCACTATGATGACTTTATAGCATGTGTCTCCCCAGTGGAGGGTGGGAGCTTAGAGGTCTATGGCTACTGTGAGACACAAAGTACAGGTAACAGATGTTTGGGGCAACAGGAAGCACAAGCAAACAAAAGAATCCCAGGCACCATGGTCCAAAAAACAGTGCTTTTATGATGTCATTCTTGTTTGCTCATGCTCGATGTTTCAGGGGTCCCAGCTCAG
This sequence comes from Nomascus leucogenys, assembly GCF_006542625.1. NCBI lineage: Eukaryota > Metazoa > Chordata > Mammalia > Primates > Hylobatidae > Nomascus > Nomascus leucogenys. Next base: position 68,511,209 of record NC_044395.1, on the reverse strand, counting down.
GGCTACCTGGAGAGATACTATTTGTGGTCTAACCTCATCAGCTGGCCGCCGGTGCAGGCAGTGGGGGTTGAACTTGTTGACATGCAGCACGTGAATGGCACATTTGATGCTGAGATGATGTAGTTGGCTGGTGACTTTTAAGAAGAGTAAATCATTCTGAAAGAGGAAAGTTTGGTTGATAAACCAGAGTTTCCAAAGTGACAAAAGACCCCTGATGTCCCTCACCAGACCAAGCATAGACAAGTCAACCGCATCTCAGGAAGGTGCACGTGGAGACACCAATAGCTTATCACAGTGGTTTGTACTCTGCTACTTGGGACCTCTTTTGTGACAAATGATACTATTTCAAGGCCTTAAGAATATATAGAATCAAGTTTAAAATAACCACCCTGGGTACACGTGAGCTGAGTGCTCACAGGGACAACTGAAATATTTAAAGAAAAAGTCCTCACCACAGTTAGGTATTGCAGCATTCGTCCGTCAACTCTAGATTCATGAAACTGGTCTTTGTACTGGGGTAAGCCAATATCATCAAGCCACCCTACAAATACAAAAACCCCAGATGTGTCAGGATTCATGAGAATGAGAGAATGTAGACACCAAAAAAAGGGGAGCAAATTATATTTTGAGGTTCATTTTAGTAATTCCTCTGCCTTTTACCAGGAGACAGCTGTCCTTGAGGTACCCATTTAGCAGGGAAATTCTTTCTACTCTTAGTTGCTGCCAGAGACATATGCCTATCCTTACGTGTCACCCAAATGTGGTCTAGCAGTGCAGACTTCTCCTCCTGTTTGGTGTTGATGGCTTTCACTGCTAAAACAAGCTTCTTCCTGTGGAGTGGGTGCTTAATTCCTAGCTCCTGAAATTAAAAGATGAAGACCACATGTGAAATTTTGGCAGGCAATTTGGCCCTCAGAGAAAGCTGTGTCTGGGTGGAGATGCTCTGAGAGTATGGCAGTGGATCTCCGCACCGTGGCCTGGGATGCCAACCTGCAGCTACAGAGGGACTCTCAGCCTCCTCCATCCATCCTCCTGTGTGTGTGTGACAGGAGTGGTGGACCCTGGTCTCCCCATGCTTTGGGGAGAAATGGGAGCCTCCTCTCCCCAAGCTCAGCCCTTACCTTTTCCATGTCCTGAGGGGTGGCTGTCAATAAAGTGTGGCCAGAAGATACCCACTGCCTGGCAAAGATCACATACTGAGCCAGGCCAAAATCCTCCAGCCATGCACATACGCGCTCTGTGCTCCACTGGGCAAAGGGGGCGTTGGCGTCACTGGGAAGCAGGAAAACAGCATATTCCTGTTAGTGGGAGAGCCTGAGGTTCTGAATCTAATCATGTCTCACAAACAAAACAAAACAAACCTGTTTTTTAACAAACAACCTCCATCATGGGATTCTGTTGAACAAAATTCCACTACAACACACTCATAGGAGGTAGACCCTAGAGTTTTCTTAATAACACAAGATGTGAATTTCAAATCTCAGGCTACTAAGAGAATGGGGCAGCCTGTATGGCCCTCCTGAGATCATGTTCACATGTCCTAGGTCTGCATACACACATATACATGCCACAAGTCCAGAGCTGTGGCCTCATTATGCGGAATCATCTTTTTAGGAAAATGCTTAGAAAACTAGTTTTCTTAGCATTTAAGAGGGTCGGTTCTCTTAACATGAAGAAAAAAAAACAAAAAACACCCAAAACTAAAAGGAAAAACTTTCCAATCAACAACAGCTAACACACTACTTATTCACAAAACAGGAGGAACATTCACATTAAAGTCAATAAAAGGACAATATGTTTTTTATCAGTACTAACAACACTGGTCTGAGAGTCGTAGCCAGTATTAGAGATAATAAGAACAATAAGTATAGCTATTAGGCAGAAATAAAGCCATTCTTTACAGATGACAGGACTGCCGATTTAGAAAACCCAAGAAAGCTCAGTAAGGTGGCCAGTTATGAAATACACATATAAACATATGTAATGTATATGTTACATACAAAGATCAACAATTTTCTAATACCATCAATGCACAGATACTAATACTACTGTTAAAACAATTTAAAAATCCCACTCATAGCAACCAACATTATAAAACGTCTAGGAATTGCTTTAACAAGAGATGTTTGGCCTTGTGTGATTATGTGTGGGGATTGCGGGGGTGGGGAGAGGTATTGACTACAACAGTCAACTGAGCAACATAAAAAAGGACATGAATAAATGAAAAGCTAGATTATGTTCCTAGACAGGATGACTGGGTTTTATAAAGCCATCAATTCTTAAAGACATTCATTTTTCATTTAAAGTGTGAATATAATAGCACACTGAAAACCCCAGTAGAGTCATTTTTTTTAGGGGGGATTCGACAGAGCAACTTTATGTTCATAAACGAGGATTTATAGAATATTGAAGATTAGATATTCCTTCAAAGACCAGAAAGATTCCTTCAAAGTGCCCCTAACATAGTAGATTAAAACATTTTTTTAAATGCCTGGTTGAGCTGTTGTTAAAGTGAGGGAATTCCTTAAAGGATAAGCATGATAAGAATGCCCCATTTTAGATCAAATGTTAGAGATGATGTATACCCTGGGGCAGGGACTGATCAATCATAATCTGGAACTTGGGCTTTCATGGGTCCTGAAAATGTTTTACGAGGCCTGGAACTTACAAACTTTCTCCTCAAAAAAAAGTATAAAATTTGAATATATAATTAGAAACAAAGGGAATATTTAGAATTAGAAAACAAGCCACAAAAAATTGCAAGGTTTGCAAAACAAAAAAATCACAAAATCTAGAAATATTTTATTATATAAAAGCTTGATATACTTCTATAGTTTGATTCTTTTTTGAGACAGGGTATTTGTTATTTTAGAGATGGGGTATTTATTTTAGAGACAGGGTTTTAGTAATTATTTTTAGAGATGGGGTCTGGCTCTGCTGCCCAGGCTGGAGTGTGGTGATGTAATCATAGCTTATTACAGCCTTGAGCTCCGGGGCTCAAGCACTCCTCCTGCCTCAGCCTCCCAAGTAGCTGGGACTACAGGTCTGAGCTACTGTATCCAGCTATAGTACTTCTTTACTCTCATATTTTGGGTGGATACTCTTTGACTGCTTCTTTGTATGTCCACAACTTTATAATATATTCTATGACAACAGATGGTTGATTTAGTCTTTCTTCTAGCATGACTGATCAATATTTATCTTTTAAGACAATAGTTAAGTTTTATCTTCACAATTTATAACTGGTATTGTCATGTACATTTTTAGAATCATTTAAATTTAGAAAGGCCTCTATCAAATGTCTTTTATATGTGAGTTGTAAAACTATAACGCATTCAAGTTTTCTAACGCTATGGCTAATCTTAAACATTCTTTGAATTGACAATGTTCATTTAACTCATGTGTTGTCTAGGTCCTTGTGGCAGTACATGAGTTTTATGTTATCTTTGTCACTGTCAGTATATCATGTAAACTCAGCAAGAAATTTCAACCTTTTCCCAATGGGTTCATATCGTTCATCTTATATGAACAACAATCTAGAAGGCTACTCACTCCTTTTGTTTAAAACTCTTGCTCTTAGCAAATTACTGCTTTTGGTATGATCTGGATTTTTTGTTTATAATTTGTTTTTTAATGTAAGAAAGAATTTCTCTCAAATTTCAATGCTCATTTTATCACTTTTGTTTTATATTCTATTTGGTTTTTATTTCATTTGTTTCCTTGTTTCTTGGAAGTGGGAAAAACAAACATATCTGAGGGACATTTCAGTTCTTTTTTAAATTTTTTAACTTATTTTTGCCTAGTCTTTGTGAACCTAACATTTCAGCTCTAAAGGGGAAATAAGTGTTTTTGAGATCATAATTGGAAAACCTCTGTCCTATCAACCTTTTCAAAACCACCTAGAGCTCTGGGCCTCATCTCCAGCAGTCTTCCCATTTTTTGTTTTGTGAATCCTCTCCTCCCTCCTAAGCCTTGAGGTGTTCACATAGAATCAGGCCCAGCTTCTGCACCTCCTCCTCAGCTCCTCTCAGTGCCAGCATCTCCCATATCCTCAGCCAGGGCACCACTGAACACGCTGGGAAATAATTTGGAGATGACAGAGAAGATACCCTTCATATATAGCCAAACCATTTGTTTTGTTGACACATTCCAAAACATCTTTTCAAATTGCAGTTCAAATGATGTAGCCTTCTCAAATATGCTCTTCTCACAGTAGGGGGAGAGCACATGGCACATTTATAATTGTACAGTTCATTAGTGAGTACAGAGCACTGAGCGAATCGGCACAATGGGAAGTAGAAGAAATCCTGGAAGCCATTTGTGCAGTAGGAAAGCTAGTGAATTAAACCTAACTAAACTATGCAGTGACTGCAAACCACATGCACACACATCCCCCCAAACCCAAACTACATGGATCTCCAGGTCAACTTCGCCTCAACAAGTCTCCCAAAACCCCCACAGCTGCCTTAACACCATCTGTTACAAGGAAAAGTATAGACCAAGGGAAAGTTGCAGTAAAAATAGTCAGCAGTCTTAAAACTGGTTGTGTTTAAAATACCTTTTTTAAGCAAAATTTTCAAAACACCTGGCCCTGTTAACACTATGATCAGACTCTCTCTGGACCCTGGAAGGGCTCCATACAAAGGAGGGTCCCTGAAGCTTAAGCATCTTTACATTCATGATGAATCTGACTCACCATGCGTGTAGGAAAAGGAAACAAAATGGGTCCCAGGGTAGGGGAGCAGTAGGATTGGGGACCTCTCCTAAAGCTGGAGTCCTGAAGGGCAATACACTCAGTAGATCAACTCAGGAAAAAAACACTCCTCAAAGATGGGATCCAGCCATGTGGCTCTAGAGCCTGTTTGCCTTAAACATTACACTTTACTGCCTTTTTCTCAAAAATAGTAACTCATAATAAACTCACAAACTAAAATAATTCCTAAATGGATTACTCAAAGTTTTTAAAAATCAGAAAAAATTTAAAACAAAATGATGAAAGAATTCACAAAGTGGATGAACCTAATTCTATATAAACACAAAAATTCCATGTATCAAAGTATCAGAAGCAAAAGTAAAATTCTGCTACAAACCTAAAAATACTTTGTCACATTAGACATGACTTAATATCTTAATAGAGAACAGTTAGAAATCTATAAGAAATACATTAATAATAATGAACAAAAATGCAGATAATTCACAAAAGAATTAAAAGGACAAACACGAAAACTAAATTACCAATAAAAAGGAAATTTGGAGGTTCATAAAAGTAGAAAACTTTGAAAAAGAAAAATTTAAATACTTAATGCTGACAAGGATGTGGGTGTAATAGGCGCACTCTGTCCAGCAGTGCTGATTGGAATGTAACTCCTTAAAACTTTACCTGGGAGAAGAAAGAAAATAAAATGTGTTCATCCATAATCTGAGAGAGAGTGCCTACACAATGTTATCAAATATCATATTTAAAAAAAATCGTTTTATTGAACAAAAAAAGTTGGGGCTAGAGGCTTTCAGTATCAAAGTACTTTTCCTAAAGAATACTAGCAACAATTTTAAAGCTACACCTAAATATTAATATCTAGAGATTATAAATATTACCAGAGGACATTAACATATATCAAATTTCTACTTAAGAGTCATAAAGGCCTTTCTTTTCCACCAGCAAATTCATTTTGTACCGTTACGATAAACATAATCTCATCAGGACCTCTTCATACTTCTTCCCTTTCTCATCCACTGTTACAGTTAATAAAGCACAAAGACATTTGAACAAAGCATCCTTGTGGCTGGAACTGCAGTTTTTTCCTTTGGCAAAGAAAGCTACTAACCCTGGTCACCCCATGCCCTAAAGTGACTGTCAGTCAGAACACAGATAGCTCCCTAACCGTGCTCTCCTACTCTAGGGACAATGCTGAGGAGTCTTAGGAAAGTTTTTATACCCTGACCCAATGATTCTCCTTCTAGAGGCAATCCTTCAAGAACTAGCCAGAATTAAAACAAAGATGAATCATTCAAGTTTACTATAGCTTGATTTTTTTTCAGCTCAGATAAATCAAACAACAGTAATGTCTACATTGAGAAAACTGCCAAGTAAATTAGAATATCTAATTATTAAATATACAGGTAAAGCTTTCCCTGGCTCACTTTCTAAGGGCTCTGAATTGGTCTCTGACTTACTTAGACTATGTCCTTAGATTCTCTAGCCTCTAAAAGCTAATGGTCTACACATTCTCATGTTTCTTTTCAAGCTACCTGGAGTCTGGGGATACTCATCAAAGAATAAATGGATCTGGAAAGGTTCTGTGTCTCATGCACCAGGAGGACCTGGTAAGACTAGAAACCTGTTTGGCAAGCCAGGGAAGTGGAGTATCATATCCATGTGCAAAATAAGCTAAGACTCCTTTCCACAGGGGATGTAGGTCTGCAAACAATATGATGCATTTAGGGAAATGCTTTTCTTCCTTAATTGGAATCTATATTATTTCTGAGAGTGGATATCTGAATTATATGTATCATAACCAGTAATTACCTGTACTTTGCATTGGTATATGGCAATCTTGAGGGGACTAAACTGAAGAGAGTTACAGCTTTTTTCCTTTTGGTTAGATATAAAATGTCACATTCCAATCCTGTGGAAGACCCCCAGGAGTACTGATCTTGGCTGAGTAACTCAGAACTTAGGAGATATTGTGCTGGAGATGATGTATTGTAGGGACTGCTTGACTGGGGAAGAGAATATGGAAAGGGGTTTCCCCAAAGCACAGGAGTAAAGATTCACCCGTGCAGGTTTGAAGGGAGATACTCTTTTTCACAGCAGGGAGATCAAAGGAAAGTGGGTAAAGCCTTACCTTTTCTGTCCCTTGGAGTCCCTGGTCCTAGAGAGTCTTGGCCCTGCGGTTGCCCGGAGCCCACCTCGTCGAAACTCTGCCATCCCCAGCGTGTCAGTGTTGAAATTTCCTGACTGAGTTCTGCGGATTCTGCATGGAGAAGAATCCATGCAGACTGTCATGGAATAGTCAGAAAGCCTACAGTCACTGTGCTTCCTCTTTTGCAAGGCCATGCAGGCCAGCACAGGGACTCTTGGCAGCACTGCTTCTCCGTACCTTCCCAGAGATCAAGGATCACAACCTGTTGCAGCTCCTTGGCCAGACTCAAGCCTCAATTTGAATCCTGCCTCAGGGATTTGGTCACTTGCCATAGAGGTCAAAGCAAAGTTTGATGCCTTGATGCCTTGTAGGAGGCCCCAGTTTCTGCCTCTTGTCACAAAGTGGATCAGTTGGGCCAGCAAGTACTTGGCTTTCAAAGATTTTTCAAAGATTTCTTAAAACAGACTGACTCCTAAGAAGGGAGAATACAGTCTCATCTGTGTCTGTCCCAAAGCCAATGTAATATAAGCTGCAGAGATTATGTTCAGGGTGTGTGGAATGGGTGGGTGCCTAGGATGCATGACATGAAAGGCAACTGGATATATTCAATGGGTGTCTTTCATGCTTCTCCTTTTCTTGGCCCTGAAAAATATCTCAGATTCTTCTCTTTGAACATGAACACTCTGTTTTGACTGCTGTTTCAGTGTCTAATGGACCAGGGGCTTACATAGACTCTTTGCCCAATCAAAAAGAAACATTCTAAGCAATATAATTAGGATCAACAGCACCAACTTACTTTCCCCAGAACTTCTTAATGCCTTTGGGATTCCGTTTACCATCTGGTGTCAGAGGAGACTGAGGACCTGATTCAGTGCCCGATGATGCGGATGAGAGGTCATTGACCACAGCAGTGTCATCCCAGCCACTTTCTGTGTCTCCTGAGATTGGAAGAAGGCAATGAATGTGAATGTAAGGACGTGACCTCTGGAACCCTTCTTCCCCAAGCCTGGGCCCTCCCCTTCAGTGGGAGTCCAGAGAATCTGCCCAGTTCTGCCTTCAGGGCAGAACTCCATACCAAGATCCCAGAGACTAGTGGGGACTCCAGGCTTCCTTGCTGAGAAATTAGTGTGCTCAATACTGCAAATCTAGGTGAGCTAATGTCTTTAATTTTAAGGATTTGGGGTCCAAAGTACTTGTGGATTATTCCAACAAGCAGCTTCTTTTTCCTCAGAGGGAGATGCATGAACGCAGGCAGTAGTGAGACCCTGGCTGAGTGTTGGTGAAGGGGAGGGTTAGGGTAGGGAAACAAAGGCATTCTCACTCTCCACCTCACCTGGAATGGGTACAGTACCTAATACGGGGGCACTGACACTCCGGCCACGATCTCCAGTGAACCAAGAAGCAGAGAAGCCACATGAAGAAACAAGAGAGGCCAAAGTCCAGCCCAACAGAGTTACGGGGAAGCAAAGAAATAAACAAAAGAGTGTCATCGAGCAAGAGAGAAAAACTCAAACAGAAAGAAAAATAATCCCGTGGAGAAGGATGGGGTGAGTGGTGACTGACACTGAGAGGAGGTTTCGTGTGAGGGGACCAAGTGTTCCTGGTGCCCCTTTGTAACAGGCTGAGGTGTCCACACCCGGGGAAAGGAAGGGACAACAGCAGGGGCTGAATACTCCAGGCCACAGGCAGCTCTTGTGCAGGTGCCTGGGCTCACTCAGCTCAGACTAGAACAATCTGAAGCCACAGTGAGTCCAGTTTGAGTGTCACTAGAACACACCCATTCAAGGGCTTATCTGAAGTTCCTACAGCCAACGGCAGAGCTGGCCTTCACTAGACCAACACATGGGCCAGCTCAGGGAAGACTGAGGCTAAGGAGCCTCAGGAAGAACTCTGCCAGGACCAGAATGTTCCCTCCTGGGCCCACTGAATCTTCTGCTGCTGGTGGGGAAGGATGGCTTATTTTGAATGAAAAGCAGCAAAAGCCTCTGTGGTTTCAGGTCTTACCCACCAAAAGGATACCTGTAGACCGACACCCTTGCCCATTGGCCACTGACTCCATTTGCCTAAGAAAATGCTCCCACTTGGAGTGCATGATACCCTCCTACTGGGAATAGGGAAGCTGCAGAGAAGAAGGTGGAGACAGGAGAGAGAAGATCAGAATGACAGAGGAAGGAAGCGCGAGGGGCAGGAAGGGTAGAAGGGGGTGTCTGAGAGGAGGGAAAACAATGCTAGGAAGGACAGGAAGGGGTTCGAGAGGAGGAAGAGAAGAAGAGAGGAAATGAGGGTGAAAAGCTGCAGCCGAAAAGAAGTACGGGATACACACACCCTGGTTTGCTGAGACTAGAGTGCTGACCTTAGAAAACAGCTCGCCTGGGGGAGCCTCTAGAGGTGGGACCACCCCAAGGTACAACTTGTTCCAGCCACCCACCCCACCATTCTCCAATTGTGGATTGTGGTGGTAGATGCAGGGATCTTATACAATCACTGAAAGTGCCAAGGACGCTGCTCAAAGGCCACCAGCACCACGGCTGGACACTCACTCAGCCTCAGCAGGCTGCTCCCCAAGGCGTCAGGCTGGCAGGCGGTGGGAGGAGATTTGGCAGCCTCTCCATTGGGCGTGGCTCCTGAAAGCTTCCCAGGTAAAGTGGGATATTTGTGCTCCGCCAAGAAAGGGCTGTCCTATTGGAAGGTGAGAGAAAGAGAGAGATACCGACTTAGCTGTCAGCCTCAGTTAGGAAATCCTTGGATACAGAACAACTCCGTTTTCCAAGAGCCATTTTTCACATATGGTGACTTGAAGACCCCTCAAGGAGTATTTAGCTAGTCTGAGAAAAGGGACCAGAGTTCCAAGGAAGGAAGAAACTTTCCCAAGGCCACACAGTAAGACAGGGACAGAGTCAAGTGCAAATCCTGGGCTGACTGAAACTGACTCTTAACAGGAAGTGAAACTGTCTTGCAAAGAAGCCTTTGCTGTCTGGCCTAGTGCTCAGAGACTCAATGAATTAACAGCACTGAATTACTCTGTAAGCTCTTTGGATATGAAAATTGGCATTCTAATAAAAGCTGCCTAGTGTTTTATCATACATACATATATATATATGTAAAATAACAATCCTGCAAGAGAGGAAACTGAGCTCAGTCTGGTCTGGGCTTCTCTGTTTCCCCCAGATTTGCTTTCCTGTGGTGAGGAGAGAGGTGCTTCTGCTAATTGGGACCCTTACTCAGACCAGGCAAGGGCAGATCTCTGTGAGGGCCTGACCAACTGCATAAATGATGTGGATCTTGCCTGAGAGCGGCTATGGTACAGAAGGGAAATTATAGTTTAAATTTGGAGCAAAAGAAGAAAAAAACCCTATATTGTGATCATGGCTTCTTAAAAGACATCATGTTAAGGCAAGCATGAAGATACACACACCCTCGGGGGAGGTGACAACAAGAAACGGGCCAGAGGACTACATGCCAACAAAGCTCCTTTAGGAACTTAGGATCATAGTCTGCAAGAGGTAGAGCCTCAGTGCAGCCAGCTCCATGCTTGGACCCTGGCCATGGAAAGGTCCCAAAGAAACAAGTTGATTAAATGAGGAAGAAGATAGCACTTATTTGGTAAAGAGGCATATAATGGCCTCTAAATCTGCAAACCTGAGAGAAACACAGTGGAATGCGCTGTGAAAGTGAGAATAAAAGAAAAGAGAAATTGAAGCAATGTCACTAAAGGAATCAACTGTGGATCACCTGATTAGATCCAGAAGAAAGTAATATAAAAAACAAAATAGATTTCAAACTGGCAAGTCAGAACAGTAATGGAAGACTGCTGTGACTGAGACATCTTTTGAAGTTCCATTTAGCTAAAGGCTAAATATTCAATATATTTCCAATTCAATTTGCTTATAAATATATGTCCTAGAAATTGTTTGAGATTCAGTTCATTCATTGAACATTAACTCCCTATAAATAGTTCAGAAAGGAGAGATACAGTGAGAGGAAACTGAATTCTGAAAGAATTCTGAAAGAACTGGCTGGTGGAGCAGAAGTAACTAGAACCTTGAGAGAGGAAGGCTATGAGATTTTCAAGTTTGTGATGACCCATGAGGTAAAGATTAGACATGATCAGACATGTGGTCAAGACCCACAGTTTCCAAATGGTAGTTCATGTGCCAGCTGCTCTTCATAATTACCTGGGGCAGTTGTAAAACATGACTTCCCAGATCCCTCCTGTGCCCAGTCCCTGATTTGGTCCCTCTGGAAGCACACCCCAGATGTCTATACTTTTAATAAGCATCTCAGATTATCTCAGATTATACTAATGCAGTCAGACCCAGGAACCACTGACTGTGAGAAGATACTGTTCAAAAATTTTAGAGACCTGAAGGGCATGACCCCAAGCTCCCTATTATATAGGACATATGGAGGGAGGGAAGAGCTCTCAAAAACATGTTTCTGGTTGCATCATCACGCATGCTCCCTCAAGGCAGGGCAGAGACAGCCAAGGAGCCAAGGGGTCCACCTGGGGAGCTCCCTGAGGAGCTGAGATGCAAGGAGAACACAGACCTAACCCAAGGATGGGGTTTAAAAGGCAGCCCAGACCTGTAAGAAAGACGGCAAAAAGGAATCAAGGACAATGGAAAGGGCTCTCTGAGCTCTGCTCAGGCCAAGAATAAGAGCTGGGAAGAAATGACTCACTGATGTGGAAGGCAGTGCAATGTCAAGACGTTGACGCAGAGGAAACAAGGATGCTCAACTCCAGTTCTGTTTCTCCTGACTCCAAAAAGAACAATCCTCCTGGCTGTAGGGGAACAGAAGCCCCAGCCAAGGGAGTAGTGTAGAACTGATTATCCAGCTGCTTTAAATTAGAACAGAGAAGCAGCACGCCAGAGTGGAAAGGGCCTAGGCTTTGAGTTAGACTAACTCAAACAGAGCTGTTTCTCTTCCACCTCTCAGGACCTCTAGTCATTTCTAAATGGAGAATAACAATTACTACCTCAGGTTTGCCAGGAAATAACATTCACAGAGCCTAGCACACAGTGGACAGTGGATAAGGAGAAGCACAGGAAATATCACATACCCAGGGCCTAACGAAACAGCAATCTAGAAGAGCAGTCCTTAGACCACAGCAGGCACTGGTCAGACTACATCTAGAATATCACACTCCAAGTCTGGTCCAGGGCACAACTTGAAGAATACATTGAGAAACTAGCGCTGATCCTAAGAAGACTAAGTAGCAACCTGAAAGGCTTGTGACCCATGCACATGAGAAGGTGATGTTCAGCCCAGAGAACAAAGCACTCAGAGAGGGCATGAGGGACTTAAATTCCAGAGCTGTCAGGAGTAGGGGAGACTGACTTTTTCCATGGGCTAGACATGGAGGGAGAAGATCAGCAGATGCACATTTTAGAGAAGCTCACAGAGCTGCAAAATAACACAAAGGACATCTTACAATGAAATGAGCTCTCAGTCACAGAAAGCAAGAGCCAGTTTAAGCAAGGGCCAGACACCAAAGTTAGGGATACTGCAGAAAGATGACTGTGGAACGGTTCTGCACCTGTGGAGCTGTTCTGGGGAGGACGGTGGTGTATGTGGGTAAGAGGGGAGGGTGGTCATGTTGAATAACTGAGGTTGTATAAGATTGTGATTATGGTCAAAACCATGTAAGAATTACTCTTTTAATCTGGAGCATTTTTTTCTTTATAAATAGTCCTACGTCACTCATATTTCTTGGTAATCAAATTGGCGTCTTAAACCTTGAGCCTGTGAGCTGGGTGTGCTTCCAAAGGAGCAGGTGGTCACTTACAGGTGTGCTTTAGAAACACCTGCGAATGACCTCTGTGAAGCTGAGGAGGGAGGGGGGACTGCTGAGCGATTTAACAGCTGTCTCCATAGGAAGACTTTCAGTTCACAAAGGGACTGCACCAACCCCAAGCTCAAGGGACTGTGTTGCAGAGCACCTGGGCAGGGCAGCAGGCAGAAGACTTTTGCTGTACAGTTCAGATGGCCCAAGGAATGGCTGCCCACTTGAAGCACCAACTGCTACAAATATGGAAGTGTAGAGAAGCCCCTTACATAGATGCAGACGTGCAGAAAAGATCTTTCTCTTATGCAGATGTGGAGGAGCAGAGATGCCTCATTTTACCATATGGATGTGAAAATATAAAATGACCGTCTCAGGCAGAAATCAGCAAGCAATGAGAAGCTCCATGTTTCATATGGACATGGAGGCAGGGGACAGAGAAGGGAAATGCCATCAGCCTCACAATACATTTTCCATATAATGTTATAAATGGTGGTTGGGTGTGGCTGAAATCATGCTAATTATATGAATCTTCATTTCTTTATGGGCTCAGCATTTTGTGCACTAGCCTAAAAACTTAATCCTCTTCCACAACAGGCTTCCCTGGAGAAAATCAGTCCTAATGGAATTTTTATAACATGACTTGTTCATCAAAGTGGGAATGAGTATACGCTTGTGTTTTTTTAACCATGACATATCAGCACAGAAAGGATGAGAACTGTCATGTTCTTCAGTGTGCTGAGATCGTAGCAATCCCCTTCCCAGTCATTAAATCTAGATTACTTTGTTAAAGATTAATTTCTCTTAGCCTATAAAACAGAGGTGATAATAAATCCTGTCCCACAGATAATGGTAGTGAAAGCATATTAAATAGCTGACTGCACATAAAAATAAAATGGGAGAGAAAAGTTGCGTTTTTCCTCTTGCCCTCTTACTCCTTACAGTTAGCACATTTTAAGGTTACGAAAACTATGACTTGCTAAATTAAAATACTAGCAAACAGTGTAACCACAAATAGACAACGGGGCATGAAGTCAATGTACCTTGGGTTCTACCACCGGGAAGGACTGGTTCCCATCCATACACTATGGAGTAACAAAAGGATTTCGTTTATGTGGAGAAAAAGAGACTTGTGTTATTCACAAACAGCAACAACTCAGGACTACCTGTTTGCTTAAATCTGAAAGGCACATCCCCTCCCTCCACATCTTCAAGTAATCACCATCCAGGGCAGGAAAGATCCCTGTCCAACTCCATGGACAGATGTCCCGGGCAGCTGCCAGCAACATGACCATGGCAACTGAGAGACATGTGACCATGGGAGCAGAGCCACTGAATGAGCCCAGGGCTCCTGCAGACTTCAGCTTTTATGGTTCTCCACTGTATCAACAAGGAGGCTGATGAACATTATTGGAGACCAAGGGATGGTATGCAGCACAGGCTCACTGAAGGGTCTCTATCAGGGCAGGCTCCCTTGGTCTCTAATGACCAAGCTCAAGAGCCTGCTACTGTCTCCTGCAGCATGAGGTCCACCCACATGATCAAGGGCTACTCCTATATAAGGAGCCACAAAACCCTCCTCCATCTTTCCAGACTCTTAACAACAGCTCACTCTCCAACATCCTGAAGATCCCACATCTTTCCTTGGGATCATCTCCTTTATTCACATTAATTCATCATTAAAAAATCTGTATGATGTCCCCAAGTGCCCCAGAGATATAGGACTAGTAGTCAAGATCTTCCCTGGCTTGCTCTGTCTCATGGTTCTGACCTTACCTCCTCCTACTCCCCACCATTTTCCAAAACCTGCTGGTGCCCAGCAGACTCTAACCAAGCTTTGCTGATCTCAACATCTTCTCTCATCAACTCCAGGCAACATTTCCTGAATTGTGCTTCTTCTAAGATGCTTTGGGCCACACCCGGTTAATTTTCTCAAAATGTTCATGTAATTTCTGCTTCCTCCACAACTTTATAAAATCCTCTACAAGGTAGGGACCAGGACCTGCCTATATATCCCAGTACTATGCTAGGCCCAAAAAAGTAACTCAGTCATCTTTAAGGATAGGTTGATGAGCTGACCTTATCCACAGATTCACTTCTCAAGTCTTCTAGACTACAAGAGAGCTTTTTCTGAGCCCTGAAAAAAACACAAAAGAAAGAAATAGTTATGAGAAGGGGGTACATGTTATCACTCACGCAGAGGACATTTCAAATGCTTAACCAGTGGTCTTCGGCTTAGGTTCAAAGTCATGAAAAAAAAAATACCCTCTCATAATAGCCTTTACATACAAAATGAGACTGGCCCACCTTGGGGGATAGACTGGTCCAATAATGTGTTAGTAAGGGCATGACGAGTCACTTAAATCCAAATGAAATGTTCTTGGCATTGCACAAAAAGCCAGAATACACTCAATTCTGCTGCACTGAGGTGACAATTGTGTGGTCACAAAAGGCCAAGGTCTACAGTGTCCAAAGAGGGGAAAGGTACTGATGCTGGGCTTGTCTGAGTCTAAGAGTAATCCAGGGAGCAGGGACCTGGGCCTCCTTAGAGTGGAGATGAACACATTAACCAGCCATGGCTCCAGAACATCACCTGCTAGGACCCTTCCACACTCTGCTCTGGATCTGCATGCCCATCTAGTCTGCTCAGACTCATTTGGCTCTCTCAGGGTCTATTTTGCAGAGAAAGGCACCAAATGTGTCAAGAGGCAATGCCACCAGTGGTCACATGGGTAACCTGTGCCAAGTCTCCTTGGCAGTCATATTTCTCAGATTATACGAGTAAGTCATCATTTTAAAAAATATTAGTCTCTTGTAAATCTGGTCAGTCAGAGTTCCTTGGTGTTGACCTTCCCTCAGTGAACTCATAAACCACAATTCTTATTCTCCAAAACTAAGGATTGCCTGATCAACTTCTCTAACATTACCATTTTCCTCTGGGCTAAAGGCTCAAGGGAATAACTGTTTTCTGGAAAGTGGACTCAGACTGCAGGCTCTGGAGACTCAGCACCATTCTGGGGAGTTTCTGTGATGCTTGTGGTCATCTGCCCCAACACCTTAGCTGAAAGGCAGCCTGGTAGTGGTTGCCAGTACCTTGGTAGTGAAGCCTCCATGTCTCCCTTACATGGGGCTCAATTTCAAAATGTGTGCTGAAGTACAGACATAGGGAACTAGATTTAGGTTTATTTTACAGGGAACAAGACAGATGGCAGTCAAATGACCTCAGAGGTGAGCCCATTATTAGTTCATTGTTGTGAAGCATCCCTAAAGCAATTAGACCAATTGCTATGAGAAGACATGGCCATCCCTAGAGAGCTTCGATTGTCAAAGGGCTAAATTCACTCTAAGATCAGGAGGCAGAGGCTGACAAAAGCAACACACATCACAAAATGCTCTCAGCTCTGAGGAGCTGCTGTAAGACACAGATGAGTTGCAGCCACCTCTCCTCTGAGGCTGCAATCCCTGGCCAGATCCTTTCTCAGTGACAATGATCCACACCCTCAGCCTGAAGGATGAGAAGCCCTTCTGTGGCCAAAAGAGGTAGGCCTGTTTTGTAATTGCCCTAACAACAGAGGGGCAGGTGCACCTAGGACTCAGTGGCCATGCTTACCATTCACGGCCATCACCATCCACTTCGGCAGCCCCAAGGCAAGCCTGAGAGCACAGTGGCTGTGGGGAAATGCCCAGGCCTCTTACCTGGTTTCCAGTGATTTCTGTGGCAATGGAGGTGGCCCCACTGTAGGAGAGCTACATCTTGGAGGCATCTGCACCAGAGACAGAAGAGTCATGGTAGAGGATAGTCTGTTTGGGGACCACCCACCATCTTTCCCCCTGCTTTACATGATTCCTTTTAGGGAGACATTTCTTCCCTGGGTGCAGCCATGGTGGATACATCATTATAGATGCCTTGCTCTTTCAAGATGCAAGGGGGCGTGGTAGGCCTATCAGTCCATCTGGGCCAGCTTGCCTCTCCTTCCTGGGCCCTAGAGCTTAGATCATGTTCATATCCCAGTAGTACAGTCCTGAGACCTGGGTTCTTGGGCTTTTCTGCTCCTTCCCTTTCTGAGCTTGGTTCTTCAGCTTTTCCTTTCATTCAGCGAGCCACTGCACACTCTTTTAAAAACATTCTTTTTGGCTTAGGTTAGCCAGAGCCAAATTTTATTGCTTTCAATGAGAGAATCCCATTTGATATGGTCACCTGACAAACATCAGCAACATCTACTCCCTGCCAGGCCCTGTGCCAGGTCTGGAGCAAGCACTTCCCATATCTGGGAGACAGACAAGTAAACTAGGATAACAGAATAATGTGCAATGCTCTTATGGCTCCAACACCTGTAACACAATATGGGAATAGTGGGAGAGAGGGGCTCCCTCTCACTAGAGGGAAGGCTGCGAAAGCTTTAGAGAGGAGAAAAGCTGAGCTGAATTTTAAGAAATGAGAACTGGTTAAGGCAAGAAAGGAAAGAACATTACAGGTGGAAAGACCATGAGCTAATGATGGTATGAAATAATACAGTCCTGTGTCTTCAGTATTGTACCTACCACAACACTGTGCCTTCAGTAGTGCACCTAGCATCACAGGCGGAGCCACCTTGAGCTAATGGTGGTTATGAAAGAACACAGTCCCATGTCTCCAGTACTGCCTCTTTTCTCTAGATCCTAGCATCCTCTTGGTTTACTATAAGAACAACCCTGGCATTATAGTATAGTTTTAAAAACCTGGGCTTTGTGGTCAGACCTGGGTTCAAGTCCATATTCTGCCAGGTACAGTGTTCATCACAGTGACCACATGGAGGTATCCAGTAAGACCTGAACACCGCTATTCTATAATTGGCAGCAATCTGGGGTGCTTGTTCTGAGTCAATAACTGGCTCACTGGATGATGCTTTTGCTCCTTAATTAAAAAGGTTGAACTGAAGCACTAAGATTCTTTTCAATTTGATAGTCTGAAGTTTTCAGGAATCTTTTGGACCCTAGGCTGAAGCCCCTCCTTCACCTGAGGTCTTGTTTATTTGTTTATTTGTATCTAGCTTAAGTCTAGAAAGATTCATACAATAGGACCAGATTTTAAACAATCGAAATAGATGAGAAGGAAAATCTGTGTCCTGGCTATAGGGGTTGAAGGGCGTATCTGTCAAGCAGGAATGCAGCATTTCAGAGGTTGCAGTTAATTCCCCTAAATGAGCAAGACATGTTCGTTCATTCAACAAATATTTGTTGAATTCTACTGGGTATCAGGCATTACTGCAGACCTTGGAGAAAGGGTTGTAGATAAATCAAACACCACCTTTGGTCTATGCTTACATTCCAGAGGAAAAAAAAGATAAAAATAAACTAGGAGCCTGATTAAAAAGGAGAACTCCTATCCTTGAAAGTTGCAGTATCCACCATGCTGCCTCTAACCAGAGCACAGGCCAGAGCCTCAGCCTCTTGCTCCCCTATCCCCATCACAGCCTGAGGGGCACTTTATTAATTTAAGTATTCACCTGCCAAGATATGTACCTGACACGTGTCTGACTAGATCCTCCCTCAAGCTCAGGGCAAGCTCGGAGGACCTGCTGAAACCCTACCTCGTGGATGGAAACACAGTACCTCTTGTTTAAATAATTCTTCAGGGCCCTTATTTGTAGTGTTCCACTTTATGAAACCTCCCTCCGGTTCTTCTTCATTGATTGAGAGAGTTCTTTCTGAAGGCCCTGCAAGCATTAATGTAGTAAGAGTGAACTGTTGAATTCATGTTCAGAAACCTATAATCATACCACAAAATTCTAACATTGTTTCTCTTTCATTAAGAAGGACTAAGAAATATATAAAGGGACAGTAAGAGTGTGATTCTGAAGATTCTTCAGGGCATCTGAGCAAGGGCTGGCATCAGGATCATTTCAAGGTCAAAGTTTATCTGCAGAACAGAGGTAATATACCCCCTGCCTCCAAACTTCTCACTCCTTAGCTATAGGCAATCAAGGCCCTGAGAGTGACTTCACTCATGATCTTAAAAAGAGGGCTGTGAGGCCAGGTGCTTTGGCTCACGCCTGTAATCTCAGCACTTTGGGAGGCGGAGGCAGGTGGATCACTTGAGGTCAGGAGTTCGAGTCTAGCCTGGTCAACATGTTGAAACCCCATCTCCACTAAAAATACAAAAATTAGCCAGGTGTGGTGGCGGGTGCCTGTAATCCCAGCTACTAGGGAGGCTGAGGCACAAGAATTGCTTAAACTTGGGAGGCAGAGGTTACGGTGAGCTGAAATTGTGCCACTGCACTCCAACCTGGGTGACAGTGACACTCCATCTCAAAAAAAAAAAAAGAGGGCTGTGTGTGAGGGCTGGCAGAGGCCCTGGTCAGCGACCAGTCAGCCACATCCTGGCAGAGGCTTGGCTTCTTCCCAAGAAGAGGCAGAAGCTCAGCCAGAATCAGAGGTTCCTGAATATCCTTCAAAGCAGCCCTGTGCTGTGAAACAGCTGCTTCCTCAGGATCTATGATGGGAGCCCAGGTCAATGGCATGAACAATGAAGGCAGCCTGGCACATGCACCACTATGCCCGTAAGAACCCTGATGCTGCTTGCATGTTGCATTCAGTCTGGGCAGCAAATATAAAACACAGCAGCTCTCTCTGTCCTGTGACTTCCTGTAGCAACTCAGGCCCAGCAACTTGAGGAAGGCTCCCAGAGGGCCCTCTGAGTCTGCTGCGGAGCTTTAGATTTTCTAGGAGGTGGATGAGCTCTAATCCCCAATGACGGCACTGAGTTGATTTTTGATCCAGGTTTAATTGCATTTGCTGCCTCTAAGGTGTGTCCTGGGAAGATGCATAAGAGACCCTCCAAGGGTGGGGAATTCACAGGCTTTATATTCTTGGTGATCTGGATAGTCCCTGAAGGCTCTAAGCTGACTTCCATTTGGTAATATTTCTGGAAATCAACAACTGCTAAGTTCTCATCATGCAGAAAAGTCTAAACAGCTCTGTTCTCCAGTAGGGAGTCTTCTCTGAAATAGAGGTGAAACAGCTGCTAGCAGGACTACCCCTGGATTTAACAGAGCTGATGGAATATCTTTCAGAGACAACGGTAGGATCACCCTTGCTCTTACCTTGAGTGACCATCACAATCTCCTTTACCTTCCGGTACTGGTTTAACAGCCCCGTAAGCTCCTCTATCCGACGGTCCTGCCACAGTGCAAGTAGAGATCTAGATTAATGCTATGCTGGCATCTCAGATGATTTCATTTTGGGACCCACGCTGTGTTCTGGGCACAAGGAGAAGAAATCCCACGTGGAACCAAAGGAAAAGAGTGTCCAGGCCCCATTCCACAGAGCTGGGATTTCAGTGGTCTGCCTCATAGGCATCTGCAGGCATTCACGACTCTACCTGAAGACTGTGAGTCATCTAAGACACCCTTCACAGGGCTTAAACACTTTCAGAAGCATGAAACTCACTGTCTCCCTACCTTCCTGAAGTGGTCATTGAAATCTGCCTTCTGGTCCTAGTGTTGCCCTCTGGAGCGACACAAAAAAAAGACTAAAATAAAGCTGTCATATTTATCTCAATATACTCATTTGTTCCCTAGGAGTCCGAGATACCTCATACTACAGAGGAAATTCCCAGAGAAGATCGTTTCTTTCAAGGCAAAGGCCTTGAAAGGAACTTGGGAGACCACACAGGTTGTAGACAAACTTGGGTGTGAAAGCTGGCTGTGCTATTTACTAGTTACCTGACCTTGGGCCAAATTAAGCACTCTGAGTCTGTTTCCTCATCTGTAAAATGCAGGGTTGTGATCCTCAGAGATGTTTATACCAGCCAGGTACTTTTTATTTACAGAGGTGGCTCTTTATGACTGTGCCAAAATTAGATGCAAAGGATATAAGATGGCAGGGTAAACTGAGGCACTGCATGCTGCCAAGTGTCTCTATAATGGTTCTATTGTCAGATCATGCACATGGGAGACTGGTGGGCTGTTTTGCTAGGAGTTCCAGCAGGACCTCTGATATTGGCAGTGATCACAGCAGTATTTTTTTTTCCCCCACACCAGCAGGAACAGGCAGGGCTATAATCTGCCTTTAGGAGATTCCATTTAGACAAACTTTCCAGTTATCAAAGCCAAAAACAGGTGGCTGAGGCCAAGTCTCTAGGGGGCATAAGTCATTCTTCTGACATATCCCTATGTCAATGGCATGATAAGCATGGCCCTGTCCAGAATATCAGAGACCCGCAGGGACCAAACACAGCCAGGGATGTAAGCATGGAAAAGACAGGGCTACCCCATGACCACCTCACCTTATCTTCATTGGCAAGCAGCAAAGTTTCCATCCCCATTTTCAGGCGTTGAATTTCTTGGTCTAAAAGAATTCAGGTATAGAAATAATTATTTATATAAATGCAAACAGCTATCCACACTTGCTATGATGTCTCCCAAGTTCAAATGAAGACTTCCCATGTGAACATGGCTCCTTTAGTTCTTTAAAGAGGCCAGGATGGTGTCTGCCACAGAATCAGCCTCCTTAAATATTTGCTAGACTACTAAATGAAGGGAGCTAGTATTCTGTCTTCTCTTTATAGACATTTACGGGCAAAATCAAAATGCCCATGTACTTGAGGTGACAGAGAGGAAGCCAAAAATCTTTCAAAACCAACATCTCCTAAGAATATAGACATTCTTATCCTTTACAACTTGAGTAGGCATGCACCTGGGCTTCTGACTGGCTTTGAAGAAAATCATACAGTCTGACAAATTGTAGGAAGGGGAGAATTTAACATTAAAAAAAATCTACAGTCGAGTGAAGACTGGGAAATAAAAATTATGTAAAAGAGTTGGTACTTGGCTTAATTTAAAATGATATAGTCAAAATTGACTAACAAATGTTTAGACGTATTGGGATATATACATATATGCAAATGCTGGGTTAAGGATAAACAATCTTATTTCATCATAAACCAGAGTTTCCCCATGCGCTGAGAAATCTCTGTCGGTCTGTGGTGGAAAACCCAAGGCCTTCCCTTAGTTTGGACCCAAGAGGGACTCTGTTGATTCCTTAACTGTTTTGGAGAGCATAAGGAAGCTGGAGGTCATTTGCCAGATACTCTAGGAATTGGCACATAGCTAGATTGTTCAAAGAAGGATCTATGCCTCTTCCTAAATGGGAATAGGGATGTCTATATAAAAAAAAAGTACAGGAATGAAGGGAACAAATATATAGGCCTCCCCTTTTCTTTTGGGATGCTTGTTATATCTAACAAGAATAGCAACAGTAGATCTATGGACTTTGTGTAAATAGTTGTGGAGATTCATTTTCAGAATAAAGTGGAGAATTGCTTGCTCATTATTTAGGCTCTGGGTAGCTAACATCAGCTCTGCAGCTCACTTTGCTAGGGAGGGCAGTAAGCTCCAGATGAAGACTGGCAAACCCTGATCCACTGGTCAGAACCTAATTTCGGCAGCAAATGATCCAAGGACCAACTCTAGAAAGTACCCAGTAATGGAGTTGAGTAGGGCCCGGAAGGCTTAGACTGTGGGGAGAGGAGAGGTAGACTGAGAAGGCTGCCTGGCCTAGAAGTCATGGCATGGAGCACTCTCTGTCCAGGCTTAGCATCAGAGATAGTCCAGGGTGTCTTAGTAGAACCCAGCCTCTACAAGCAGGCCTTGGCAGGTAGGCAACACACCCAATGGCTTGGGCGGACACTGAGAAAAGCTAGGAGAGGGATGAGCATGTTGACCACTAATTTCCTTCTCCAGCCTAAGCCATTGTTGCATGGCTTCCACACCCCAGCTGGGGATCCAAGCTAAGCTTTCAGTGCTGAGGCCAGGATGTGACTAGGTAGTGGCACCAATCTGTAGGACTATATGATCTTTAGCATTGCTCTGCAGCCTGGTAGTGAGTGGAGAAGTTGAAAGGTGTGTGATCATTTTGTATACATGGTGAACAGCCATAAAGATTTATGTGTTCATTACAGTAGTTGAGGATTTATCCTCTATTTTTGATCAGCAAGACTTAAACTCCTCAGGGACCATTCACCATCCTTTCACTTATTCAAGAAGTATTTCTTAGGATCCTACAAGGGGACAAATATTGTGCTGGGCTTTGTGGATATGCTCTTAAACAAGAAAAATACAGTCCTTGCCCCAGAGTGGGGATAACACACAACACTGGTAAGCTATAGTAAGTGCTAGGCAGGAAAAAGGAAGGACGTTGAGTTAGAGAATAGGACTGGGGGCACCTATTTCAGTTAGGGTGGCCAGGAAAGGTCTTTCTGAGAGGTAAGATTTGAAATCTCAAGAATGAAAAGAACTGACTTGTTTCTGTAATCTCAGGGCCTTATACAAGCATCAGGCAAGTATCCATGAAATGACTGAGTAAATTGCTAAAGCCTCCCCTTTGGTGATGACACCAAGTAAGGCCTTTGATGAAAGTAAGGCCTTTCAATCAAATGAGAGAGTAGGTATTTCCTACATTTTCAGTAAAAGCTCCAGAGGTGGCTGCACAGAACTTCTGTGCATCTGAGAAAAACCTTCTAGTTAGGGGAGGGTTCAATGGGAATGATTCCACAATAGCGCTGCATTATAGGGACACACAAACACACAAACTGGTGCATCCATTCACTTGGCCATGCTTGCACACATGCATGCATGTCCATTAGCATGGCTACACACACAAGCATATGCACACTTATTTATATAAAAACATGCTCACTTATAAGAGTAGGCCCGGGGACCCAGACAACTGCATTTTGTCACAGTCAAGCTAGTCACCTCTCTCTGTGTGGTCACCGTGGAGAGCTGCTGTCCGGGAGAGCTGGCTGTGCAGACGCTCAATTTCTGCATCTTTCAGGGCCACCTGTTCTTGCAGCTGGGCGACTTCAGCCTGGAAGAGCAACAGAGGATCCCTACCAGGTCAGAAGGACTGCCAAATCATGATGAAGTGCCTCCCATCAGAGTCCAGAGCCCATCAGGCACCAGGGTGCATCAGGAGTTAGAAGAGGTGAGCAGTAGCAGGGGTTCACTGCCCTCTCCACAGGTGGAACTCTGCTGACTGAACTCACTCTTCTAGGCCATCCTGGCCCTCCCCACAGCTCTGGCCATCAATGTGCTTCTTCCCCTGCATCTTCCTACCTGACCAGGCTTTCTCTTCCCTGCCCTGAGGACTGGGATTGTGACGAGGAGCTGGGATTGTGTACAATGGGAGGGCTGTCCTTGGTGCAGAGGAGGATATTCTGGATTGGTCTTCCTTCTCCCAAGATACTCATGCAATAACATTTAGAGACACCACTGTAACAGGTGCATGCAGCTTTCATCTTTCCAATCCACACAGAAAATACAGCGGAAGCCAAATCACCACTGGTGGAGAAAAGGTAAGCCAAGGGCTCCCTCCCTCCACATGCTCCTACCCTTTGGGCACAGTCACTGCCTCTGCCCAACCTCCAGGCATGTGTGCACGCTCACTCATATATAGATGTACAAGCATTCAGGAGTGCTTACTTTACATACTTATGCAAAACAAAAGCATGTATACACAGCTCGTAAGTACACACATACATTCACATTTGCACACACACAGGCAGCTGCACTAGATGGGTCCCATTTCGCCATTAAGTAGTGCAGGTTAAATTCCACACACAACACTAGGTGTGGTTGTTCATGCTTTCCCATACTCATTAGGAGATCAGAATTGTATAGGTCCTGTCCCAAGAGGTACCTGGATTTTGGAGTCAAACAAACCTTGATTCTCTCATTTCCTAGTTGGTTGACCTTGGGCAAGTAAGTTAACCTTTCTGAGTCTCAGCTCACCTATAAAATGGGAAAAACTACACCTACTTCATGGGACTGCAATGAGGTTTAAGATAATGGTTATGAACAACCTAGTACAATATTTAGTATACACTAAGTGCTCAATAAATGCTACTGCTGTTTGCTCCTCTCATCCTATTCTTTTCTTTGTGGATAATCGGTTCAGTTCTCTCAGCATCAAACCAGGTAAGAAAAGGGATGAGCATCAACCATGGAGCCGGTCAATAAAAGACAGCAAAGCCTTCTCCTCTGGCCACCCCTTCCCCATGTGTTGGCTCAATCATGTCCTACCTTTGGTCCTCAAGGTTATAGTATGGGCTGTTCATTTCCACAAAGGCCCAAGTTAATATTTGAACAACCCCAAGTAATTAAATGAGTACTGGCCCTGTTGGCAACTCTGTTGCTGGACAAGCCTTGTGTTCAGTTTCAGCAGAGGGACTGAGCACCCACCCTGATCAGCCCCCGTGCTCACTGCTTTCTTACATCAAATCCTCACAAGCAACCACGCAAGGAAACAGTATCTCCGTAAGTCATCAGGGAGAAAACAGGAGTAGTACAAGATTCTGTGTCAGTCACAGAGCTACTCGGTGACCAGGCCAGGATGTAAACCCTAGCCTGCCTGCTTCAATGTCAGGGCTCCACCCACCACCGTGTGTCTGCTTCTGAGTTAACAGGACAGATGAAGGTCACTCTTACCAGGCTTGGGCTCCCTGAGCCCACCTCAAGGGTTTCTGAATAACCTTCCCTAACTTCCCCCAAATGGGACAGGGATGACCATATAAAGAAGTGACAAGGGGTAGGGTTTCCTTATTCCAAAGTTCATAATGAAGCACTGTCCCTCTGCTCTGGGCTCCACTCACAGAGGCCAAGAGCTGGGTCCTGCTGTGCAACCCGCTTGCTGAGACATGCAGCTACAGAGCAGTTTATCAGAGCTCGCTCAGGGCAAAGATGCCCATGGGCTTATGACTCATGGTGACAATGGCTCCTGAAGATATTAGCTTTGGGACTCTCAACCTCCATTTCTACAAAGGCCAGATGATTCTTGAAAGATATTCCTTTAACTTTTCTTGCACCTCTCCACACCCATTTCTACCTTTCTTTGTGGACAGGATGGGCACTGATCTGATAGAAATCTGGATACCTGATGCTTGTCTGCTGGCCCCACAGTTGGGAATTCAGCAATGTGGACCGATCAAGACAGAATCTAGCACCTGGCACTATGAGGGCTCTTATTCCTGAGCCCTGCCTCTAAGGGAGGTCCTGTAGGTATATACCATGGACCCTACAGACCAAGTGACTGGGCCCAACCTGCCTTGTGCCGATTTCCACAGAAATAGGCCAGAAACTATAGGTGCTCTGTTATCCTTTGAGCGATCTCTGTCTCCGCAGTTGGGAAGGCCAAGGACAGTCCAGAGACCTTCTACTTGACTGTGTATGCTACTGCCACTGTTCCTATGGCCACAGTCACCATGGCTAGGGCTGTGTGGCAAAAGGTCTGAGACAGCTATGCAGACAGGCAGTTGGGCAGAGATGGGTGCTCTGGGTCCCTGCAAGTGCTGTGCCTCATTAAACCCAGGGACCATGCCCTACTGCCATTGCACTGGGAGATGAATCCCCTTCAGGGACTGAGAGGCCTTAAGCAGAAAAGTGAAAAACTTCCAAAAACAGTGCTGGTTTTCTCTGCAGGGAATCAGGATGATGTTGGAAACAACATGAAGGCACGGGAATGACACAGACCCAGATGTGAACCTCAGCTTGGCCACGCTGAGCCTCTGTTTCCTTCCCAGTCA
The DNA here is from genome assembly GCF_006542625.1 of Nomascus leucogenys. Classification (NCBI taxonomy): domain Eukaryota; kingdom Metazoa; phylum Chordata; class Mammalia; order Primates; family Hylobatidae; genus Nomascus; species Nomascus leucogenys. The sequence continues at coordinate 68,485,000 of NC_044395.1, read as the reverse complement.
AGTGAGAATAAAAAAACATATACCTCACTAGGTGATTTTTATGGATTATATGATAAAATGTGTGCAAATAGCTTGGTACATTCTGGCACATAGGAAGTGCTCCACACCTGGTAGTTATTAAATAACCCTTAGCATCTCAAAGGTCTACATGTCAAGGCAAAGAGCTGGGGTAATTTAAAAAGAAAAGCGTTATTTGGTTTTATGACAGAGGGCGGTATGTACAACTTCAAAGGTTTCCCCAAGACAGGGCTTGTTTGAGTGGGGCGTTGTGATGGAAGGTTCTGAGCTACTGGACAAAACCAGTGCCCCTAGAGCTAGTGGCTGTGAAGCATACACACCCAAAACTACACTCAGATACACACAGGCCAGGACACAGATGGGTCTGATTGCCCAGGTTTGGTACCAGATAGCTGTAAAATCTTGGGAAAGTTAATCTCTCTGTACATCCATTTCATTACCTGTAAAATGGTTAATCAAATTATTTTACATTTATACATTAGATTACATAAATATTTACATATGTTCAGTGCTTTCTTTTGATAACATGTTAAGTCATAAAATTTTAAATAACAGCATGATATAAAATTGCATGTAAATTATCAACAATAAAAATTAAGAGACAGAAACACTGAGATAGAGAGACCCTGATGTTTGAATATTTGTTCCTGCAAAATCTCATGTTGAATTGTAATCCCCAATATTGGAGGTGGGCCCTGGTAGGAGGTGAATGGATCATGGGGGTAGATTTCTCATGAATGGTGGCACCACCCTCTTGGTGCTGTCCTCGCAGTTGTGAGTGAGTTCTCATGAGATCTGGTTGTTTAAAAGTTTGTGGCACCGGCCGGGCGCGGTGGCTCACGCTTATAATCCCAGCACTTTGGGAGGCCGAGGCGGGCGGATCACGAGGTCAGGAGATCGAGACCACGGTGAAACCCCATCTCTACTAAAAAAAAAAATACAAAAAATTAGCCGGGCGTGGTGGTGGGCGCCTGTAGTCCCAGCTACTCGGAGAGGCTGAGGCAGGGGAATGGCGTGAACCCAGGAGGCGGAGCTTGCAGTGAGCCGAGATTGCGCCACTGCACTCCAGCCTGGGCGACAGAGCAAGACTCCATCTCAAAAAAAAAAAAAAAAAAAAAAGTTTGTGGCACCTCCTCTCCTCTCTCTCACTTGCTCCTGCTTTTTCCTTCTGCCATGATTGAAAACTCCCTGAGGCTTCACTAGAAGCTGAGCAGATGTGACCACCATGCTTCCTGTAAAACCTGCAGTACCCTGAGCCAATTAAACCTCTTCTTTATACATTACCTAGTCTAAGCTATTTACTTGTAGCAATGCAAGAATGGCCTAACACAGACCTAAAACAGAAGAGAACAATACATGGAAGGAAATATTAGCAATGGTAGTGCCTGGGTGGTATGAGTGCTTTTTATTCCTTTAATTTTTTATGGTTTGAAAATTCTCTATAGTGTGTGTTATTGTTCTTATAATAATTCGCAATTAACTTGCACAAAAAATAAAAATACAAATTGGAAGTTAAGAAAACTCTAATAAAAACGATCCAGTAATGCCCTTGGGTGGCACTGCAGAGACAGTAGGGCAAGGCAGATGTGAGCCTCCCACCTCCCCATACTCCCAAAGGAAACCTAACGGTAGCCTAATGTAAACTTCCTGAAATTTAAATAACAATTCGACATTTTAAAATCCAATGTGCAGGCCAAAAAAATTCATGGGCTGAATGTAACCCACTAGTTTTGATCTCTGCACTTTAGTATAGGAAAAGAAGGAAGAAACAAAGGGGAGAGGGAAGAAATTTATTTCATGATAGAACTTATTATTGGTGTCCTTTAAATTGCAGGCTCCCTAGTTTAAGAGAAACATGATTTGATTGAAGAAATAATTCGAAGCTTATGTCATTTTTAGGAATATATTTTGTGTGAAATATAAAGCATGCCTATTTTTTGAAAAACTGATTCTAGAAGGGACTACTGAATTTAAAATGATGCATCCAATATCTGCTTTAGGACTCATGACTCACTGCCTGCCACTCACTTGCTCCCCCCACTCGTAGCCCCTTCTTGGCCCAGCTTCAGCCAGGTGCTATTGGGTGCAGGGAGAGGAAGCAGACTGGGTTACTACACTTGATCAGTTCATAATCTCACAGGCATTCTCCATTAGGATCTTTCCTAATGGATCAAGTCTGTCTGCTGCACCATCTGGGCACTGTTGTGTGTCCACACTGGAGGGTTGATTTGCATTTTCAAACTTAGGCTACTGGAAACCCCCAAGTTGGAATGCAGACCCTCCCCACAAGGCCCTCATACTCTCTCCATAAGCATCAGGAGTGCCGTTTACCTTAGTGGCCTTTAGCTTCCATTCATACTGATTCCTTTCATTTTCCAACTCTTCCACTTTGATTTTGAGGTGCCTGAGCTCTTGCAGTAACTCCTAGAGGGATGAGGGAGAAAGACAAAGTTCTGATGGTTAAAAGATGTGCTCTCGATTTACCAACCTGGTTAAACTCATGCATAGGGGATGCAGCAACCACATCAAGCTCCACATAACAGCTTTAATCTTTAAACATGTCCTTTGTTTCAGGAAAGCTGTATGGCCATTAAAAAACAAAGGCCAGGGAGTTCCAGACATAAGAAAGTGAAAACTTTCCTTTTAGTTTTAGAACCTGTTCTGCCTGCCCCTTTCTCTGACATCTATGTCCTCTGCGGGGTATGCCAACATCACACACATGAGTAGGGGCAGGCAGGCGAGGCTTCGGAGTGGGAAGAACAGAGATGATGAAATGAGGCAGCTTCTTCCCTGTGATACAAAGTAGTAGGAAGCAGGCTAATTGGGAGCATCTCTCTGTGCTGGGAGTGAAGGAAGATAGAAGAGGGGGCCTGTGATCCTGAAAGGCCTCATAGAGGAAAAAATGAAACCCTAAGGGAACAAATGTTAAGGGCCAAATATAGATGTCAAAATGGGTGTTCCAGTTCAGAGGAAGAGATTGATTTGAAGAAAGAAGGGAGGGAGAAGGCATACAGGGAGGAGTAAAGATAGGAGACAGAAAGGGAGATAACTCATGGGGCTGGAGCTGAGGGTGTAGGCACACAGTGGAAGATGAGGCTGGGAAGTTAAGGTGAGGCCCTAAGGTAAAGGCTTGAGGATGAGAATACATATGAGTTCCGATGCCATTCTTTGGACAGTGGGGAGTCACTGAAGGTTGCTGAGTGGGGAAGTGAAACAAACAATTTTCTCTTACTCATGTAGCTAGTAAGTGGTGGAGCTGGAATTCAAGCCCATATATTCTGACTCTAGGACCCTTGTTTGTGAAACTACTCCTTCTATAAAGATGACTCCACTAGGCACTGTTATCTTGAACCAAGATTTCCTTAAGAGACAATTGGTCCTGCTCACTAGCTCCCATCAGAAGAATTGGCATAAAGATAATTATTTCCATAGGCTTTCTGAACTGCAGTCTCACACAACAAACTTCCTACTTAACATCACATGGATGCTGCACAGGCACCTCCGGACTGTCAGGTGCCAAGTGGAACGCTCAACTCCCCTCCTAGTTACTCTCATCTCACTGAACGTCATATCCATCTATCTAACAGCTTATCCAGAAACATAGGATCTATCCTCTGCATCTCCCTCTCCTTCCTCCCCTATGTATGCAATTCGTCCCCAAGCTTTATTAATTCTACTTCCAGGAAAACAACTTGAATGTCTCATTTCTTTCCCACTCAGGCACCACCAGTCTGGTCTAGCAATTAGCACTGACAGCCTGGACAGTCAATTCATTGGTTGCTCCTCTGTTGTCTTGCTCCTCTCAAAGCAATTGACCCCATGGCATCTGGGGGAGTGATATGATCAAACCATACATCAGATCATGGCACTCCCATGCTTCTCAAAGCTCATAAACTTCAACCCATCACCTGACAGCTCCCTGCCTGCCTCTTGGATCACTCTTTCTCCCTAGTTATGCTCTAGCCACATCGATAATTTTCAGTTCCTCTCTCCAACTTAGGTCTTCACAGACAACATTCCCTCTGTCTGGAATTTTCTGCCAGGTTAACTTCTGCCCATCCTTCAGGTCTCCCTGAGTAAAGCTATCCTGACCTCCCTACTATATCAGGCCCCTCTGCTGTATTCTCTTGTTGTACTCTGTGTACCTCCTACGTAATTTGCAATTAAATATTTATTTATATGACAGCTAATAGCTAGCTCTCCTCCTAAACTGTAAACTCCATGAGGCATTTGCTAACCTCTGGTTATCCTGCAGTGCCTGGCACATAGTAGGTGTATACTATTTGTCAATGAATGCACATATGAAACTCAAGTCATTATTTAACTGGCCTGGAGGTCTTGGCCTTCTGAGATAATCCACCACGAAGTGACATTGCTTACCCTTGAATTTTGCAGGGTTATTTTTTAAGATTGCCTTCTAATTGAAGTGAGCATATGCTGATGCCTGTTAAAAACAAGACAAAAAAAACTTCTCGCCTGGCGTGGTGGCTCATGCCTGTAATCCCAGCACTTTGGGAGGCCGAGGTGGGTGGATCACTTGAGATCAGGAGTTCGAAACCAGCCTGGCTAACATGGTGAAACCCTATCTCTACTAAAAATACAAAAATTAGCCGGGTGTGGTGACAAGTGCCTGTAATCCCAGCTAAAAAAAAGAAAAAGAAAACTTCTCAGCTAAGGTTATTGCATCCATGATCTGCATCACTTGATGTCAAGGCCTCAGATACCTGCTTTGACTTGCAGCAGACCCAGAATCATTCTCTGAGAACATTATTGGCCCTGCCTGAGAGGCTCCAATGCCCACAAGTTGAGAGTTCTTCTGCTCAGCCTTGTATCCTAGCCAGGTTATTGAAGGTTGTCTTCAACAACCAGTTTGTTGAAGAGGGTGTCAGGCCAGCTGATATCAGAATCAGAAGTGTGCAGGTTCCTACTGCCTGAGGGGCTGCCACTGTGGGTATACAAAAATCATCCTCTCCAGGCTCCGTGACCTCTGGAACATCCTCTTCCTTCTATGTTACTTGTTGTCCATCATTGACTGCCAACATTAGTACACACACATTTTTCCTTCCTTTAAAAGTCTTGCTGGAGTAACCTACTCAATATAGGTCATGTGCCAACACCCTCTCAAGGCTTCTCTATCCAAGTCTACATTTACAACTTGACTTTCCTATTTCCCCCCTGTCCTTTAATGCAGCAGGAAATCTTTCCAACCAAATCCCTGCCCGCAACACCTATGTCTAGATTTTCAACAGGCTCCCTAATTGAGTATGGACCATAGTAACTTCCTACAGAGCCAGAGTACCCTCTGTAGTACTCATGGCTGCTGTGACCTTGGTCTTTTCTTGGGGGGCTTCCAAGTCCTCTTCAACAGTAGGCTTCCTTCGAGGCATAGGCTTGTCTCTGCTGAAGCTGCCATCACCTGCCATCAGCAAAGTCATAGAGGACCAGGTTACTCCCGTGTGGAGAGCCAAGTCCAGAATCTCAGTCAGATAGAGCCCCACATGGCCCTGTTGTTATAAAATCACCCTAATGTGGTTATGTAGGGGGGACTTTTCCTGGAAATTCAGATGATGACTTAATTATTCACAGCATATGAAAACTTGTATTTTATTTTTTCACTGGGGGTAAACCTCTTTGAACATAAACTTGAAAGGATTCTTTTTCATAATACTTTTATCCTTAAAAAAAAAAAAAATCACGTGAAACAAAACTTTGTTTAATCTCCCAGCCTGGGAGGAGGAATCAGTATCTGAGTTATATACCCGGGAAGGGGAATCATGAGGCTTCCTGTGGCACAAATGCCCATCACTCAGAGCACCTGGTGCACCTCAGTCCCACTCCTAAAGGAGATGAGTGCCACCTGTTTGAGGGTTGGCCTCACCTACTCAGACCCTGCTCAGTGAGGGTCACTGAGCTCACCTCACATCCCAAGAGGATTGAGTGAGTCCAAGCTCTGCCCAGAGGTAACAACAGATCCACGCCAAGCCACTGCACTCTGTTCCTGTTAAGAGAAACCCCAGCCCCTCCACCAGTGAAATGCCCCACACACGCATGCTCTGATATACTTAAGTGTGGTTCCTACACGTGACCCCTCCCAACAGGCACAGTCCTGGCTGCAGGGCTGGGGCTCGGCCACACCATCGCCGGCCGCCACCTCCTCAGGGTGGTCCCTACTGAGTAACAGGCGCTCTTGAATCTGCCTGTGGATGTCCAGCTGCAGTCTACACATCTGCTCCTGCAGCTCACTGATCACATTCAGAACCGACTGTAGGAAGGAAAAGAAAGAAGAGAAAAGCGCTCCAGGTCAGACAGCTCTCAGACGCAGAACTCCTTAAGAGAACAGCACAGAGGAAGTGTGCATGGGGCAGGGAGCAGGTGGCACTCAGTGGTCACTGTCGACGGCCCTCCACTTTCCTCACCAGAACCAAAAGACATGGCATTTTTCCTCAGGCCTGCCCCATCCAGGTGCCTGTCTTGCAGTTGGAACAAATCCCCAACAGCTCCTTTGTGCCATACTGTTGTGTCAACACCGAGGCATGGAATCTAGAAGAAACCCTTCATCCAAGCAGAAACAATAGCAGAGATGGGTGCACACCGGGGCACACACACAAACACATCCCCTCTCCACATATGCATAATACACACACCAGCTCCCCTTACCCAAACACCCAACGTGTCAGCACCTATGCACAGGCGACATATGGCACACATCACACTTATCCATGACAATATGTCCCAAACCCTGAACTCAGGCATCAATATGCCTATTTCAGTGTATTCATCTTCTATTCCTCCATCTTGTCTACAAGATTATCCCAAGCAACGTTTTTGCAACGCTTCACTGAAATGTGGATTTACCTGGTCTACCACAAGACACATTCCCGGCCAAACTTATAAGGCCAATCTGACGAGACTCACTCCTTGAGAACACGGATCCCTACTTTGTCTCCTACCTTCTTGCAAACCATCATAGAGTTGGCCCCAAACTCAACAGACTAAAATTTATTGAATCTATCAAACTTTTGCCATTTTGAAAATCTAGAAGGAAATGGTTGATTTCCAGTTTTCTACCAACTCATTTGATTTTCCTGATTCCTTAAAATTAACTTATAGCAAGCATTTTGGGGGACTATTGTCCTAAATTTTTTGTATCTGTCAGAGACATCCATGGAATCAAGTCCATTTTTTCTTTTTCTTATTAAGAACATAACTCTCTGTGTGTGTGTGTGTGTGTGTGTGTGTGGCTTTGTGTTGTCCTCAGCATTGTCCTTTAGTTTGGGATGTCCCCTTCCTGACACTGGTTATGCAAGTGCACTTTTGTCTTTAGCATATGTCCTTTCTGCCTTTTGTACAAGCCCCTCTGAAAACTACTTCCTTTCAAGACACCTTTAAGCTCTTCGTTTTTATTGGTATTATCTGTGAGATTGCACAGTCAGAATTATATTTAAGTAGTTCAATATTCTTGGGTCTTCCTCTATATGAGAGTTCCCCATCCATTTTATTTTTAAACTGTCAGAGTTATGATTTACCCAAGTCTACAGTGCATGGCTGTTTATGCCTAGTTTTTCCATGCTCACTCTCGTGAACATTCAAATAACAATGACCACTTTCTCTCAAAGCACCTATCACTTTTACTTCATAAACCAGTTTCTCCTTTTGCTTCAATGTTGGAGCTACAATGGCAGTTTTCCTAGTTTTGTCTTCTGCCCTCTGAGTAGAGTGAAAGCAAGTGAGAAAAACAAACAAGTAAACATTCAAATGCTTCAGAATTCAGCTGGGAGATATTTAGGAGCTAACAAATAGGTTGCTGCTCCCCTCCCTCCATCACTGCCCCTTGTGTGCATCAGTCAGTTTGGAGACCTGCATCAGGAACACATCTATTTTCATCCCTCTGCTCAGTGTGTGGTGTACCCAAAACTTCTGGGCTACTCTGCCTTAATACTCCTGAACCATGTGTTGTCATTGTTTTCTGGTATGTCTGTCCTCAGGCTTGGCATTTCAACTTAGCTTTATAATTCTTTTTTTTTTTTTTTGAGACGGAGTCTCACTCTGTCTCCCAGGCTGGAGTGCAGTGGCATGATCTCGGCTCACTGCAACCTCCACCTCCCAGGTTCAAGCCATTCTCATGTCTCAGCCTCCCAAGTAGCTGGGACTACAGGCGCGTACCACCATGCCTGGCTGATTTTTGTGTTTTAGTAGAGATGGGGTTTCACTATGTTGGCCAGGCTGGCCTCAAACTCCTGACCTCAAGCGATCCAGTCTCCTCAGCCTCCTCAGCCTCCTAAAGTACTGGGATTACAGGCATGAGCCACCACACCTGGCCTAGCTTCATAATTCTTTATCTCCAGGGCTGGCCCATCTCCTAACAGGTCTGTTTCCCTCCCATAAAGCAGACCCTTTTGTAGCTCTGTTCCATTCTGGGTTCCACATCATGATGTCTAGGTAGCATTTATGAGGTTATAATTGCTGTCCTGTGTTGTAACCTCAGCTCACTTTGTTTTTTTTTTTTTTTTTTTTTTTGAGACGGAGTCTTGCTCTGTCCCCCAGGCTGGGGTGCAGTGGCGCGATCTCGGCTCACTGCAAGCTCCACCTCCCGGGTTCACGCCATTCTCCTGCCTCAGCCTCTCCGAGTAGCTGGGACTACAGGCGCCCGCCACCACGCCCGGCTAATTTTTTGTATTTTTAGTAGAGATGGGGTTTCACCGTGGTCTCGATCTCCTGACCTCGTGATCCGCCCGCCTCGGCCTCCCAAAGTGCTGGGATTACAAGCGTGAGCCACTGTGCCCAGCCCTCACTTTGTTTTTTAATCACACTTTGCCAACCATTAAAGTTCTTCTTTATGGTTCTTTTCTATGTGAAACTACTGGGCACCTCCCATAATCACAGTTGTTTCCAATTCCATCTTACCTGTTAATCTTGTACACAATTTTACTTAGTTCTTTCTTTTTTCAGGCTCAGTTTATATACATTACATTGCTCATGGGAATATAACCTCTATGTTCTAGAGAGGGCAATTTGGAAATATCTGTCAAAATTTCAAGTTCATGTACTCCTTGACCCATAAATTCCACATCAGTATCTTTACATATGTACAAGATTATTCACTACAGCATTATTTGTAATAGCAGAAACTTGGAAACCATCTAAATGTCCACTGAGAGAGGACTGGTTAAATAAATTAGGCTATAGTTGGATGGTAGAACAATATGCAGACATAGATATGAATGAGGAAGTTTTAAAAAACATACTTGGTGTAAAAAGAACTCCAAGACTGCTAAATTTAAAAAGAAAGGTCTAGAATAGTGTACATTTGTATAAAAATGAGGGAAAGTGTGTCTGTGTGTATCCACATGAATGTACTTGTCCACGCATAATATAACTCTGGAAGGATACAAACCAATGGCACTGGTTCCTGACTGCTGACTGGAGGACACATGTTGAAAGAGACCTTTTGCTATACACCCTTTTGAACTCTTGATTTTTGAATTATGGGAGTATATTTCCTATACTGATGCAAATGAGTAAATAAAGAAAATAAAAACAAGAATAATGAAACTCTCCTATTAGGCCAGCTCATCTCTGAGCAAACACAATCTTCCCAGATCTCACTCTGTATTCCAAGTCCATCATTCTGTTGCCTCAGTTCAGAAATCAGAATCCCTTTCTCCCAGGGTCCTAACCACAAGAAAGAAGAAATGATGGCATCATCACTTGTGCTGTAAGATGTTTCCATTTTCTGCAGGAAATCCTAAAGATTCTTTCCTGTTCTCTTCTTGCTCACATGTACCCCTGATCAGTTGGGCTGACTCCCCTTCCTAGCACATCTGGGGTCCCTGCTCCCTTCTTAACAGACTGCTCTGATAGCTACTCACAGAAACCTCTAGTTGCCACAGTGGGATCCAACTGCAGGTTGCTGGCACCCCCACAGCACGGAGAAGCCAGATTTCTTTCTTGGGGAAGACCCATCTGAGCAACACGCCTTTGCAATGCTTTGATCTGTGCCCACGCAGAGGTTTTCCTTTACCTCTGGATCTCTTTCTTTCATGCTTCATCCTCTTGATTTTGGTATTTACTTTCCATGTCAATCACTCTTCCGTAGTCCTGCTTTTCAGGCGTACGTCTAATTCATCCAATCTTCAGTACCCTCATATGACCCTGAACCATTGCAAAAGGCTGATGAGAAAAGGTAAACAGGAAACCTAGTATTCACCCACATCTCATTTGGGCCACTACTCACTCTTGAGCAAGGCTGGCCATCAAGGAACCTGCGCCTGCAAGTCCCCAGGTCTTACAGAATGACTGTCGGTAATCATTTCCAGAACTTAAAACAAGCAGCAAGATGCTGGCTTGGGCTATGATCAGAATCAGAGCAGAAGGAGCAGTGTGAACTAGAATTAGAACTAGAACTAAAACCAAGTGATACAACTGAGACTAATTTCTAGTGACATTGTGGTGGCAATGCTCTTGCCACCAGCATTCTCTTCTTTTCATTAAAACATAAAACAGAATTTGAGGATAAAGCCTGAGCGAAGCTGAGAAAGTTTATTTCAGATTCATACCTAAGGGGAGGGGGGAAAAGAATCCTGCCTGTTCCAAACCACACACAATGAGCCCTTAGGCTAAATATATTCACTGGAAAAAACAGCAGCAGTATAGTATGGGAAGCAGCGTTCCCTTTATTCATGCAATTACAACCTCTGGTGACCTTAGCAAAATGTCTCACTCAAAATAAACATCTCCATGCACATGACAATAGTGCAGCTTAAGCAGCACCCTGTGGTTTTAAACCCCTGGTGCTCCAGACACTCACAAATAGAGGTAGAAGTTCTGTGCATACCAGCAAAGATTATGTGCAATTACAAGAATGAGGAATTTGTTTCAGGTCATGTGGCTGCTCACTGATTATCACAGGTTTGAACAGCCTACAGAATTCCTCCACGTGGAAACCTAATATTTGTACTAGCAACTGGGGAGGGCTGTTATCTGGTAGGATTGAGGCCAGACACTCAGGGTCTACGTCACCTTATGCATGAACAGACCGATGAAAAACAAAAACAAAAAATTCAGATTTAAAAATAGTCCTTCAGAAAAGAAAGAAAAAAGCAAACAGTAAAACGACTGCGTTAGTGCTTCTTGTCCCAGAAGTGGGAGCTCTCCTTCCTTTCTGATGTGCCTGTAAAGGGACTGCATTATCCTAGCTTGGTGCTAACTCTGTATACTTCCACAGACGGGCTGACTTTCATACTCACACCCCCTCACCCCTCATGCACAGATCCCTGCGGTGACTGGTGTAGAACCAGGTATATGACCCAAATTGGCCCAATGAGATGCAATCTTGAGGGTTTTGCTGGAACCTTTGAGAAAGCACCTCTTTGACTGCAGAAGTTGCCTGGCTGGCAGGATATCATTCCGGAGCTACTGATGGCTACTCTGTCACCACCTGGGGAGAGCCTTCTTAAGAATAAGGCTAAAACAGAACCAAGTGATACAACTGAGACTAATTTCTAGTGACACTGTGAGATTACCTGGATCTAGTCATATTGTATTCTTTCAAACCCTAGACTTTTCAAGTTATGTGACATAGGTCTCTCTCCTCCCTATTTTTCTTAAGTGATTTTGAGTTGAGTGTCTGCCATTTTAAGCCTTCTCACAGTTTATGGAATTCTGCCCCCAAAGTCCTAATGTGTGTTCATATACAATCGTGCAGGTTGAAACATTGGTAAAATAACTTTAAACCAGAAGAAAATTCAGTTACTTCTCCCTGAACATTTAATTCAACTAACACTTCACACAGACTAGCTTTCAGCCTGTATAAACTTTGCAATATATAAATAATGTATCTATGTCTACATTTTCATTTCCAACATGCTTCACAATACTATCAGTAAGTGATCAATAAAAGCTAACTATTACTATGCTAAGGGTTCCACATACATTGTCTCATTCACTCCTCAGAATAACCAAAGAAATTGGAAGTATTACTACCTCCATCTTACAGAAGAAGAAACAGGTTTGGGAAGTTAAATTACTTGCCCAAGATCACAAAGCCACTGAGCTCAGTCTAAAGCCAGGAGATCTGATTCATCAGCCTGGACTCTTAATCAATACAAGCTACTGTTCTCAGCTTATTGGGGATATCTTCTTTTGGCAACTGTATTTCTAATTAATGAACATGTTCTCAAAAGCAATGCAAGGAATATGCTCACACATTAGAAATATTCTAATCACCAGTGTGTTTACTCAGCAAACATGGCAGATGTCAGTATGCACTAATGCTGGCACTTATCAGAAGGGAACAATATCCGTCTTTAGCCTAAATGAAGGAAGGAGATGAAGACATACCAGGTACTGACAAAATGCCAAATACTATGCAGGTACTTAACTTTCATGATTTTATTTGGACTTTACCACACAGTTATCCATTTTACAGATAAAGAAATTGAAGTTGAGAGATTAAGTAGCCAACTTGAAGTTCATAGAACTATTAAGCAGTTAGGTCAGTAAATGAGCAAGGTGTTTCTAAACCTAAAACCTATCTTCTTTCATATCTCTCATTGCTAGGTGTGAATATAAGAACTTAAAAGTAGAGGCACATGAAGACGGTTATCTAAGGTTAAAACAGGCTGCCTGCTCTCAAAGGAGCTCTGAGTGTAAAATTCTCTAAACATTTATCTAAAAAAGAGTCTGGCATGTTCCAGCCAATGGCATACAAAGACTGAAAAACAAAATTAGGAAAACATTCTCTAAGAGAAGGCCTGCATATGGCCTACTCCATAAGATCCATCAGGAGAAAAGAAACACATAACCTGAGGTTCCATTTGGGTCAGTGAAATGCACATCAAGAAATGTTTCCAGACTCCTTGGATCTAGTGTCAATGGCCTATTGGGAGGCTGACTTCATTCTGGTACATCGTCATTTCCTTGGTTCTCACAGAAGACATCTTGTGTCCCTCCACATTTTGTCTTATTCTTCCCCAACTATTGCTTCTCTTTCCATCCTTGTCAGCAGTTTGAGGGCAGATAAAGCCTTAGAGCCAAAACTGGGTGGTTTGGATATTGCTGAAATTTGCAGCCACAGCAAAACCTGATAACTTGGTGTTAACAGATCACTGCATCTCTAGTGTATAGATATTTCTGGCACCCAATAGCTTCCAGGCTGGGAGTTGACCAGATGGCCTAAATTCACATTATGACAGCCTTCCCAGGTCTGAGCTTAGGACAGTACACATTCACCCTCACCTCTGCTTTTCTCTGCTTCTCTTCCTGCTCTCTCTGCTCCTTCTCCATGCCAACCAGCTTGAGCTTCAGCTCAGACACTTCAGTCATCAGATCGAGCTTCTGGGTCTCAAGAGATGTGTGGCTTAGCAGCTCCTGCAAGCAAAAACAGATCTCGAAATCAGAAACCACTGTGGCAATAAGAACAGCTCTGGCTTCATCTACAGCACATAAGGCAATACCTAAGTTATGTGTTCAACAACACAGAATTGAGACTGCTACATGAGAGTCACAGGCCTATTATGGATGGGCCTGGGCTGATGCTGGGCTACTCAGGGATAGCACACCCCCGATACCACCCACTGTGCTTTGACAGACAAGGTGAGCTACATTTCTCAAATGTGTTTGCCCATAGAGACCATTACTCATTATTTCCATGTAGAGAAAAGTGAATGGATACTTTCAAAGAACAAAATTTCTCAATTTTTTAAAATACAAAGCAGCAGGTCCTCTCTATCAAAACAAACAAAAATGCTTAAGTTAACAATATATTTTTTTCAAAGCTAAAATTTCTAGATCACTTTCTGGGCTCAACCAATGCTCAGCCCAGTTTTCAACATGTTCCAATACAAGACTTCACTGCCATGAACCTAAACAGGAGCTAGAACACAAAGTAGATGTTCAAAGAGTGTTGAATGATTACATAGGAATCTTATGTGAGATGGATCTTTCCTGGGCTATTCCAAAATTACAATCTGGCCACTCTGGAATGTAAATAAGAAGATTGTTCTTTCCCAATTGTGAAGACAGACCAGGGAGGTTATTACTAGTCTTGCCATCACTAGAACAGTAGCAGACTATAACCAAATAACACAGGTCTTTGACAATAAACCTGTCACTAATAAAAACACTTCATAAACATAAACAAGGTGAAAAATAAAGATGACAGGCAAGATACCCACTCAGAACGAATATGAATTATAAAGGACCTCAAAAATCAGGAGCATTTCCTAAAGTCCAGGGCAACGTATTTTTCCATTGGCAAAGGGCAATGTCGTATGAGGTCCAAAATCCTGGCACATGGTAGACACTGGCTACAAAGGTTGTGGCAAGAATAGACACAGCAACCAGGAAAGCAATGGGCCAAATGAACAGCAGGAAAATATAAAATATCCTACCATGGTCTGAACATTTTGTATCATCTTGGGCAACCCAAGCTCAGCACAAGAATGGCAATCTCAACACTCTGACTCAAACACTATGAGGTCACAGATTTGGAACTGTCCTCAGATCATGAATCAAACCACACGGGACAGAAATTTTTAACTTGGAATACATGATTCCCCAGGCCAACAGCCTGGGAAACAGCCTACCTGGGAAAGGTAGGCAACACTGTTCATCTGCTAGCCTGAGGGGATGGGTATCTCTCTAGAAGCCCAGCAACTCAGCATAATGAGCTCCCCAAGCTCTGAGGTAAGGAGGCCAGCTCTTCCTGGGCCAGCCAGATTGGAAGCTGGCTCACAAGGCAGAGGCGGAGCACTGCAGCCAGAGCACAGGCTACTTGGCCACTAGGAGTCAGCCAGATGAGTTCTCCAATGCAATGGAGAACTGAAATTTGTTGAGTGCCTCTTCTGTACCAGAGACTGCTGGTGCTTTTGTATACATCTTCTTAATAAACCCTCCAAATGAGTTGGCAGTAACTATTATCCCAATTTTACAGATGAGGAAACAGGCCAAGAGAGAGTATATAAAACTTTTGGCCAAGGACACAAGCCAATCAGCGGCAGAGTTACTTTTTATTTATTTATTTATTTATTTTGAGATGGAGTTTCACTCTTTTTGCCCAGGCTGGAGTGCAATGGCACGATCTCGGCTCACCACAACCTCCACCTCCCGGGTTCAAGTGATTCTCCTGCCTCAGCCTTCCGAGTAGCCGGGATTACAGGCACATTCCACCACGCCCAGCTAATTTTGTATTTTTAGTAGAGATGGGGTTCACCATGTTGGCCAGGCTTGTCTTGAACTCCTGATCTCCAGTAATTCACTCGCCTCAGTCTCCCAAAGTGCTGAGATTATAGGCATCAACCACCACACCCAGCAAGCAGAGTTAGTTTTCAAACAAAAGTCTGTTTGACCCCAGAACTCATTTTAGTCTATTGTATCACAAAGTTTCCCAAACAGAGAAAGAAGTCCAAGCATTTTAAGAGACATTTTAAAAAATACGCTAAAATAGGTAATCAACAAATATTCAGTGAGCCCAGGAAATGTCCACTCAAATTGCCAAGATTTCATCGAGCACATACTACCTATCAGGGCCTAGTACTAAGGCTATGCAGGCCACAAAGGGCCTTAAGCAGTTCTTCCCTGAGTGTGAGGGCACACAAAATAAGTTCTCTGAGTCTCTGAGTCTTGAGTCCGTGAGTATCTTAAGATATAATCATCCCCCACACCACCTACTCTCTTCCCCTTCTTTCCTTTCCCTACCTCCCTCTCTTCCTTTATTACCTCATTCTCTAGTTCTCCAACCTTTTGCCTACCTACCTTATTCCCAAAATGTTTTTAGGCAGTTTACAAAATAGATATTCAAATTAAAAAATAAATCATAAAAATTAAAGCAGGTAGGGAAATAAGTTAAAGTCAGAGTTAGTAGGAAGTCTATGCCATAAACTTCTATAAACAGCTAGAGATGGACTATAATGTACATGTGAGCTTCCCAGCTGCCAATGCAAAGGGGAAAAGGAACAAGTGCACAGGTCAAGGTCCACAAGAAAATATCTCTAGACTACTGAGATCTCAGGGAAAAAAAAAATCATTCTTTCATTCAACAAATATGTTTTTAAACACCTACCAGATGCCAGTGCCTAGATACATGACAATTACTAATAAAACAAAGCCCCTGTTGAGTATTTGAACACCTTAAGATGATGCTCAGCCTGGGCATAGTGGCTCATGCCTAGCACTTTGGGAGGCTGAGGTGGGTGGATCATTTGAGCCCCAGGAATTTGAGATCAGCCTAGGCAACATAGTGGAACCCTGTCTCTACAAAAAATACACACGCAAAAAAAAAATTAGCAACCGTGGTGGCATGGGCCTGTAGTTCCAGCTAATTGAGAGGCTGAGGTGGGAGGACTGATTGAACCTGGGAGGTTGAGGCTGCAGTGAGCTGTGATCATGCCACTGTACTCCAGCCTAGGAGACAGTGAGACGCTGTCTTTAAAAAAAAAAGGCCGGGCGCGGTGGCTGATGCCTGTAATCCCAGCACTTTGGGAGGCTGAGGCGGGCGGATCACGAAGTCAGGAGATCGAGACCATCCTGACTGACACGGTGAAATCCTGACTGACACGGTGAAATCCTGTCTCTACTAAAAATACAGAAAATTAGCCGGGTGTGGTGATGGGCGCCTGTAGTCCCAGCTACTCGGGAGGCTGAGGCAGGAGAATGGCGTGAACCCGGGAGGCGGAGCTTGCAGCGAGCCGAGATCGCGCCACTGCACTCCAGCCTGGGCGACAGAGCGAGACTCCGTCTCAAAAAAAAAAAAAAAAAAAAAAAAAAAAAAAAAAAAAGGCCGGGCGCGGTGGCTCACGCCTGTAATCCCAGCACTTTGGGAGGCCGAGGCCGGCGGATCACGAGGTCAGGAGATTGAGACCATCCTGGCTAACACGGTGAAACCCCGTCTCTACTAAAAATACAAAAAATTAGCCGGGCGAGGTGGCAGGCGCCTGTAGTCCCAGCTACGCAGGAGGCTGAGGCAGGAGAATGGCGTGAACCCCGGGGGGCGGAGCCTGCAGTGAGCCGAGATCGCGCCACTGCACTCCAGCCTGGGTGAAAGAGGGAGACTCCGTCTCAAAAAAAAAAAAAAAAAAAAAAGATATTCATGCAGTTTTGTCTTCTGATCAGCATTCAAAATACTGCTTTGATGTGATTTTTTAAAGTTTCATAATGTAGCTCTTTTGAAAGCTAAGAGTCTACTCTGCTTCTCTCATTGCCAAAATCCCTATTTTAACTACCAGGTAGTGATTGGTCATACCAATGGTTCCAGCTGATGAAGACAATATTTTCACTGGTTGCAATAGCCATTCCAATTGGTCATGCCAGTGTTTGAGTTAGTCACACTAACATTCCAAACAGACATTCACAATTGGACACACTAACATTTTAATTAGAAACCTGAGGTTGCTTAATTTCATATAGTTCACTAATAACAGAACACTTACTTATTCTCTTCTAGCTTATATCTATCAGCATGTGCTTCTACCTTTCATGATCATCTTCCCCTTGTCCCTGTCATAATTACTGTTTTGGTCCCTAAACTCAAAATCAGCCTTCAACAAACTTATCCCAGTCCAGCTCTACTTCCCCATCTCCAGATCCAGCAAGGCCCTTAGCCACTATTATGAACTGTGATCTCTAAAATGTGCATTTTAATAGGAGTTAACTTATCCTACATCCTCAATTGCTCCTTCTACTTCCAACATAAAGTGAATCTTGTTTTTTCAACACTATTACACATTCTTCCCAGTCATTTCAAGTGGAGACCACTCAGCTTCCACCAACCCAACTTATAGAACACTGTGCTCCCTATTCCAGGGCTGCTTCCAAGCCAGTATTTGGCCCCCCGACCATCCGCATTTATCCTCCTATTCTAAGACAGTGCTCTTCACTTATACCACATTCTCCCCAAAGCAAAGGAACCAACCCACTTCCTTCAGGCTTTTGTCGTGATCAACAGATTTTCTACCTACTTTAGGTGCATTCCGTCTCCTCAATAGCTTCCACATCCTTGTTATTAACTTTTCCATTCAGTATCCACTCTGGCTTCACATTCTTTGACCTCAGCTCCAATAGGCTTTGCTTTCCATTTCGTTCAGCTTCTCAGTAGCACAGTCACCACTTGGATCTCATGTGTATCCAGAATGTGTTTGCTTTGCTTCTAAAATCTTCAGCTCTGAAATTCTCTCCTCTGGCCGCAATCTTCTGACCTTTCATCTGTCCCACTTGCTCACTCAACCTATAATTTCTTCAGTGGCCACTAGTTACTTAGTAACTATTTTCCTGGTTTATCAACTTCCTTGAAGCAACATTGTTCTCCTTATCCACTCTGTACCCTGAGGTGAGTCATTTCAATTGTATTCATACCTACAGGAGAAAATCCTCATGGGATCTCATCCCTGTAACAGGCCTCATGTGCATTTGTTAGTCTTTTGTCTGTGATTCCACTCTCCACAGCTTAAAATTTGCTAGTGAAAGGCACTTAATGATGCCAGTTGGTTTCTGTACAAATTTATGCTATCTAATTACAGTTGATCTTCCAATACTGCCTGGCAAAACTTGTGTTTGCCTCTGGCTGATTCCTTTCAGGAACTGTTCCAAGCCTTTTCTGTTCTGCTCAAGCCCTAAACCCCTACCATGTCTCCCTCTTCTCAAATAATCTCTCCTCATATTTGCTGAAAAGATAAAATGCATCTGTTCATTGAATGTAAGTTCTATTTCCAAGTTTCCTAGCATCATCTCTCATTCATATATCTTAAATCCCTGTCTTACAAACAGCAAGCCCATAGTTCCTTTCCAAGGATAAACTGCCATAATTGCACATTGCCATCTTTTCTGCAGGCTTCTTTCACCTTTGAAAACTGTTCCCTAGCTCAGAACATTTCCTGGTGCACATAAAAAGTACTCATCAAAGGATACAACGCTTCCAGAATTTGCTCCTGAATCGCCCCTGACTGACCTTCCCATTTCTGGCTATTTCTCAGTCTCCTGACTCTTCATACATTCCCATACAACTTGATAAACCTTACGGTAACTTCCTGGTCAACCAGCAGCCTTTGGCTCTGTTCTCTGAGTTCTGGTCCTATTTCTCCCTCCAGCTGGTAACTCAGAATGGCTCCTGCTCACATGGTCCTGGACTCTCCCTCACTTCTGTACTGCCTTTGAGCAATTTCCCACCAAGCTCTGTGCTACTCTAGGTTAGAGCCATCAATCATCTACTCTGGCAGGCATTTAATCTCTCCCTCACCATCAGCTCCCATTCCTCAGGCTATAAACATGATCAAATTTCTGACATTCTAAAGAAACTTCCATCTTGACCTTGCCCTCAAAGCTACCACCATCAACTCCCATGTCCTCTTGCTGGACAAATGCATGGGTGTGTGTGTGTGTGTGTGTGTGTGTGTGGATGGGTGGGTGAGTAGGTGTGTGTGTGGGGTGTGTGTGTGTATGGGTGGGTGAGTAGGTGTGTGGAGGGTGTGGAGGGTGTGTATGGGTGGGTGAGTAGGTGGGGGTGTGTGTGTGTGTGCGTGTATGGGTGGGTGAGTAGGTGGGTGGGTGTGGGTGCATGTGTGTGTGTGTGTGTGTTTGTCACTCCTCAACAAGATTTCTGCCTGCCTGAACCTGGCTTCTGCCTTCACCAACTAGGGCACAGAAATAGTCCTGGAACCAATGTACAAACTTTGAGATGCAGCTTGCATTTCTCAGATCTTAACTGTCTCACCCTTCATACACTCAATGCAAGATACTCCTAGCCACCCCATCTTCCTTGCTCCAGGTTTTCCTGACCTTTCTTTTTCTTCTCCATTTTCTTTGCTGGCTGCCTTTACTCTGTCAATCCTGTAAGGAAAACATTCTTGGAGCCCCTATCCTCATTCTCACTCAAGACTGGAGTCAACTCTGATCCAGGCTGTCTGGAGCACCCACATCCTCGCCAGGCAACGCTTGCCCCCTGCTGAAGTCTTCCTGACCTTCAGGGTGGAATCCTGCTGGAGTCATGCAGCTACCGCAGTATATGGGGAGGGAGTTGAGGGGAGGCAGCGAGCTGAGGATAAGGGGCAAAGGCTTCACAGGCGGCATTCTGCTTCTGCTCCCAATTGTTTGAAGGTTGCCTGTGCAAATAAGGAGGTGGTCTGGGGGAGGGTGGTTTGTTTTACTCACTGTGATGGACCATGAAACTGGGTAATAAAGGTTTAGAAAAAAAATCAATGGACAAAACTGACATTAACCTTTTCAGAAGGACAAATACTTCTTCTAAGAGATGAAAGAAAGTTTATATCTCAGAGCAACTCATCATTTCCTTTTTCCAAAACTCAGGTTCTGACTAAAGCTGAAAAAAAGAATTTGCCTTTCAACCTATTCTCTCCTTAAAGGGCCACATCTTGAAGCAATTACCTCCATCTTTAAGTGTGGAATATGACCCAGGCAGTTACTGACCAATGACAGAGGACTGCAGCCAGACTGGCAACCTGAAACCAGAATGAAAGAGTGGGCCATGGAAAGGCATGAAAGGAAAAATAAGTCTCTTTGCCCTTTGAAGTAAAAGGCCCAGGTCTTGCAGGGAAGTCTCTTTCATGAGTAACACTGTGCAGAGAAGAGGTGCTTGTAATCAACTCGAGTTTGAGTCCAGACTCAGTCCTCACTAACTCAATCATCTCTCTGAACCTCACTCTTATCTGTAAAATGGAGTTAAAGTATCTACTTTGCCCCGTAGTCTGGATACCCAACATCACATGGGATAAGTACGAAGAAACTCATTAGCTCATAAATCCCCAGAGAGAATTCTGGGGAATATTTGAAAAATTCCTGTTTTCTTCACTTCTGAGTCAGTGTCTTACCCACCTCAGACAGATTTGTGTTCCCACTGGAACACGTACATGGCTCTGTTTAATATTCTCTGAGATAGAAATACCTGCTTAAAGGCTCTCCTGGGAAGTTTACCAGCCAGCTACTAGGCCTGTGTCTTAGGCTCAGTGACTTGACTCACTGTGTGATAGCTCACGCTTAATAACACTGGAATAACTTTACTATAACTCTGAGAAGTAAGAGGTGGGCAATACAGAGTCCATATTGTCATCCTCATTCTCTAAGAAAACAGGGGCACTGACTTTCCCAGATCAATAGCAAATAGCAAATCTACACAAACTCATATCCATGAACTCTTAATCCCCTATATTTGTCACTCCCCAACCTCACCTAAAAGTCAAAAAAAATGAAGTTGCCTAAACCCTGAAGCTCTGGGTCAGTAAGGAGGATAGAAATAGAGGCTGGTGTTGTCCAAGGTTTCCCAAAAGCAGGATTATGTCCTTACTTCCTCCCCACGGTGCTCCCTTTCCCTGTGTTGTTTTGACATTGAACATTGTTTCTGTTTACATTGATTATATCTGTAAGTGGCCAGTCTCTGGAAAATGCTCCATTTGGCCACCAGCTCCATGTAAAACCTCTTATCCACTGAGTAGCGTCAGCTTCTTCCTCCTCTAGAGAAGGGTCAGTGATCAGAGGCAGAGGAGCTTATTGTGCAGGAACCTACTACACCCCAGTGAGCTCACAGTGGCTACTTTAGAAAACACCACCACCGGCCTCAATTATATCACAGACCAGGGAAACCCTCCCCATGACACAGAGATTTTTGTTGCCAGCATAGTTTGAGGCAGTCACAAGAACATCGCTGGTCCATGCCTGAAACCCCAGTGTACAATTCTGGGCCCTGCCCTCTGATAGCCTCAGTGTGTAGCTGAGCAATGCCTTGATCTGCTTAAGGACCAAAGAGGCAGCGCCCAGCACTGTGAGTTGTATTTTCAGGCTCAGACAATACCAGACCAGTGAAAACTGACTCAGACTGTCCCTCCCTTAAAGATCCTTTTGAGAAATGTCTCTTTTTTTTTTTTTTTTTTTTTTTTTGAGTTTCATTCTTGTTGCCCAGGCTGGAGTGCCATGGCATGATCTTGGCTCACTACAACCTCTGTCTCCCAGGTTCCAGCGATTCTCCTGACTCAGCCTCCCAAGTAGCTGGGATTACAGGTATGTACCACCACACCTGGCTAATTTTGTATTTTTAGTAGAGACGGGGTTTCACCATGTTGGTGTAGGGGTGGCCTGCCCCTCCATACCTGTGGGTGCTTCTTGTTAGGTGGGACGAAAGACTTGAGAAAAGGAATAAGACACAGAGACAAAGTGTAGAGAAGGAAAAGCGGGGCCTAGGGGACCGGTGCTGTGCTTACAGAGGACCTACACCGGCACCGGCCTCTGAGTTCCCTTAGTATTTATTCATGATTATCTTTACCATCACCGGTGCTGTGCTTTGAAATGTATATGCGAACATCTCCATAAACCTTTTAGCAGTATTGCTTCAGCAAGCCCCACCTTATTCCTAAAGGCGGCTTTCTCCTTTATCTTTAAACAAAGCACATTCTGCACCGCCCCAAACCCTTTTAACCTTAAGTCACCACAGCACAGGTCTCTTGCGAGGACAAGGTTGGGGGTAGGGTCACAGATTAACAGCATCTCAAATACAGAACTAAATGGAGTCTCTTATGTCTACTTCCTTCTATATAGACACAGTAACAGGCTGATCTCTCTTTCTTTTCCCCACAGTTGGTCAGGCTGTTCTCGAACTCCTGACCTCAGGTTATCCGCCCACCTCGGCCTCCCAAAGTGCTGGGATTACAGGCGTGAGCCACAGCGCCTGGCCGAGAAATGTCTCTTCTTAATGGGGAAAGTTTCCTGGGCAATCCAGACATGCTCAGTGAGTCTAAGACCACATCTGACTAGGTGCTTTCATAGGCAGTCCTGAGAGATGCTTGTAGCTGTCTATGTAGACAGCTGCAAGGTATGTCTATATGTGTATGTTGACAGCTATGAGATGCTTGTAGCTGTCTGCTTGTAGCAGTCCTGAGAGATGCTTGTAGCTATCATGTTCCCTTCCCATCCCACATCCTGCTGTGGGCTGCAAAAGAGAAACATTATTTTGCCCTGAAAAGTGTTCATAATCTAGGTGGGCTCATGTGGACCTGCCCCTTTGCTGGTTCTGGTTGGTTCTGATTTGCCTGTCTAACCCCAAGAGAGGTCTTCTTGCTCTTTCTGGAGGCTGGATGAGTTCATGTGTAGACGAAAACAGATGGGAGTTGGGAGGTCAGCCCTGAGCAGGGACAGGCTGAGGATATTGTGGTTGGGGATACAGTGAGTATATTGTTTGGGAACTAACTCCTCACTTCTTGTGCTCCTGGAGGAAGGTTGACATTGGTCAGGAGAACAGCATGGAGACAGACAGCTCAATGGGGTTTTGGAGCCCCTTTAAGCACAAGGTTTGGGCTATCCTCATTGATTTGGCTTTCCCCAAGTCCCCCTGGAGTTATTCCAGCCTGTAGAAGGGGCCAAGTCTAGAGCAGAGGTTGCAGATTGGAGGCCTGCAGGCCAGGCTTGACCTATAGGTATGTACTGTATGAGTCACACAGCATTTTAAAAAACTTAAATTAGCTGCTAATATTTTAAAAGCAGAGATCTTTAACTCTTTAAATCTGGATTTTGAGTCTCTTGTGAAAAATGAGAATATCTAGCATTACCAGGCTTAAATGGGCAGTCAACTGGAGTAGAACAGCAGCTGCTGCCTTCAGACAGGATGTCTCCAGCATGCAGGGTTATCAGGAGCAGCAAACCCAGAGGAAGCACCTTATCTACAGGCAGTTAGAAGGGCGCATGCTGAGACAGTGAAAGGATTTCCTTCAGAGGCTTTGAGCAGCAGGCTCGCCTTGGCTCCAGAGAGGAATGGTTTCTGAGGCTGGCAGAAAGAGGCAATTGTTTGCCTCCATTCTCTCCCTCTAGGCCATGAGTCATTCTTGCTCCTACTGCCAGAAGCCAAGGGCCCTGCAGCCGAGGATATCTCAGTCAAATCGGGCAAGTGTTTGCCTGTCCCTAGCTCAGAGAATACATACATACTCCAAGCCAGAGATATTGCATCAGCACTGTGGCGCAAGAATCAAGTGTCTTCACAAACAGCATCAAACAGACTTCAGGAAAGCGACAGCATGTGCGGCCGAACATTGAACTTTGGATTTAGATCTGGGAACTCAAAAGATCTCAAGCTCTGGTGCCACCCAGCCCAGCGAACACATGAGTGGAAGATGAGGCTCAGATGTGTCCTATGGCTTGAACTCAATTTGTTAAGAAAGGAGCACTGCACACTGCTATCATTTTACCCTTGACAGTTTGAGAGAACACAATGAAAGCTTATGGGCAGAAAAATAACTTGGTCAAGTTCAGGAATCTTTGAAACTCAGAAGTGGCTACCATACTCTAAAATATGCCAGGTTAAGACATCTACCCTCTATGGCACATGGTACCACACGCCCAATACCAAACCCATAGCACACAAGAAAGAGGATTTAGAATAAAAGGGCTAAAAAAGATAAGTGAGGCTGGGCGCAGTGGCTCATGCCTGTAATCCCAGCACTTTGGGAGGCCAAGGCAGGTGGATCATGAGGTCAGGAGATCGAGACCATCCTGGCTAACATGGTGAAACCCTGTCTCTACTAAAAATACAAAAAAAAAAAAAAAAATTAGCCAGGCATAGTGACAGGCACCTGTAGTCCCAGCTACTCGGGAGGCTGAGGCAGGAGAATGGCGTGAACCCGGGAGGCAGAGCTTGCAGTGAGCCGGAGATCGTGCCACTGCACTCCAGCCTGGGCAACTGAGAAAGCCTCCATCTCAAAAAAAAAAAAAAAGTAATTGAGCTTATGACTTTAAAAAAAGTCCAAAATGCCATCCATGGGATGATGTTTAGAGGAACTATACAGCCTCTCCCCAAGTGGTGCTGGGCATCACAATCAGACTCCTTGACACAGAGACTTTGACAATGGAGCAGAAACACTGCCATAGACAGCTATGTAGAGAAGACTCAGAGAAGCCAGCACAGGCAGTCAGATAACTCAGGCACTACAATGCAGCATTCTGTTGACCTCTGATTATGTGGTTGCTCTCCCAGCATAACCCTCCTGAAACATCAACCTTCTGACACGTTCCCTTCCATATTCAAATGTTCTTGCTCTCTTTCTGGATTGTTTACACCATTCCTTCATCTTCTTCCCTTATCCTTCTCACCTCAAAACCACACCTTGTGCAGACTTGAAAACACAATCTAGTAGGTTGTTTTCTGCACTCTTTGTGAAAATACTTTCATCATTTGAGATTTTTTTCCATCAGGCTATTTTCTTTCCTGGGTCTTCAAAAGAAAGATTCAATTAAAAAAAAAAAGCCTCAATTCCTCTTGCTAGTCAGATTTTTAGGAAATATTATGAACAAGAGAAATGGCACACAACCTAAGTAGAAAATCAAATGGCGCCAAGAATGTGGTAATTTATTAATCAGCAATGAAAAGATAACAAACAAAAGTTCCTGAATCATTGAAACTGGTTTTTATGAAGACATATATATAAAAACACTGACTTACATTTGTATAAAGTTCTTCAAAGGCACTCAAACAAAACTAACAAACACCAGAATTAAGACGTTTGTCATAAGACCAAAGGTAAAATGCAAAGCCTGTGTTCACCAGTATGCTGTCAAGAAACAATCTGAGTCTTATGCTGATCATGACAATTAAAAAAAAAATGCTAGCGCTTTTGGAGGAAAGATTATAAGTAGTCCTCTAATTGAATCCACTCATTTTAAGGAACAAACTTTTGTTCTTTAAGTAATTGTGAGTACCTTTTATGTGCCAAGTACTATGCCAGGATTTATAAGGCATACACACATAAACTTCAGTCATTGTTTAATTTTCTAGATAACTTAAAATGTAACTTAAAATGTAAGGAAAATTTAAGATTAGATATATTAATACATTTCATTTAAAAACCTAATTAGCTTCTCAACAAATTCTGAAAAGTTTTGATACAATAAAAATGTAACACCCCTTCCTAAAAAATTGTAGCTCATTATTTATAATACAGTAAAAATATTTAGGAATTGAAAAAAAGTTAAGTCAATTCTGATACTTTTACTAAGAAAATCTATTATAAGTGATAGTAAAGATGACAATACAGCAAAAATTTAAAATGGGAAAAATATAATATTAAGCATACAAAATCTGAGGACTAAATTGCATATCTCTTGTGACTACAGATTTGGAAAGTACATGTACACATAACAAGGACAAAAATAAAACAAGGAGAAGACATTATTTGAATGGTAGGGAACAGTTAAATATTTTTTTCCATTTTGATATCTATTAAATTATATTAAAATGTTGTTTATATAATATTTTTATTTTAAAAACTATATAGCGTAGGAAGAGGTAGAGCGAGATGGGAAAGGGGCACAGAATCAGCTGAGAATTGACTTTCTAAAACTCCAGATGGCACCCACAGGACGAGGGTGAGGCCCCCAGCCAAGCGCTCCCTCACTGCACCAGGTCTGGAGAAAGTGCTATCTGGGAATCAGTCTAACCAGCTCAGCAGGTTATTCGTCTCAGGGTAGCCCTTCCTTTCCCTACCCCCTCTGCCACTCTCAACGTTCAGGTTGGTTTCACCTGCTGTATAAACACTATACACTGAGCAGCCAATCCCGCCTCCAGGCAGGATGGGAAAGCAGACAGTGAGAGCTGTAGCCTGGGCACACAAAGGGGCTTCAGCACATGAGCTGCTTCAGAACCCAAGGGCCTTCAGTGCACCCACCCTTACCTGTTGAAGCATCTCTTCAGCAGCATTGAGTTTCACCTGGTGTCCTTCCAGACACACTTCCAGGTCTCGAATCTTCTCTCCCTGGGCTTCTACTTGGTCTGTGAGGACACTCACCTGTTCCAGGAAATAAAGCAATGGTGAAGGACCAGGGACTTGACATGGTGCAGGAAAGCCTCCCCACCGCAGGGGAGCCGTGAAACCTCACCACTGACTCTTATACACAGTGAACAGTTTTGCTTTTTGCTGAGTGGCAGGTGGAGGAAGTATCCTGAACAAAGGCAGCTCCAGTTAGATTCTTACCTTACCAGGGAATCTCGGCCACTGCTCTGATGACATGGGTCACGTTTACTGCTCTTGACAGACTCAAGAGTAAAACACCCAACAGACACAGGAGTTGCCTCTGGGCTGGACTCCTGCTCCTTATTCCTCTTCCAAAACAGCCCCAACCCCAAGGCACATCTCAGCTGGCTTGCCAGGACTTCTGCAACCTCATGTGGAAGAGCGTTCCAAACTTCATGGAAACTAACCAATGACCTTACGTCTCTCATAAGGGTGTGAGGACTGCTCACCTATCAGGCGAGTGTTTTGATGCAATTAAGGAATGTGGGCTGTAAAGGGCATGTATTAGCGCTGACAAAACTTGGCTCCAGAAAGGTTTTTGTGCTTCACGGGCCAAAACATGACTCTAAGTCATAAATATAGAGAAGCCACATTACACACACGGTGGCAGAAAAAAAGTCATCTTTCTGAAGAACGCTGAGAATCTCTATTAAAAATATTAATTAGTAAAAACTCATTTACAGGAAGTCATTCAAATTATTCCCTAACTATATATTAACAATGGTTTTCATAGCCTTCTCTATTAGCAAACTGCCCCAGGATCCTTTTTCTTTAAGAGATGACTCAAAGCAAGAAAAGAGAATGAGTGTCCTCCCCAAAGTGAAGAAATTAACAGTTGATAAACTGAGATCCTTCAGACCTTTTTGGTTAGAGGCCTAAATAATTCTGGATAATCATATAGATTATCCAGAATTATTTCTCAGTCTGTAATGGAATAATAGATGGAGCATGAGTTGATGTGAATTCATTTATGAGTGTTTAAATAAACTTTCTGAATTATAAAGCGCCTGTTTAAAAAGGAACTAATCTAAATTAATATGCCTACTTTAAGATCTCCATTTTTATTTTCCCAAATGATGAATGAATTATTGAAACATATTCCTGGAGTTGACACATGGTTAACATTCCACTTTTAACCAAAAAAAACGTAAAAAAAAAAACGGGTTCTTTCTATCAACTTGGTCCACCTTACACGCAAACCTTTGTGGGTGGGTGTTTATTAATCCCTGTGGCCCAACACTCAGCCATCCTGAACTAACTCCACTTTCAAAAGGGCAGGACTCTGGGGGTGGGCTTTGCTCGCTGGAATCCAGAGTTTCTGTTTGTGAAGGATGTTTTCTGGTTAATCTTATTATGAGGGTTAAACATTTCTATGGGCTATACCATGCCTTGAGGCCATGTGTTGGTGATACTCAAGGACTCATAGGATCTCTAGCATTCTATAGCTAATTGTTCAGCTCCAGGGGCTTTCTGAACCTCAACAC
Organism: Nomascus leucogenys; assembly: GCF_006542625.1. Taxonomy (NCBI): domain Eukaryota; kingdom Metazoa; phylum Chordata; class Mammalia; order Primates; family Hylobatidae; genus Nomascus; species Nomascus leucogenys. The sequence continues at coordinate 68,456,727 of NC_044395.1, read as the reverse complement.
TGATTCTAAGTATTACGAATGAAGGGATATAGGAAACCCAGACAAAATACATAAAGGTCCTAAAATGTGACATTTGTTCACTAAAAACAACTATTTTTGAGACCCTAACAGATGCTAGGCATAATTTTAGGGACTGGAGGATACAGAAGTTTAAAAAAAAAAAAAAAAAAAAGGATGAAAATCCTTTTCTTAAGGAGTTACATTATAATGAAGATATAAGAGATTTTGGTTTTGTTTTTAACTAATCCTAGAAACAAAGTATTTTGTTATGTGTGATTTGCCTTGTTCTATGAGTGGAACCAGGAAAACTTTCTGGGCCAAGGACTCTAAATTAATTCAGTCTGGCTAAGCTGCTGTGTGCATTAAGCAAGAGGCTCTACCCTGCTGAGAATCTGCCTAACCAGCTCCACTGGGCCACTGCAGAACAGCAGTGATCACGTAACAGACACTCCTGGAGTCTGCCCATAAGCTCCCAGTAGAGTAGAAACCACTAGAGTCAACTTCTGACTTTACTGGTAAGCAGCTTCCCAATTGTGTTAGGATTATTTAAATGGGGATTATTCAAGAATTTGGAATTTTAGAAAACTATGAATGTGAAAGGGAGCATTATTACACAGGAGTTTTAAAAATTAAATTGTAATCCTCTCTAAATAGGAATGTGCTATTTCAATCATGAAGGGTCCTGGTTCAAAAGTTTGCAATTTCATACTGCAAAATCTTACATTGGATACTCTTTCATTAATCATGTCATTGGGATAAGAGTTTCAAATTACACATCCCTCAAACATCTGTGCTACAATGTGCTATTCAATCTGCCCCCTGCTACCTCTCTAAAGGCAGCTCGCACCACCCTTTTGGGCACAGACTCCAGGCACAATGGCCACTTGCTGTTCTTCCCACACCCCAAGCACACTCTTGCCTCAGTGTGTGGGCCGGACTGACTGCCTGCTCTGTCTGGAATGCACTTCTCCAGGTATCTGCATGGCTCCCTCCCTGGCTTCCTCCTGTAAAGGAGATCTTCCTTTTACTACACAATCCTCATCCTGCTTTACTTTTTTCTAGAGTTCTTACCAGCACCTGAAATAGTTTATGTATTGGCTTATAGCCAATTCACACTCTCCTTTTTCTCTTTTTTTTTTTTGAGGTGGAGTCTCGCTCTGTTGCCCAGGCTGGAGCGCAGTGATGCGATGTCAGCTCACTGCAACCTCCACCTCCTGGGTTCAATCAATTCTCCTACCTCAGCCTCCCGAGTAGCTGGGATTACAGGCACCCATCACCATGCCTGGCTTATTTTTGTATTTTTAGTAGAGACAGGGATTCACCATGCTGGTCAAGCTGGTCTCCAACTCCTAACCTCAGGTGATTCACCCGCCTCAGCCTCCCAAAATGCTGGGATTACAGGCATGAGCCACTGCACCTGGTCCACTCTCTCTCTTTCAAATGGAAGATCTACAAGAACGGGAACTTAGTCTGCTTCCTTCACTGCTGCATCCCAGCATCTCACAAGTTGTAGATACTCAATTATTTTATAATGAAGAAATCAATGAAATGAAGAAAAATACAAAACTAGAATGTAAAACTGTATATTTGGTATGAGCTCAGTTATTTAGAATAGAGGCAAAAGAAAAAAAAAAAAAACAACACTGGACAAAAGGCCAAAATATTAACCTGCTTCTTCAAATTTTTAGAATTTTAAAAGTTTCTAAAATCATTCATTACTCTTATGTTCATAAAATACAATGAAATAATAAAATAAATAAGGTAAAAAGAGAAAAAACGAACACACTGCCTCCTCATAACCTTACTGCTCCAAGCTAAAGCCCGTAGCCTGGGGTGGGTGCCAGGCCTCCCCCTCAACCCCTCCCTTCATTCTACCAGCAGTCTAACTCATCACCCTTTAAGCTTTTAAGGAGCTGGGATTAGGATACTAGCCTTTATATTTTCCAAATCACCAATTAATATCTGATGCATACCAGACCTTGAGTAAATGCTTGCTAAATCAATTTATATTTTCAAGAGCTAACACAGCAAAGTGCTAGGCCTGCCTCTTCAACAGCCTTCTTATGAGAATACCTAACTCTATGTCCTACCAAGGCACACAAACTTTCAAAAGCAAAAAAGCTCCCTTGACTATCTTTCTCCATAAAAGGTTTTGGAGTTCCTCTCTTTCCAGCAAGACAGCTATCAAAGGCTTAGCCCCTGTTACCAGCTCCAGGAGATTTGGCCTCAAAGTGACCAGTCTAGATCCAGCTTCAGATAATTTGGACTTGATTCCATTAGCACTCACTCTTAGGCCTGTATCACCCACAGCTCTGTTTTATTAGTGGCATGAGGATTTATCTCCCCTCCCTCGCAAGACTCAGGGGCCATTTTGTTCATTCTTAGCACCTGGAAATCAGCCTGATCATGGGGCTGCCAGTGTATAGAAGCAGGTGCTTGGGAGTGCATGATAAATGAATGAATGAATTCACAGCCCCCCAAAACCAAGTCTAGAGTTAAGTTGTCCCCTCAGTTACTTAATGTTTTACTTCAGGAAAAGTCTTTTCTAAAAACATACACTTTGGAAGGAGAAAAATTCCAACAGAGAAAATCCCTTGCGCTTCCCTTCCACTTAGGGGAAGCTACACAGTAGGAGGTAACAAGATAAGCTGATTCTCACCAAAAAAGTACCCACCTGCAATATGAGAGACTCCTTATCCCCTTCTAGACGTGCCAAGCGTTCCTGGTAGGTTTCATTACTAGCAGCACTGTGGTGGTTTACCTGGGACTAAAGAGGACAGAAAAAAAAGAATACACTTAAAAGGTTGGAAAAACATCTTACCAACTTCTAAATGAAATAAGGGATGCATGTAATTTGTGAGGATAGTTTCACTGATTATATGTACAAAACCAATCATCAAAACAGGAAACCACAAGATTTCAAAACTACCATGAGGAGAACCAGATCACATGCCACTGAAAGGTGTGCCCTGGAAGTTGGCACAACCACCCCCTGGATGACCTCACTCCTGGTCAGGAGGGCCTCTGTGAAACTCTAGGCCCAGCAGTGCTTGACTTGACATGCTGGGTCTCGGTTAGCCAGAGGCACAGCCTCCAGAGGCATGGCGACAATGAGGGTCTGCTCTTTGAGGAGACTGGAGAGCTGGCACCATTCTCCAAGGGACTACATGGGAACAGCTTCTGCACAGATCTTGGTATCTCCTAACTCTCATGCCAGGGTCCCCTGAAGCCAAGACACACCTTGCTGCATGGAGGCCCATCCTGAACATCACAGTGAGCATGAAGGATGGAGGATGTCAACTACAAGGCCCTTCACTCACACGTCCCTTCCCACCCCAATCCCACCCTCCAATAAGAGCTTTGGTAGCCAGGCTGGCAGATCACATTTCCGCAGTGCTAGAGCTGAGAGAAGCAAGCTAAGACAAAACATCTTGAGAAGAACTTAAATAATAGCCAGAGGGATCCCAGAGCAAAAGCTAAGGAAATGACAGGTAGCCAGAAACTACAGAAAAGAGAGGAAAGGGAGAGGATGTGAAATGTCAGAGGAGAGGCAGAATCCTACAAATGCCCCGAGCAGACAAAGGAGGTGTCACTTTCTTGGGTGTGTCTGACCTGTTGTGGGCAGACAGGAGAGAAGAAGCTAATGTCACCAAGCTGGCCCCAACACCTCCTTCCTCCATGCAAATGGAAGATTGAAACCAGACTGGTCTGCAACAGGCCACCCAGAGGCTTGGCAGTTTGAAAAAGTAGATCTGATTGCTAAATATGGAACTGAGTATCATATAATCTGAGCTGGTCCAGTGAAATCAGTGCTTCAATATTCACGAGGGAGGTGTCTACCACCCTAGAGGAAAGTCTTAATTGTGCAAAGAGGCAGATGTGAGAGACCCAGAGTTGGGCCACCTTGTCCTAGGCCATTTCCCCACATTTCAACTTTTAGCATGGGCTCTCCCACCACCCTCCATGAGAAAAGGCACCTCCTTCCTCCCCTCATCCCACCCCTTCCCAATGCACTGCATAGGTGAGGGAGGCAACAGAGCCATGCCCAGTCCTAGAACAGAAATGTGAACTAAGAATACCGCATTCAAACCCTGGAGTCTCACTAGTGAAAGATTCATTGATTGTTTGTTGAAGGTGCAGCCAGAGGACAGGCCCAGGGGCCACTCCCCAGGCCAGCTGTGCCAGGCAGCACTTGCTGCCACACCACTGTCTTCTGCTCCAGCTCCTCTGGAGCCTATGTCTTGTTCATTGTTATGGAAGCTCTTTCATGCCACAGACAAAGAACCTTAACAATCACAAATGACTTCTTTGTTAATGGCAGTTTATTGTTGTTAAATTAATATTCCAATTCTCACATGATCAAATTCTCTGACTAGAATCCAAGAATATATTATAATCTATATTTTCTCAGAATCAGAGAAGAAAGGATAGGAGAATAATTCTTAATAGCAGGTCAACTTCTTCTCTGTCAAAGAACTCATATGATGGTGATTTCCAGCGGACAGAGAATTAAAAAGGACCCAGGTGTCCAAGTGAAGCTCTGCAGGTAGAACCCCAGTGCCAAAGTCCACATGGACACGGAGCCACCTAGCACTGGAAGCTGCCCATTCTCTGGCAGGAAATGAAGGAGAGAAGACCAAAGGGAAGACTCCTTCCACAGACTCCAGCAAGCCGCTGTACTGACTATGCCTTATTCAAATGGTGTGCAGTATATTCTTCATTATAATAAAAGGTCTACCCATACAATCACCCAGAGAGGTAACTATTTTTACTAGTTGACAAAAAAAGAGTAAGAAAGTTGAAATCATAAATTCAGTTAATAAAATGTATGACCCAGATTCTGTAACACATGCTAGAAGGGGGATCAAAAATCTAGATCCACGCTAGCAGCCATAAAAAAAGAAAAGCACAATCAGTTAACAGATGCGCAGATCAGTAGGTAAAATCAAATTAATTGCCTAGGAGAAGCATAATTATTCCAGAGCAAGGGAGAAACTTCACATTTTCATAGAGAGATTTTGTGTGATGGGATCAGCAATATCCATGATGACACCCTTATAGTAAACAGAGCCCAGTAGAACTCATTGCTTTTGCGCGATGTTCTTAGAATAGTTCACAGGTTAGTGGACAATATGGGCCAAAGGTGAAAGCAATTCTATGGAGACTAATATAATACAGTCCAGGCACAGTGCTGTAAATACACAGCAAGCACCTTGTGCTCAACATGTGCCAGGCACTGTTCAGAGCACTTTGACATAATGTTTGAGTTTCCTACAAAATGTTTCTATTGAGTAATTAAAATATATTTGAAAATCTAGAAGCACTGTTACAGGACCTAGAACAGTGGTTCCTCATATTTGTCCCTCCTAAACCAGATTCGAGGAGCCAACTCCTTTCCTAGCAGGCATACTGGTCCATACAGCAGTGGTGTGCATGGCAGACAGGTCCCTCCCCCACCCCAATCACTGTTCTAGAGGAACAGTGCATCTTCCTCTTCTACAGGTCCTTCAAAATCACCACTCTCCAGCAAGCTTTGTAAAGGTATTAAACAGCAGTGAAAGATAATGCTCCAAACAGAAACCCACAGTATCACTATCCTTTGCTTTTGATGAAGTCGGAGCCATGTGTTTTCATGATCTATACAGGACTGGAATGTTAACAAAAAACTGCGTTCTTCAGAAGGGCATAGGCCAGGATCAAATGCCACCTCCGCCTGGAGAAAAACTTGGAAAGCATCTGAGAACAGGGCCAAGAAGAGGATTGTCTTGCTGAATGCTAATACTCATCAGCCTAAGGTAAGGATTTGCCTTTGGGTGAATCTGTATATTCTGTATTCTTATAACCTGGCAACAGGTTCAATCACATTCTGGTATCATTCTTGCATTATAAAACGACTACATCATCAGGGCATAACAAGCTTTGTGGTTATCAAAATGTGATTCCAATTTATTGGGAAATATATTTTAAAAGACTGAGTTAGGACACACCTCTGTTTTGCTCTACTTTAAAGAGAGCTTGCTTGGTCAACAAGTATACCTGCTTCTTTAATAGTGGAATTGCAAATAGAAGGCTTGGATGGATAGTGGGTCCCTGCATGATTCCAGGTTTGAGGTGCCTCTGAAAAATCTTGTCCATGTTCCTGATTAGGTAAATCAGTGATAGAGCAGTTGCCCAGCTCTCCACGCATGAAGTCAGGTTGCAAGAACCATGCCCACATTTCACAGAGAAGAAAGTCTAATCAAATTCTGAAGGATGCTACATGCTAATTTTCTGGGGCTTCTTTTTTTTTTTTTTTGGTTGTTCTTTTTGAGATGGAGTCTTTTTCTGTCACCAGGCTGGAGTGCAATGGCGCAATCTAGGCTCACTGCAACCTCTGCCTCCTGGGTTCAAGCGATCCTCCTGCCTCAGCCTCTTGAGTAGCTGGGTCTACAGGCGTGCACCACCACGCCCAGTTAATTTTTTGTATTTTTGGTAGAGATGGGGTTTCACCATGTTGGCCAGGGTGGTCTCCATCTCTTGACCTCAAGATCTGCCCACCTCGGCCTCCCAAAGTGCTGGGATTACAGGCATGAGCCACCGTGCCTGGCCTACATGCTAATTTTCGATTGTTCCCCCACTGTGGGATGGCAAGTGACTATAAAGGAGAGTATCATCCACCCCCGTTATACTTGTTAAGGATGCTCAACCCACAGATGAATATAAGAAGGAGCTAATTTTTACTCAATCAATGACATTAGCCACTAGGCTAGACCTGCCAACGGTAAGCTGTGTTACATATATTTGATCAAACTTCCTCCCTTTCTGTTTTGATGATTATTGCTACAAATGTGACAGGGAAAAGTCAATCTTCTCATTCAAATTTTCCATGGTCAGAGCTGTTTCTGATACTGTAATTCAGGTTAGTTACCTAAAAATATAGTGAGAACCATGTGATCTGTGTGCCCTATGGAGAATTGTTAACTACAGACATTTCCATATCCTCTTCAATTTTGACTAAAGAATGCCACAGTGAAACATACTACCTCTCCTATATCATGGAACTGAATCAAGACAAGGGCTTCTTGAATGGATAGTGTTAAGAACTCAGCGCCTTTAGTCAAGATTATTGAAGCCAAACCACCTTTGTGTCTATCAAGCGTTGCTCTCAAGAGGCTGAAAAACGTCTTGGACACAAGGAATTCATCCTCTAAACCTCAGATCTAATGGAGGCAAATATAAAACACAGCACAGAGTTGTCATATCAAGGTCTTCCCTAGGCCTTGAGAGTAATATTCCAGAGTGTCTTCAGAAACAGTGACAACACACCTCCTTGATTCTTAAGGTTATCCTAGGGTCTGTTTCTATAAGACCCAAACTGCTACCACTGCTGTGGCTGGGCAAGCCTAATGTGCAGCTTGAGCAATTAACAGCCTAAGGTGTGGGTATTTTCTAAGCCATCCCTAACTGAGAGGGGCCTCAGGAAGATGTATCAGCTGTGCAGGGTATTCTACGGTTGGGATCCTGGAGTTGATCATGATAGTCAATCAGCCTCAGTAGGGAGAGGACAGAAAGAGAACTGTGAGTAGCCAGGAGGGAGAGGACTGGCTGACCAGCAAGATTCCAGCAGGGATAGTCCCCACATAAGGGGCAGTTTGGACCATACAATGACACTAGCCTAACCTAAACCAGGTGCTGTCCCTACCTCTCCCATCCCTCCCCTTGGTCACTGAGTAAGAAATTTACTCTTGATAAGTTCCTCATGCACAGAGAGCTGGTTGCTGGCATACTCAAAGAAATCAAGATTTCTGCACCTTGGAGAACATTGCATTTTAGGGATGAGATTTTTCAGGGGATATATAAGGTCCAAAAAAGAAAGTTCATCATGAATTGTGGCGAACCCTAGATCAGCCAGTTTTTCCCCTTGTTTTCTTGCTAAGGAAAAGGAACAGAGAAGACTTGTATCAGTCTTGGCAGAGAATTCTTCAGCACCCTGCTTTAATGGAATCTATTGTTTGTGTAGACTAGGCTGAGATCATCGCCTTTACTGTAATTATGTGGCATAAATGAGGGCTGCCATCTTCTTAGAAAGATCCTCATCTCCCTGCCACTTGATCCAGGCTTGACTTGTTGAAATCCTTCCTCTGAATTTTTAAACTTGGGAACAGAGCATGGTAGTGATGGTGCCATAGTTCTGAGGTTGTCCGTGGCCCCGTCCTGCTCCATGTGGAAAAAGCTGGTTTGCAGCAAGAGACAGCTATGAACCCATGTGCACAGAAAAGCAAACAAAAGCCAAGAAAAAGACTGGAGGCATTCTCATCCCTGGTGCACGCTGTCTAAAGGCAGAGATATATTCCAGCCCTTCCTGTTGGTTCCCTCTTGGCCTAATTCAAACTGAGTTTCTGTTATTTGCAACCAAAAGTTCTGGTTAATACATTTGTCTCAAAAGGTGATCAACTGACTAAAATTTACTCCTTTGGAAACAGACTTGTAGGAAAGAATTCCTGCTATTTGGATATAGTTCTGAATTGCAAAGGAATTCTGCCACTGCTGCTTGATTTGCTTAAACTGGCAATTTTTAAGACAGGGCTGTCAGTCCTAAGCCAACTATAGTTCAAACCAGGATTATCATCAGGGGCTAATTGAGATCTACTTTGTGGCATAGGGAGTGTCTGTGTGGGATGTACTAGGATAAAAAGGGCACTCAGTCTCCTTTGTGTGTGGAATAGATGGCTTTCTATCCACCACCTGTTTGCTTCCATTCTTATTTCCCATGTAGAGCAAAAAGGTTAAGACAGGGAATGAATACAAGATGCAACAGGCCCATGGGCATCAACCGGGGTTGGTGGAGGTGGGGAGCAGGATGTGGGATATGAAAAAGTTTAAGTTCAAACAAAACAAGAAATAAACAGGAGCTAAAGTCTAAAAGATATAATCAGAAAATGAATCAGAAAATGAATAAATAAGGGTAAATAACAGAAATATATCTAACAACTGTTTTAAGAAGTTATGTCGAAAGAATTACATGTCAGGCACAGCTGTACAAATGCCAGGTCTGGGTGCTGGGAGGCTGAGAGCTCTGGGTTCCCTCTTCCCCTCATTTGGCCCAGCTGAACTTCAAGTCAGGGGGTCCCTGGGGACTTTCTTGTGGCGCTTCCATATTCATTTACAGAATTCCTATTGCATCCTCCTCCCCAAGGGACCACCTTCTCTGCAGAAAGAGGACAAACCAAGAATAATTAGGAGGCTGGGGCTGCACCTAACCATGTGTAATCTCAAGTAGGTCACCTCATCTCAGGCTTTCCATCCTTTCAATAGAAAAAATCATGCTTCACGGAGCAACAGAAAGGGTCAAGTTAGGTCAGTATACCTGAAAACATGTGGCACTAAAACTACAGAGTGCTCTTTATAGTAGGGTGCTCTAAAAATTTGTGTGTGATATAAACAGTTTTTGAATAATCATAGGAATATGGAAATGATTTTTAAATTATAATTTAACAAATGAATTTAGCTAACTTATAAATGAATTTAGCTTTGTTTAATCTAAAAGACCAACGTTCAGTTAGAAGCATCAGTTAGAAGGCATCATTTAATGCCTTCTACAAAAAGTTTTAATTAATTCACTCTTTTTGTGTAAGAGAACAACAGGGGCAATATTTCTGATCAGGATGCCTAAGAAATATCTATAAAGATCTGTACAAACAACCCAAGGGAACAATGACCAAAATACTTTCAGGCTTGAAATGAAAAAACAAAACAAAAAGAAAGCCTCTGTGACAGTGACAACGCAGAACCCACCATTAGCTAATAGCCCTGGGATCATGTCTTTGGGCCACATTGCCAAAGATGAGTTCACTTATCCACTATCCCTGAACAAGTGCTCACATTTTTGAGTCATATATTCATGGCCACATTTTTTTCTTTCGTACAAGTGTTTTATTGTGTACTCTAAGTATTATGTGCTACATACATGTTTATAATGAGTACACTGGGAATTTTTATAGCTAGTAATAACCAATCATAAACACTTGGGTTTTTATTTCTGTTCCAATCTAGAGGTTAGTTCAAATTTAGGTTAAACATGAACTTTTCCGCCAAGTTAACCCCCAGCAGCCTCCTCAAAGACATTACCCTCTGACTGCAGTGGCTGTTCAGATCCATGACAATGCTCTCTCCTGGCCTAGCCCTTCCACTGTAGCTTGGCCAAGGGATAGCCACGTTAGTCTCTCCTTGGAGCTCTAGACAGGGTGAGTGCTTGATGCCATGGCTGGGGTCCTGCAGATTTGTGGGCAGCATGACTGCTTTATGGCCTGGCTGGCATTTGCAAGGAGAACACACCCTTCACATGTGCTCTGGTACACCTCAGGGATGCTGGGTGAGGGCAGTTCTGTAGCACTCCCCAACTGGCATGACCCAGGAGACTTCCTGCTGGCACTGTACTTCACTGAACTAAGGGAGGGAGTTGGTTCCAGAGTAGTCAAATGGGGCAAGGGCAAGATCACAACAGGGGTGTCATTGGTATACAAGTAAGGAGTGTGGGAAAACCTAAGACAGTCAGCTCCCCAGTGTGACAGCTCTAGCTATCATGTTGGTTTTTGAAGCCAACAGTTGCTTCTCAAGAGCTCTTGCCTTGGGATCCTCAAAATGCATCTGCCTTCCTTTTTTTTGATATCAATAGTTGTCATCTTGGCCAGGTAAAGAGTTACATTTCCTTCAGTGCTTCTAATAAGCTATAAATTCCAGTGCCTTCAGGATCTTGGCCACAGTACATACACTGTCCCAACTGGTCAGAGCATGTTAAATTGTATGATGGCTCTTTGCTTGTAAATATGCTGAGATTTTGAACCCAGGACGTTGGGTAAGCCTTGTCCTGGATAAGCCTTAAAATGGTTCTTGGATAAGCCTTAAAATGGTTCTTCCTTATTTAGCCATTTAGATGACATGTATTTTTAGCTGAATAAGAAAACAAAAGAAAATGTATAGTGTTTCCAGGCTGCCTAGTCAAGAGGATCTTATCAAAATCCAGAAAACTAGTTACAAGTGAACCATAGCTGCCAGGCACAGGGCATCAGGGGAGATATCAAAGTTACTAAGGCTATATCTTAAGCTCAGAAGTACCACTCACATGCAACCCATTTTAGAAACTTAGAAGACATAAACCTTAAAAGTAAGGGGACCAAAATAAATAAATAAACAAAAATGATTGGATCACAAAAGCTACAGTCAATTCTTGTTACAGGACTCTGGTTACCCAACACCAAGGGAACCCAGTAGTATGAGTGTAGGCAGATGCTTATAAAAAAGAAAACTTCCCCTAGATTTTTTTATTAAGGAGTTTCAGGGCCTTCTGGCACTTATTATAAACCTGACTATTCCCAAGACCAGTTCTGCTTTTTCTAGGTGAAGAATGCTCAAGCCAATCTACCATCTTTGCCACAGTGTTAAAGAAATTTCTTCCAAATGCGATGTGAATAGAGTGCAATCAGATCCTCGGCTACCAGGAGTCCAACAAGAGAAAGCCTATCCTGACCTTGACCCTTATTCCCTCCTCCCCTCAATTATATATAAGGGGAGGTTAAGTATTGCTGATGGGGCTATCATCCAATGATCTAAATGTCCTCTTTTAAAGAAGAACAAAGCAGAGTTCATAAACAGCAAATAAATAGCTTCTTGGTTGACCAATGTTCACGTCATCACATGCCATGCATGTATTTATTAAATGACTTGAATAATCCTGAGCACCCACTAGGTGCCACTTTCTGTGCTAAACAATGATTTAGTCCCTGCCCTTAAAAAGCTCTGTAGTATTACAGGGAATAAGGACCGAAAGAAGAAAGAAATCACCCTTTGCAGCAGGATGTAATAAGTACTATCATAAAGAGTTGTATGCACATGAATGGCAGGGGCATAGAGGAGAGACAAAAATGTTTCACCCTCAAAAGAGAGAAGAGGCTTTACAGTGGAGGCACCATTTGAATAACTGAGTCTGAAGGCTATAAAGGAATACCCCTAGGAGAATGTGAGAACAGCAGCTTTCGAAGTAGCCTTCCCAATACAGACATGCTACCCATGAAGCTATGATAATCACTACCCTTCAGACATTCTGGTCTTCCGGAACTAACACAGCAAACACAGGACACCTTGAAGATGAACTGGCCATCAGCTCTCCAACCAAGGGGCTGGCACGAAGCTCCTAACTGATCATCCTGGGGAGCTAGATTTGTAGAGAAACACATTTGATTTACCAAGATTTTTTTTTCCCCAAAATTATAACCTTGGCTGAGCTTGGTCACTGCTAAATTCTCTTTATCTGGTAGCTGGACACATAAAAAGCTTATAGCACTGGGCTGCAGAAATAGCATTTGTATGTGTGCTGGTATCCTGTAATGAGAGGATGTGAAAGCCAGGAGGAGAGTAAAAAGAGAAGACTCTTTGAAGACTGTCCTCACCTTGCCAACTCCAATAGACGCACTGAGTTGTCATTACTGAAAACACCTTCAGAGACAGTGCAGCAGGACTGGGTGCTAGAGTTAGGGTGGAGTGGGCGCTGTGACTGTCTTAGCTCCCCTGAAGTCTTTAGAGCCTGGTGTCTCTTCAGTATGAAAGATCCAAAGTTTGAGAACACAGAATTAGGCAAGGGCCAAAGTAAGGAGCTGCTCCTTGGGTCACAAGAATGCCATTAATCCTACAAGAGTTCCAAATGGAAATGAATACAAAGGAAAATGTATGGGGAAGATTCCTTGGGAACTAGAGGCAGCAAGAATAACATTACAGAAGGAATTTAAAAGATGATTATAGGAACAAAGCTAGCTCACTGGCTTCAGGAGTGACCAGGAGGGAGTAGAGAAGAACAAGCAGGCTAACAACTCACCAAGAATCTTAACAGTGAAAGGAAGGTAAGTTACAAGGCAGCATGAAGAGACAAGCACAGGGTCAAAGATAGTTTTGATTTGTTTTTTCCCTGAGAATTGAGAAGCATTTTCCACCAAGGGCAAGGGGCAGATAGGCAGGGAGGAGCTGAGAGAAGAAACAATCAGAGCAACAAGAGGAGCTGGAACAGGATTGGGTCAAGGATAGGATACCGGGATAGCCTTGGCTGAGAGAAGGGACTCCTGGCCCATGAAACAGGATGCTGAAACACAGTTACATTTTGCGGTGAAAGGGAGGGAGGGTGAAGAGACTCCTCTCAGTTTGGCTGTTGTTTTTTTTTTTTTCTTCTAGGACATTGGTAGTGACATCAGTTGGAAGGGGAGTATAAGGTTGGAGACTAATGGAAAAGTGTGAAAGAGCTGCTATGGAGGATGGGACAGAGAAAAGCAGGGATGAGTCAAAGGATCCCTAAGTGCTGCTGGCAGCCCACGAAACCAACAAGGGCTGCTGTGCAGTGCCCACAAGTTGTTCAGCAAATGACCCTGGTGTGATGCCACTTTGTTAAATCCCACTGGGTAAAAGAGGCCTCTCTTCAAGGAGCTGGCAGGAGTTATAGGTGCTGGATGTCAGAGATGGCAGAATTCTAGCTTCTAAATTATACCAGGAAACATAATGTACAGGCATCTTGGGTGTGTTGGCTAGAAACAGGAGGTATAGGAAACTGAGGAAGCCAGTGCCCTTGGGTAACCATATCCACTGTTGCCTTTCCCATAGGATTGAAAAACCTCTCTTTTCAGAATCAAGGTTGGGTACATGGCTCCCGAGTAACCAGAGGTTGTCAGTTCTGATCGATGTCATCCTCCCCGTAACTCTAACACTTATAAAGTGCTTCCTAAGCACTTAACATATATAGAATTGGCTGGGCATGGTGGCTCACGCCTGTAATCCCAGCACTTTGGGAGGCCATGGCGGGCGCATCATCTGAGATCAGGAATTTGAGACCAGCCTGGCCAACATGGCAAAACCCCATCTCTACTAAAAATACAAAAATTAGCTGGGCGTGGTGGTGTATGCCTGTAATCCCAGCTACTCGGGAGGCTGAGGCAGGAGAATCGCTTGAACCTAGGAGACGGAGGTTGCAGTGAGCCAAGATTCTGCCACTGCACTCCAGCCTGGGCGAGAGAACTAGACTCTGTCTCAAAAAAAGAAAAAAAAAAAAAAATATATATATATATATATATAGATAGATAGATAGATAGATAGATATAGAATTGTTTATCCATATATTATAGTCAAGGAAATTGAATTCTAGGAAGGTTAAATAAATTGCCCAAGTCTACACAGAGGTGAGATATGAGCCCAAGGAATCTAGATCCAGAATCCATGCTCTTAACTAGTAGGAACAGCCTTCACAGAAGCTGCTGCCTATTTCTGTAACTTTCAGTGCAGCCCAACATGAATGCAAGGCAAGTCAGTGTCTGGAGCGAGGAGGCCTACGTGTCTGCCTTTGCAGCTCTTCTGGCCCAAGTGGCCAGGCTACTAGATCAACCATTTGAGCACCAGATGACACAGAATAAAGTCTCACATTAACAGCCTGAGTTCATTCCACTTTCTACTGCAGAACCTGAGCCAACTGCAAGGGGGACCGGTAGTGATTCCATTTTCTTTGTGACCTTGAGTTGGAATTTGCTTAAGCACCGAGTGCTGGAAGCTAGGAAGCAGTGTGAAGATGCTGACAGTCTGGGATTTCTGTTCCTGGGAAAATGAACTCTTGCTGAAAGAGCAGTGGGTGGGTCCCACAGACCCTGCTCGGAGCTATTTTTAGAGGCGTGTTCATGGTTGTATGTGTTGAATCCACTGGCCTCAATGTAGGACAGGTGTGAGCTGCTTGTGACTGAGTCCTTCTGGATACTTGTGGCAAGAGACTACCTTATCCCTAGGCTTTGTCTGTTAGGAGAATGAACTAGAGCATCAGCCCTGATCAGCCTTCACTCAGTAACCACAGCCAAGCTGGCCAGATCCAGCAGCAAATGAGGCCTCTGGTCACCTATGGTGGCCCAGGTTGCAGCTGCCTCTTCTAGGTCTTCAATATGCTTGGTTTGAGACCTTGATCTGGAGTGTGGGAAGGGGCATAGAGCTGAAGCACTGAATGGCCTGAGAGGCACTTCTAGGAGAGAACCTGGTTCCATCTGTTCCTCGTTCAACTTCTCCCTTCCTGATAATCACCAATAGCAGTTAATAGCAAACATGTTATTGAGTATTTCCTATATGTATGATACTGCACTAATTGTACTATCTTACTGAGTCCTCATAAAGCCTGTATGTGGTAGATACTATTATCTCCCTTATTTTATAGTTGAAGAAATCCAGACTTTTGAGATAATTTACCTTGGATCACACAGCTGGTAAACGTGACAATGCCAGGATTCTAATTCAGGCCTCACTCCAGACTCCATGTTCTTAACTATAATATTAATAGTATATACTATCCCATCCCACAAAGGCCCTGGAGCAAGGTTTCTCTTCTGAGCAAGTATTTCCCCTCCAGCTCCATGCCTCTCTGAACATAGGTATCTCCCCTTTGCCCTGAGACACTACCACCTTGGATTGCTCAAAGGGCAAGGGCTCCTGCTCTGTGCACCAGGAACCTCTTCTTCCAGAATCTATGCCCTCTGTAAAGGAGAATGAAGATGACAGTGTTTCTACCTTCAAAAACATGAGTTCAGAGAAACCAGCTCTCCACACCACCTCAGCTGAAGCACAGGAGAAAGGGTGCGTGAGCCATGCAGATGGGAAGTGCTGCAGACCCGGGCTACAGGAGGTGGGGAGGGAGGGCCAGCAAAGGTTTCCTGGGAAAAGACAGCCTGGATGGAGTCAGATGAAGTGGATGAGAGTTAGAGGGGAGGTGGTCATCTGTGGTAAAAGCTCAGAAAAGGGAAGAAATACACTTGGGAGCTCATCGGGGTAGATATAAAAGATAAAACTAAAAAAGGTAAGTTGAGGTTGGGCTGCTAATGGTCTCAAAGGCCAAGCAAGCTGAAGGGCCTGATTTTTCTTCCAGATTAAGGGTGAGTCCAGGGGGGCTCATCATCGGGGTCATAGGATGAAAGGGAATGTTTTTGTTTTTGTTTTAAGAAGATTTAAAAAATCTGGCATAGTGTTTAGAGTAGAGAATAGGGAAAATATTCTTATCACACTGCCTATGACATGTCTACACTTTGAGTTTTGCTTTTGTAAAATGCTCTTTAAAATTCTAAAAGTAGAAGAAAAATATCTGTTTTGCTATGAGTCATCCTGGGGGGTTCTAAAGTCTCCTTGCTTAAAGTTTCCCTAAGCAAACTTCCAACTGTCCACAGAAGCCAGAATACCCTGGGTCTTGGGACAAGAAGGGCCTTCTTACATTGCATCACATGCAAAATTAGTTCCTCCACACACATAACTTCTCCTGTAGTAGGCAGAGTTACAGTATCTGCCCCAGGGGCTGGAACAAGGCTCTGACAATCCTAGGCACATGTTGGCTGAAAGGATTTCTTGATTAAAAGCTTCATTTGGGATACAGGGAAAGAAGGACCAAGTGATGGACAGTGCATTTCTTACATATTTCCTTCCAGTATCTCCCCAGTGGGGCTTTAAAAAAACTTAAGATGATGCAAACCTTTGCCAAAACGTCTGGTCATCTCATAATGTTCTCTGGTGACTGTGATGCCTTAGGGGCTGGGCACAGTCAGGATTTCTGCTGGGTTCTAAAGCAATAATTTTATACATATTTGGCAGAGAAAATGAATAAAGAGAACTAGACTGGGAGATAGAGAACAGGGTTCAAGACCAGGCTGCACCACTAATAGCTATGACACTAACACCATGAGGTTCTTAGCCCCTCTTGGGCTTTGTTAAATGAGGGGTTTGTACTATCCCATCCCTCCAAGCCCTCCAGCCCTATAATTGTGTTCAGTTGCCTCACTTTTCCCAACATAGCTTACCATATACCACATCACAGCTAGAGTAATTTTCATAAAATACAAATTGGACCCCCCCCAATGTATCCCATGTCACTTCCCTGCTACAAATCCCCCAGCATACAAACCATGTTGCCCAAAAGCCTTACTGTGGCCTTCACTGTGCTGCGTGATCCCAGTCTCTGCCCGCCTCTGCCTGCCATCACTGTGCTCAGCCACATGGGCTCTCTCTCAATCTGGACAATTGGCAGACTCCATCTTGCTTTAGGACCTTTGTATACATCATCCCCTTTGCCCCCTTTGCCTGGAATGTTCTTCACCCCATTCTTCACCCGACTCATTCTTACTGCTCTTTCAGTTTTCAGCGAAGTATAATTTCCTTAAACTCCCTGACCGCCCCGACCCCCTTCTCCATCAAAACAGCAGTCCCGTGTCTTCTGTTCTTCCTCCAGGCACACTTATTGTTTGTAATCTGAGGTTTATTTCCTGGGACTGTTTCACCTACATCTCTAGTATTAGGTAAAAGATCCACAACAGACTGGTTCTATTTTGCTCACTACCATACACCCAGTACCCAAACTCAGTACAGATTTGCTGAATGAATGCTGCTGCACTCACACAGAAGCCAGCCAGCTCAGTGTCCGGGAGTCGGGGTCCGGGCATCTGTATGCCCCTTCCGAGCTGGACACTTCCTGGCTTTTCTGTCCTTCTGCAGTTACAATGTCAAATCTCTAACCTGTCAGCTGCTTTTGCCGTTCCTGCCTCTGAAAAACATTCAGCCTAAAATCCCTTCGTGTGAAAATAAATTCATACCTATCTTAGCCAATTTAAAGGCAGCCACAAAAGAGGAAACAGCCTGAATTCTAGGAGTATGATGCTACTCCAGCCCCCAATGTCCATTCATTCCTTGCTCATACCACACACTCAGGTTTATCCCCTAAAGAAACGGCATGAACAACTTGCAACATAAACCCTCAGCTTCAGAGCATTCAAAGAGAACTGCCTGAAAGCTTTCCTCCGGAAATGCAGAAGCTCATTCTGCTGACAGCAGATGTGTGCTCCACCGGATAACATCAGAGTGAGAACGAGTTAAACAACTTCCGAATCCAATG
Source organism: Nomascus leucogenys (assembly GCF_006542625.1). NCBI lineage: Eukaryota > Metazoa > Chordata > Mammalia > Primates > Hylobatidae > Nomascus > Nomascus leucogenys. Next base: position 68,438,813 of record NC_044395.1, on the reverse strand, counting down.
CATTTAAAAAGGCAGCAGCTTCCTCCCCGTGTCCTCAAACTGAAAAGCGGTGGGCACATTTTTCTGGTCACGGTGTTTGGAGCCTCTGATTGTTTAGGTGCCAAAGTTAAAATAACCAACTTTCCTCACTCCATTCTTGCCTTTCTGTACAGAGGCTCATTCACTAGAATGTCAGTGGAGAAACAAAGACAGCTGACTGTTTTCTCCCTGGCGTCTATAATTAGATTCTCATGAAGAACTTGGCCACAGCAGGGCTTTGCTGGACAATACCTCCCCCTACCACACACACGCACACACCCCCCAAAACACCCTAAAGCGTCTCTCCCTCACTTATCTCCACAGAGACCCAGACAAAGCAGCCAGTCACTTACCCTCTTCAGCCACGAGAAATGCTTGTAAACATCAATGTCCCCATCCATGCTGGGCACCCATGTCAGCAGTTAGATGCCTTGGTGGAAAAAGCCCTTTTCCTGGCTGGAGACCAGTTCTCTCCTCCTCCTTGCCTTTGCCCCCTCCCCCCTCAAGAACTCCAAGCTGTGTTCAAATTTCCCCACTTCCCTGGCCTGTGTCCTTCAGCCTCTCCCTAGACAGTTTCAGATACACAGCGACTCAGAGCAGACCCTGCTGCTTCAGTGTCCTCCCCGACCGCCCCAACAAACACACATACACACACACACGCACATACATGCACACACACGCACCAGGACTGGGATTCAGAGCCCTGCGGAGAAATCAAACTTCACACAAAGGTAGAGGAAAAAGAAAGAAGTCTTGGACAGAAGTTGTAAACACAACACACACACACACACGCACACACACGGGACCATTCTCAGTGATAATACCGGAGCCTGCCAGAGGGAGACAGTCCTGAAGAAAATTCCTTGTCTGGTTTCCCCCTTCTGGAGTGGCTGGAACTCATTACTGAGAGCCCCGATTTCCTGTCTCTGCTTCACTCTGCATTTACCCAGGGCTCCCAGCTGCTCTCAGTTTATTTGGGACTGGGGAGAAGACTAAAAATAAGTGCTGCTCTTGGAGGAGCTCACTGGTTCCCACACACAGCCTGACCCCCGCCCTGAAGCCCACGCCCACCCATTTTCCAGGCGAGTGACGGGCTGTGCCCCAAGGAAAGCCTGTTGTTTCCAAAAAAGAACAGATTCAGAAGCAGCTCCAGTCTGGGTTCTTGGTCCTGCTGTGCGACGGGCCCAGCACAGAGCATTTGCTGTCCTTGGCACTGGTGGTACCATCCATTAGAGACCAACTGCCGCAAACTCAGGGAAGTTGACAGGGGCCAGGGCTGGAGGGTCCTGTCTCTCTGGCTGTCCCCCACTCTGGGCTGCCTGCTTTACAAACCAAGGAGGTGGAAAGGTTGAGGCTGCTTCATGTGCATTTCCATGAGACTCAGGGAGCAGTGCTGGGTAGACAGGGGCCTTGGAAAGGCTGGCGGAGACCTGGAGCTGCAGCTGTTTTCCTCCTGTCAGGGCAGGTCACATGCGGGCTCTCCAGGTGGCCCCTCCAGCACTCCCTAGATGCCACCCCCCACCTCCTCCTATTCCCATCTCCTTTGAGAGCTCCCCACTAAAAACAGCTTTTCTCCCTTGCCCAGCCCTTAGTGTGTGGCCTTTGGCTATGACTGATTATCAAAGTGACCTTTGATGTGGGTACGGTGGGAACTGTGGTTACATGCAAGGCCCTGAGCTCTGCTGCGGCAAAGGACTTGCAGATGCACATCTTGTGACTGCCTGGGCCTTCCCATTTCCCTTGGGGGTCACCTCCGGGGTATCCTGGAACTCCCAGTCTGAAGAGCAGTCCCTCATGCCCCTCATGCCGCATGCCCCTCAGCATGGCTTCAATGTCCACCAGGGCCAGAAGCAGGGCCCAAAAGGGCAGAAACAATGCCTGGCAGCACAGTCCCTGGCAGGCTGGGCCAGCCCACAGAGATCACAGAGGCGGCAAGGAGGAGAGCTCTAGCCAGCAGCTGGCATAAGGGGAGGAGTAAATTCCTGGAGACACACCCAGACAGAGGCCAGAAAGGAAAAGCAGGCTTTGCTGCCCATGCGCTGAGCTCTAGCCCCTTGCTCCTCACCTCTGGCCCAGCTCCACAGCACAGTGTGACCCACCCAGCCCAGGTTCCCTGCCCAAGATATGGCAGGATGTTGCCAAGGAAGAACATCTCTAAAGGTACAGGGCTCAGTAGGTTGGTTTTTCTCTGTCTAAAAGCCTGAACAAGTCAAATGAAGAAATTCATCCAGTCAATACACATTTTTCCCGCATCCAAGGCAAATGAAAAACTTCATGCCCTGGGTTAAGAATTACCACATGGTATGCAATAAAGGTATATCTAGGACTCCAAGGAAGAGGAGGTAGACAAGCTGATTTGGGAGCTGGACAGGGAGAGGTGGTGCAGAGTTCCAGCCTCTACAGGATGGTAGAAAATCCTCCCCTCTCCTGGGAGGAGCGCAGTGCTCTTCCTTAGGTTCTGGTACAAGAGAGGAGGAAAGAGAAAGGTGGCCAATGTGGCTGCTCTCATCAGCCTTGCTCACTCCCAGCTTACATAGAGCTGTGGCTCAGGTGTCCCTCTTCTATCCCTTCCTGAGCATCTGCATTCCCCTCTCTACTTCATCACTGACCTTGTCACACTGGACCACTCCTATTGCACCAGACTGTCAGAAGTGTGTCTGATTTCCAACTCACTTCTCCTACTTCCATGCCTACAATTCTTAGCATACAGTACGAATTTAAACATTTTTTGGATGAAAGAAGAAGGCTCAAATGATAAGACTGGTAAAGTAAGACTAAAATTCTATTTGAAGGAAAGAGACTTGAAGGTCCGTTTCTCCAGGATAAAGATGTTCGACACAAAGAGGAAAAGACGGGGCCCATTTCCTCTGTTAGCTCAACTCCACGTGTGATGAACAAAGGTGGGGGGTGCAGGGTGGGGGAGAGAAAGGGACAGAAAAGGGAGGAAGGGAGGGAAGAATCCAGATAAACTGCAGCTAAATTCTTGACATTTTTATGGCATTCTCAAGTAGCAAGTCTTATCTCAGCCTTGTTTTTCCTTAAACACCAAGTACATTTTACTTATATTGTAATTCAACTCAAAAATAACAAATTAACACCCCAAAAGACCTAGGAGCAGGTTGGCAGGAGGGAAAGGGGAGGGACTGAGTGAAATGGGATGGATTCAGAAGCTAAGGCACCTCCTCGCTCACTCACCTCACCCCCAGGGGCAGCTTGGTCCCTGTCATGGCTCCCTCATCACACTGGCCTGGCAAGGAAAACCCATGGCCACACCACTGCTCTAGAAGTCCATCCTGTCCAGGGTACCTCACTTGATTTACAGATGGGATTCCAGGGATCAGATAAGCCCCTAAATATGTTCATCAAATATATACAAAGTACTACTATTTGTATTCATAAATCTTTCTCTGAAAAAGAGCTGTCAGATTATCAGAACAGTCCATGACTCCCAAAAGGCTAGAAGCTCAGCTTTTATTTGGCCTAGGTAGTCACTCCCAAAGGTCTAGGCTGCCCTTGTTATTGGGAGCTTGGGGGCCTGGGCTTCCTGCTCCCATTACACTGCTCCTGTGAGGTGGTGTCTCAGACTCACTGGACCCATCTCTGAAGACAGAAGTCCTCAGGAAGCACAAAGGGTACACAAATACGGGTCACTACAGTGACCTAACAGTCCCGAAGGCCTTCTTGGAAGTACTTTGCTCATCTACAACCAGATTCATTACTGCCTGCAACATGCAGCGGCCAGCTGTGGGAAAAGGACAGGAGACCGTGAGGCTGAGCGTTCTGGGAGTAAAAGCACAGCTAAGAGGCCAGGGTGGTGAGGTTTGCCGGGGAAAGTCACTGTAGCTTGCTCCACCCCTGTCCTAGGGTCTAGAAGATAACCCCAGGATTGTCACCTACCCGGCTGGAATTCCAAGTACTTGAGGGAATGGCTGAAAAAGGAGCTGAGGTCCCCTGAGGTGTTACTCCTGCTGCCTACCAGAAGTCAGCAGCATCTTATCAGGCAGAACTGTAAACTGAGAGGAATCTCGTGGTCACGTGCTGTTCCACTAACCTATCACCTACATGCATCCTAGGCTCCGCTCAGCCCTGAGCCTTCACCTCTGGGCCATGGGTGGCAGCTGCTAGGACACTCCCTCATAAATCCTCATAAGTCAGATATAAACTTGTGTCCTTCAGCAGACATGGTACACAGTGGGCCCGCTGAGAAGGGGAGGCGGGGGAAGGGAGTGAAGAGTGCTGTGGAGGAAGTCCTGGCTACTGCAGCTCAAGCCTCCACAGAACACAAGCATGGAGAACGCACCTCCAAAATAGATCAGGACAAAGGTCGGCAGACATTTCCCGTAAAGAGCCAGATGGCAAATATTTTGAGTTTGGGGGGCCATATAGTCTCTCTCATACTCAACTCTCCTATTTGCAGTGCAAAAGCAGCCACAGCCAACACCTAAACCAGTGTGTGGCTGTATACTAGTAAAACTTTACTTATGGACACCAAAATGTGAATTTTATATTACTTTCCCATC